>NW_026652288.1:32774534-33098587 GCF_009828535.3 Hylobates moloch | reverse complement strand
ATTTTGGCTTTTGTTGCCATTGCTTTTGGTGTTTTAGACATGAAGTCCTTGCCCACGCCTATGTCCTGAATGGTATTGCCTAGGTTTTCTTGTAGGATTTTAATGGTTTTAGGTCTAACATATAAGTCTTTAATCCATCTTGAATTAATTTTTGTATAAGGTGTAAGGAAGGGATCCAGTTGCAGCTTTCTACATATGGCTAGCCAGTTTTCCCAGCACCATTTATTAAATAGGGAATCCTTTCCCCATTTCTTGTTTTTGTCAGGTTTGTCAAAGATCAGATAGTTGTAGCTATGCGGCATCATTTCTGAGGGCTCTGTTCTGTTCCATTGATCTATGTCTCTGTTGTGGTACCAGTACCATGCTGTTTTGGTTACTGTAGCCTTGTAGTATAGTTTAAAGTCAGGTAGCGTGATGCCTCCAGCTTTGTTCTTTTGGCTTAGGATTGACTTGGCGATGCGGGCTCTTTTTTGGTTCCATATGAACTTTAAAGTAGTTTTTTCCAATTCTGTGAAGAAAGTCATTGGTAGCTTGATGGGGATGGCATTGAATCTATAAATTACCTTGGGCAGTATGGCCATTTTCACGATATTGATTCTTCCAACCCATGAGCATGGAATGTTCTTCCATTTGTTTGTATCCTCTTTTATTTCATTGAGCAGTGGTTTGTAGTTCTCCTTGAAGAGGTCCTTCACATCCCTTGTAAGTTGGATTCCTAGGTATTTTATTCTCTTTGAAGCAATTGTGAATGGGAGTTCACTCATGATTTGGCTCTCTGTTTGTCTGTTATTGGTGTACAAGAATGCTTGTGATTTTTGTACATTAATTTTGTATCCTGAGACTTTGCTGAAGTTGCTAATCAGCTTAAGGAGATTTTGGGCTGAGACAATGGGGTTTTCTAGATATACAATCATGTCATCTGCAAACAGGGACAATTTGACTTCCTCTTTTCCTAATTGAATACCCTTTATTTCCTTCTCCTGCCTGATTGCCCTGGCCAGAACTTCCAGCACTATGTTGAATAGGAGTGGTGAGAGAGGGCATCCCTGTCTTGTGCCAGTTTTCAGAGGGAATGCTTCCAGTTTTTGCCCATTCAGTATGATATTGGCTGTGGGTTTGTCATAGATAGCTCTTATTATTTTGAGATACGTCCCATCAATACCTAATTTATTGAGAGTTTTTAGCATGAAGAGATGTTGAATTTTGTCAAAGGCCTTTTCTGCATCTATTGAGATAATCATGTGGTTTTTGTCTTTGGTTCTGTTTATATGCTGGATTACATTTATTGATTTGCGTATGTTGAACCAGCCTTGCATCCCAGGGATGAAGCCCACTTGATCATGGTGTATAAGCTTTTTGATGTGCTGCTGGATTCGGTTTGCCAGTATTTTATTGAGGATTTTTGCATCAATGTTCATCAAGGATATTGGTCTGAAATTCTCTTTTTTGGTTATGTCTCTGCCAGGTTTTGGTATCAGGATGATGCTGGCTTCATAAAATGTGTTAGGGAGGATTCCCTCTTTTTCTATTGATTGGAATAGTTTCAGAAGGAATGGTACCAGTTCCTCCTTGTACCTCTGGTAGAATTCAGCTGTGAATCCATCAGGTCCTGGACTCTTTTTGGTTGGTAAGCTATTGATTATTGCCACAATTTCAGAAGCTGTTATTGGTCTATTCAGAGATTCAACTTCTTCCTGGTTTAGTCTTGGGAGAGTGTATTTGTCAAGGAATTTATCCATTTCTTCTAGATTTTCTAGTTTATTTGCATAGAGGTGTTTGTAGTATTCTCTGATGGTAGATTGTATTTCTGTGGGATCGGTGGTGATATCCCCTTTTTCGTTTTTTATTGCATCTATTTGATTCTTCTCTCTTTTCTTCTTTATTAGTCTTGCTAGCGGTCCATCAATTTTGTTGATCTTTTCAAAAAACCAGCTCCTGGATTCATTAATTTTTTGAAGGGTTTTTTGTGTCTCTATTTCCTTCAGTTCTGCTCTGATTTTAGTTATTTCTAGCCTTCTGCTAGCTTTTGAATGTGTTTGCTCTTGCTTTTCTAGTTCTTTTAATTGTGATGTTAGGGTGTCAATTTTGGATCTTTCCTGCTTTCTCTTGTGGGCATTTAGTGCTATAAATTTCCCTCTACACACTGCTTTGAATGTGTCCCAGAGATTCTGGTATGTTGTGTCTTTGTTCTCGTTGGTTTCAAAGAACATCTTTATTTCTGCCTTCATTTCATTATGTACCCAATAGTCATTCAGGAGCAGGTTGTTCAGTTTCCATGTAGTTGAGCAGTTTTGAGTGAGTTTCTTAATCCTGAGTTCTAGTTTGATTGCACTGTGGTCTGAGAGACAGTTTGTTATAATTTCTGTTCTTTTACATTTGCTGAGGAGAGCTTTACTTCCAACTATGTGGTCAATTTTGGAATAGGTGTGGTGTGGTGCTGAAAAAAATGTATATTCTGTTGACTTGGGGTGGAGAGTTCTGTAGATGTCTATTAGGTCCACTTTATGTAGAGCTGAGTTCAATTCCTGGATATCCTTGTTAACTTTCTGTCTCGTTGATCTGTCTAATGCTGACAGTGGGGTGTTAAAATCTCCCATTATTATTGTGTGGGAGTTTAAGTCCCTTTGTAGGTCACTGAGGACTTGCTTTATGAATCTGGGTGCTCCTGTGTTGGGTGCATATATATTTAGGATAGTTAGCTCTTCTTGTTGAATTGATCCCTTTACCATTATGTAATGGCCTTCTTTGTCTCTTTTGATCTTTGTTGGTTTAAAGTCTATTTTATCAGAGACTAGGATTGCAACCCCTGCCTTTTTTTGTTTTCCATTTGCTTGATAGATCTTCCTCCATCCCTTTATTTTGAGTCTATGTGTGTCTCTGCACGTGAGATGGGTTTCCTGAATACAGCACACTGATGGGTCCTGACTCCTTATCCAGTTTGCCAGTCTGTGTCTTTTGATTGGAGCATTTAGCCCATTTACATTTAACGTTAATATTGTTATGTGTGAATCTGATCCTGTCATTATGATGTTAGTTGGTTATTTTGCTCGTTAGTTGCTATAGTTTCTTCCTAGCCTCGATGGTCTTTACAATTTGGCATGTTTTTGCAGTGGCTGGAACCGGTTGTTCCTTTCCATGTTTAGTGCTTCCTTCAGGAGCTCTTTTAGGGCAGGCCTGGTGGTGACAAAATCACTCAGCGTTTGCTTGTCTGTAAAGTATTTTATTTCTCCTTCACTTATGAAGCTTAGTTTGGCGGGATAGGAAATTCTGGGTTGAAAATTCTTTTCTTTAAGAATGTTGAATATTGGCCCCCACTCTCTTCTGGCTTGTAGAGTTTCTGCTGAGAGATCAGCTGTTAGTCTGATGGGCTTCCCTTTGTGGGTAACCCGACCTTTCTCTCTGGCTGCCCTTAACATTTTTTCCTTCATTTCAACTTTGGTGAATCTGACAATTATGTGTCTTGGAGTTGCCCTTCTCGAGGAGTATCTTTGTGGCGTTCTCTGTATTTCCTGAATCTGAATGCTGGCCTGCCTTGCTAGATTGGGGAAGTTCTCCTGGATAATATCTTGCAGAGTGTTTTCCAACTTGGTTCCATTCTCCCCATCATTTTCAGGTACACCAATCAGACGTAGGTTTGGTCTTTTCACATAGTCCCAAATTTCTTGGAGGCTTTGTTCATTTCTTTTTATTCTTTTTTCTCTAAACTTCCCTTGTCTCTTCATTTCATTCATTTCATCTTCCATCAGTGATACCCTTTCTTCCAGTTGATCGCATCTGCTACTGAGGCTTCTGCAATCTTCGCGTAGTTCTCGAAACTTGGCTTTCAGCTCCATCAGCTCCTTTAAGCCCTTCTCTCCATTGGTTATTCTAGTTATCCATCCTTCTAACTTTTTTTCAAAGTTTTTAACTTCTTTGCTATTGTTTTGAATTTCCTCTCGTAGCTCAGAGTAGTTTGATCGTCTGAAGCCTTCTTCTCTCAACTCATCAAAGTCATCCTCCATCCAGCTTTGTTCCGTTGCTGGTGAAGAACTGCGTTCCTTTGGAGGAGGAGAGGTGCTCTGTTTTTTAGAGTTTCCAGTTTTTCTGCTCTGTTTTTTCCCCATCTTTGTGGTTTTATCTACTTTTTGTCTTTGGTGATGGTGATGTACAGATGGGTTTTGGGTGTTGAAGTCCTTTCTGTTTGTCAGTTTTCCTTCTACCAGACAGGACCCTCAGCTGCAGGTCTGTTGGAGTTTACTAGAGGTCCGCTCCAGACCCTGTTTGGCTGGGTGTCAGCAGCGGTGGCTGCAGAACAGCAGATTTTCGTGAGACCACAAATTCAGCTGTCTGATAGTTCCTCTGAAAGTTTTGTCTCAGAGGAGTACCCGGTTGAATGAGGTGTCAGTCTGACCCTACTCGGGGGGTGCCTCCCAGTTAGGCTGCTTAGGGGTGAGGGACCCACTTTAGGAGGCAGTCTGTCCGTTCTCAGATCTCCAGCTGCGTGCTGGGAGAACCACTACTCTCTTCAAAGCTGTCAGTCAGACAGGGGCATTTAAGTCTGTGGAGGTTCTTTGCTGAGTTTTTGTTTGTCTGTGCCCTGCCCCCAGAGGTGGAGCCTACAGAGGCAGGCAGGCCTCCTTGAGCTATGGTGGGCTCCACCCAGTTCGAGCTTCCTGGCTGCTTTGTTTACCTAAGCAAGCCTGGGCAATGGCGGGCGCCCCTCCCCCAGCCTCGCTGCCGCCTTGCAGCTTGATCTCAGACTGCTGTGCTAGCAATCAGCGAGACTCCGTGGGCATAGGACCCTCCGAGCCAGGTGCGGGACACAATCTCCTAGTGTGCCGTTTTCCAGGCCCGTTGGAGAAGCGCAGTATTAGGATGGGACTGACCCGATATTCCAGGTGCCGTCTGTTTCCCCTTTCTTTGACTAGGAAAGGGAACTCCCTGACCCCTTGCACTTCCCGAGTGAGGCAATGCCTCGCCCTGCTTCGGCTCGCGCACAGTGCGCTTCACCGTCTGTCCTGCACCCACTGTTAGGCACTCCCTAGTGAGATGAAACCGGTACCTCAAGCAGAAATGCAGAAATCACCAGTCTTCTGTGTCGCTGGGGCTGGGAGCTGGAGACCGGAGCTGTTCCTATTCGGCCATCTTGGCCTATCAATATTTTTTTTTTAAACAAATGAATGTATTTTCTTCAGCCTTACCTACATTTATGGTATACATCCATTACAAAAACACAATACGACCTCGAGTTTTATGGCTTTTTACAATATTTGCATTATAAATACTGTGGTCTTACTTTCTTTAATATTTTTTTCCTACCAAAAGTCTTTTTTTTCCAATCAGAAATAATTTTTATAAAACTCTTTCAATGTTAAATTTATTTAGCAGGTTAACTAAACACATTTTAAAAAACAGACTCTGCCAAATATAACAGCTAACTGATTGTTACATGTGGTTTCCTGCCTTTAAAAAATGTGTACATGCACCGCCGGGCGTGGTGGCTCACGCCTGTAATCCCAGCACTTTGGGAGGCCGAGGTGGGCGGATCACGAGGTCAGGAGATCAAGACCATCCTGGCTAACATGGTGAAACCCCGTCTCTACTAAAAATACAAAAACAAAATGAGCCGGGCGTGGTGGCAGGAGCCTGTAGTCCCAGCTACTCGGGAGGCTGGGGCTGGAGAATGGCATGAACCCGGGAGGCGGAGCTTGCAGTGAACCAAGATCGCGGCACTGCACTCCAGCCTGGGCGACAGAGCGAGACTCTGTCTCAAAAAAAAACAAAAAAATGTGTACATGCACAAAACCTGTAGTGTACCTCTCTAGGAAGGGAACAGGGATGCTGTTTGAGTTCAATTGTCAGAACTACCCAGATGAGTCGTATTCTGTGTTCCTTGACAGTGGGGAGATGTTCTTTTTTTCTTTTAATTTAACCTCTTCTAATTTAACTCAAGCAATCTGAAGCAGCACTTCTTACACCGAAGTGTGAACAGACATTTCCTCACTTAAGTGTGCCCCTATTAAATCTTTAAAAAAATGAAAAACTATTTTTATTCTGTAGAAGTAGCTAGGAATGGGAGGGATGGGTTATGAAAGGGACATGTGCTTCTAACGTGGAGAGGCAATTTATTCAACAGTTACTGAGTGTCTACCATCCATCAGGCACCGTGCTAAGCAGTGAGCTGTTTTGCAGTGGATGCAGAGAGAATAAGACGCAGAGACTGTTAGCTACAAAAACAAGGCGTGTTGAGAGCAGAGAGGTAGAATCCTGTAATTACATCACAGGGATTTGGGGAATGTGTGACAACCTGGTGACAGTCGGGCAGACTTTTAAAAAGGCTTGAGAGATATTTCAGGAAGGGCTAACAAGAAGACGGGCACAGTGGCTCACGTCTGTAATCCTGGCACTTTGGAAGGATGAGGCAGGCAGATCACCTGAGGTCAGGAGTTCAAGACCAGGCTGGTCAACATGGCAAAACCCTGTCTCTACTAAAAATACAAAAATTAGGTGGGCATGGTGGCACAGGCCTGTAATCCTAGCTACTAGGGAGGCGGAGGCACAAGAATCACTTGAACTCAGAAGGTGGAGGTTGTGGTGAGCCAAGATCATGCTACTGCACTCCAGCCTGGGCAATGGAGCAAGACTCTGTCTCAAAAAAAAAAAAAAAAAAAAGGCTTACAAGGGGGAGGGCACAGCAGGCAGAAGAGTTAGTAGTGGCAAAGTCATCATCATCTTGGGAAAGCATAATTATTTGGGGTAACCATGAGCAGGGCATGGGCTTGGATGTAGGTATGGGAAGTGTAGGAGAGAAAGCTAAACAAGCCGTTTACGTTATAGAGGATAAAGGGTATTGCTGCCCTGCTAATGCATTTGGACTTCATGCTATAAAGCAGTGGTAAGCAGTTGAAAGACTGAACGATTTAAACCTAGATCTATGTTTTGAAAACATTAACTGTGGCAGCAGTGTGGAGCAGGAATTGATGAGAGAGGCAGGGAGAGAAGGTAGGAGGCTACTGCAATGATCCAGGTAAGTGATGCTGAAAGACTGACCCAGGGAAGCAGCATCCGGAACAGGGAGAGATTTGAAGGACACCCTGGAGGTAGAACTGGCAGGATGTTATGATGGACTGCTTGGATGATGAATGGGGAGACAAAAAAAAGTATGACTTCAGAATTTCTAGTATTGATGTCTAGCAATTAATAAATAGACACAGCTGGGTGCGGTGGCTCATGCCTGTAATCGCAGCACTTTGGGAGGCTGAGGCGGGTGGATCACAAGGTCAGGAGTTCAAGACCAGCCTGACCAACATGGTGAAATCCCATCTCTACTAAAAATACAAAAATTAGCCGGGCGTGGTGGTATGCTCCTGTAATCCTAGCTACCCAAGAGGCTGAGGCAGGAGAATCACTTGAACCCAGGAGGCAGAGGTTGCAGTGAGCCAAGATCACACCACTGCACTCCAGCCTGGGTGACAGAGCAAGACTCCATCTCAAAAATAAAAATAAATAAATAAATAAATAAATAGACACAAGGAGAGGAAATGGTGATTAATTTAGGTTTGAATAACTGTCAGCCAGAGAGGCTTACAAGACACCCTGGAAGAAAAAGTCCAATAGGCAGCTGGAAATAGGAGCATGACCCTCAGAACAGAGGTGGGGGCAGAAGATACTCACTTAGCAGGCAACATCATATAAGTAATGGTTGACTCCAAAGCCGATGAAATATCCCAGGAGAATAACATAAAGAAGAAGACAGCTAAGCATGTAACTCCCTGGGATGTTACTATTTAAGGAATGGGCAGGAGAAGAAGAACCTGAGAATGAGACAGGAAAAGACTAGTCCAAGATGCAGGAGGATGTAGGGAACAGTAATGTCATGAAATCAATCACAGGGCAAAGATGGGGGAAAAGATGAAAAACCACTGTCAAATGTTTCAGAAGAAGACTGGGATGAGACTAAAGAGTTCAGCATATAGAAGCTCACTGACGGCTCACTGACTCAGAAGAAAAGTCAGAGAGCCTGATTTCAGTGTACTGAAGGTCAAATGGAAGACGGCTCTGTTGAGACAGGGGAATATGGATGTCCTTTCAGAGTCCAGAGGTCAACATGGTGACAGATATTGGATGGTGATACTGCAGGGGACTTTTTTAAAATTTATTTTTGTATTTGCCAATTTTCTGTGATTAATGTGTATTATCTTAATAATGAAAAACAAAATGAAAAAAGCCAATTTTGAGAAGAATTTGATGTCTTGTTGTCCTCAGCCCTAAAATTAGAAATGGTGAAGTGAGAAGATCGTGAGTTGGGTTCCTGGACCAATTCTGCCATTCATTAGCTATATAACCTTAAGAATAACATTTCAGATGTTTCTCTGGGCCTCAGTGTCTTTACCTATAAATAAAAAAGCTGAGCTGGAAAATCACTAAGGTGGTTTCTAAATGCAGAAGTCTAGGGTATAGCTCATGATGTGGGAATAAGATGTATTAGCGAAATGTATTAGCGAAAACTGCTATTTAAAGAAATCCTATGATAAATTACTGAGTAAAGTGAAGAATTACTTTATAACTAACCACCCCAACCTATATGCTTTATACTTCCTGATTTTGTTTGCTTTTCTTAAAGTGGAGAATACCTGTATGGATTATAATATATATATATTTTTCATTGTATTCTTTTCATTATACCTTCTGTTTTAAGAATAAGATGCAGTTCTTACCACAGAATCCTCTGTACACCAATCAAGCAAGAGAACAGCATTTTGTGGGTAAGGTCTGAAGGCTGCAGTTGCCAAGATTAAATATTTACTGCTTCCCTTAGAGTGCCCAAAGACATAAAGTTTTTATTGAGCAATTATCACAGGCACTAAGGAAATAATAGCATCAGACTATATTTCATATCCATACCTTCTTAAATGTGATGAGTGGCCTGGTATGGACATTTTTCAGTTACTTCTTTTTCAGATGCTTTTAGGCAATGCACAGCAATGTAAATTAGTGGCCAAAGGCCCAGGCAGTAAAAAACATTAAGAAAGACTTAAAAAATATATATGTGGGAAGCAAGAAAGTTTAGAAATAAAAACCCTAGGACATTAGAGTTCCAAAGTACCTTGAAGGTTCATCTGGGGCAATACCCTGCTGGAAGTGGGTGCTCTTCTGCCAGTGAGTAACCCACCTGTTCTTGGATGCCTCTGCGGGAAGCACTCCAATATTTTGTGAGGCAGCTTTTTGCTGACTAGCTCTTGTTAGTTATTGGAAAGCTCTTCTGGATACTGACCTGAAATCTGCCTTCCTAATACCCTACCCCATAGCCCCAGTTCTGTCTTCAGTATGATACCACATCAGATTATTATGCTACTGCTCATTGTTGGAATACAGATTGTCCTGGGGGAGTTTTATAGCTGAATAAAAATGTGATAGCCTATACTGGAAATTTATCTTTCCCTTCCTAAGTACTTTTCAGGAAGGATGAGCTCTCAGTTTCAGTATATTATGTATATAGTGAAATTAATTTGAATCCTAGTCTAAAAACTTTTATTTAAATTTGGTCTAAAATGTTTTGGTCTATGGAATAGCAGATTCTTTTACTGGACAGGGTACAAACTCTCTTAACTGGCCTACATTTAACCAACTTGTTGTGTTAACTGATGTTTTCTTGCCCTCTGTAAAATATCATTGCTGATGCTCATGGAAGGGAGAATGCTCAGAGCCAGATGGCTATTCTTGCAGAGGTCCACACACTTCCACTCCTATAGGCTGCACAGTATGCAAACCAAGACTCACCTAGGTATATACTCAGACATTCTGTGTCAGTGTATTGATTATTGTACTTACATAATTTAATTAAATATTACATCAGCCAGTACAATATGAATGTGACTAGAAGAGCTGTTTCCAGGGCAAGTTAAAGCTTTAGAAAGATTAGATAAAGTTGATTCAGTAAAAGAAATGCTATCAAATTAGGTGTGGACAAGACAAGTGTAAAAAAATTGAGAAAAACTGTAAAAATCTAGAGAGATTTTACATTCGTTTTGAAAAATGCTTTAGATTCTCACTCCCTTCTACAAAGAAAGTGTTAGTAAAACATAACAGATGGGATTGATGCAGGATAGCCACACAAACTCCACAAATGAACCTCTACACAAAAAAAGACCATAGCCTTTCTCTTCAAAGATTGGTGCACGAATGTGCTTTTTTTTTTTTTCTTTTGAGACAGAGTCTGGCTCTGTCGCTCAGGCTGGAGTGCAGTGGTGTGATCTTAGCTCACTGCGACCTCGCCTCACGTGTTCAAGCGATTCCCATGCCTCTGCCTTACTGATTACAAGCATATGCCACCACGCCTGGCTAATTTTTGTATTTTTAGTAGAGACAGGGTTTCATCTTGTTGGCCAAGCTGGTCTAGAACTCCTGGCCTCAAGTGATCTGCCTGCCTCTGCCTCCCAAAATGCTGGGATTACAGGCATGAGCCACCACACCTGGCCAAATGCACTTATATCCTTTGGGTTAAAAATTAAATTTAGAAGATAATGTTACCTTTTTATGATTTCCAGTTTTTAATCACCTTTTTCAAATAACTGATCAATTATTGGCTCTGATGAAATTAGACAGAAGGCTTCTGCTGAAGTTTATGGCTAAACTCAGTCTCTCAGGATACTGCTAGAAAATTTTTTTTAAATGAAGCTTGTCATAAGACAGTCTTAAGACTCCATATAATAAAAGTTCACCGTCAACTATGCAAATTGAGGCATGATAAAAGTAAAAGCTGCGAGGAGTTACACAAATGAATAAGCTCAACTCGTTACTGGTTCGGTCTAACAATTATCTTTTTACGTATTCTCACTCTCCCTTCCTCTAGAGTGTGATCATTGGAATAGCCTGTATTTTTTCACTTAACATTGTATCACATACATTTTTTCTTCCTCATGACTATCTAAGCATCACCTAGACCATTTAATGGCTATATATTATGACATATGAATTAATTCATTCAAAATAACACTGTAGGTGAGTTGCTACCTTACGGAACCAAGCAAAAATAAGAAAAAGACAGTTAACCAATTCTGTTAGTGGCCAACCAGATTTTTTTGTTTTTTTGGTTTGTTTTTTGCTATTGTAGATCCAATTAAAATGAAAAGTCTCTTCTTTAGGGAATATGTATTGTTGTGGTGGTCACTTGAATGAAGAGAAATCCTCTCACCAGTAATAACCTGTCTCTTCTCTTTCACAAAGTTTTTGAATTACAATCTGTTCATTTAATTCTGTACCCTTCACCTTTCTATATTTAATAACTGAGGAAATATGTGTGGGTGAAAATATTTTCATATTTCATTTCCTATTACTTGCAAAGATAGCTATTTTACACAGAACAAGTGTACCCTCCAGAGGAGTAGTGAAAGCTATTATGGAAGCATGGATAAAACTGACTGAGAGAGAAAAAAATGGTCTATGTTTCATTTTACTTGGTTCTCAAAAGACCATTTGGGCCTTTGCTTTCCCTAAAATACAACCAAGCTATAGCTACATGGCACAAACTAAAAGGGTGATTGGGAAGTTGATTAATTTATCTGGAAAACAGTCCGACTCTCTATTTCAGTTTGCACAGTGACGACACAGCCTAAATCAAATTTTAAGCAAATGCAAACATAGCTACTCTCTAGGCCAAATTCTGGAAAAACACCTTAAGAATTCCAAGTGGAAGTCTTTGTAGATCCTAAGAGGCCTCTATGTTGCTTTTAATTTAGAGAAGTGTCAAGACACATTTCTCTAAGGGCCAAGAACGTATGGAGGATTATGCAACTTAATGAGATGGTGCCACATTAAATCCTGAGCTGATAGCTCTCTAAGTTTTAAGCAATCCCCAGCAAATGTCCTCATCATTTTGGATCCTTTACCTTACTGGAGGCGTCTCTGGTTTGGATAGAACATTAGAGGCCATCTAGCCCAAAGAGTCATCACCCACATCTTAATTCCACTGACAAGGCAGGCACAGAAGATCATGGAAGCTTCCAGAGACAGCACTGTGTCAGGACATCTGGCTTCTTCTTATCTCACTCCCAGCGTTTATCCCAAAGCTGTGTGGGTGCAGGTTTTTGAGAAGAGCCTGCCATTCCCTTGCACAGTGTCACTGGGACTTACCTGTGGAGGTCCGGGAGCGGCACTGCCCAGTCATGGGGCTGTACTCTTGGTTTTCATCAGCACACACGCACAGGAAGGACCCTTCCACGTTTTCACAGAAGGCTTCACCACACACCCCACTGAGCAGTTCACATTCATTCACATCTGGAAAAGGGAAAACAGACCAAGTGAGATGTGTGCCTCATTCATGACAGCTCTCTATTTTACCAGCTGTGCCAGGACTAATAGTGTCTTGCTGAAAAGAAGGCGATCCCCAGAGAGCAGTCAAACCCCTTCTGCTCTTTTAGGGAAGGGGCTCTTTAAGGTAGAGATGTCAGATTTGGTTTGTACGAAAGGACTATGAAAATTCAAGACAATTCCCAATTTCGTTTTTTTTTTTTTTTTTTTTTGAGACGGAGTCTCGCTCTGTCGCCCATGCTAGAGTGCAGTGGCGCGATCTCGGCTCACTGCAAGCTCCGCCTCCCGGGTTCATGCCATTCTCCTGCCTCGGCCTCCTGAGTAGCTGGGACCACAGGTGCCCGCCACCACGCCCTGCTAATTTGTTTTGTATTTTAAGTAGAGACGGGGTTTCATCGTGTTAGCCAGGATGGTCTCGATCTCCTGACCTTGTGATCTGCTCACCTTGGCCTCCAAAAGTGCTGGGATTACAGGCGTGAGCCACTGCGCCCAGCCAATTCCCAATTTAGTTTTAAAGGATACCCTGGAATTGTACTGCAAACCTAGTATGTGCCCACTGACAACCTCTGTCTCCCAGGTTCAAGTGATTCTCCTGCCTCAGCCTCCTGAGTAGCTGGGATTATAGGCATGCACCACCGTGCCTGGCTAATTTTTGTACTTTTAGTAGAGACAGGATTTCACCATGTTGGCCAGGATGGTCATGAACTCCTGACCTCAAGTGATCCACCTGCCTTGGCCTCCCAAAGTGCTGGGATTACAGGCGTGAGCCACCACGCCCAGGCCTACTCTCAGTTCTTAATTCAGGCGAAGTTAGACTCACTGACACTTCAGTAACCACAGAATTAAGTTCATTTAAAAAGCTTTTAAAATATACTTAAATATCTGAAAATACAGTTTTCTGGTAGCCAAAGCATCCATAATTACCGATAGAATTCAGATTACACGTTCCTTTGAGAAATGAAGGAAAGACCCCTGTAGATACTCATCATGCTGCATTAATCATTCATGTGAAACAAATTGGTCCAACAACTAATCACTGATCTCATGACACCTTTTCAAATTCTGTTGATGTTCTACTGTGTAATTTCTATTTTGCTAAATGTTTTTCTTCTGTACTTAAATATACATAATTAAAATACAGTCAAAGAATCTCAGTGACAAGTACACTTTATTCAACATTTTGCAAGTACGTAGCCCTAATGAAAGGCTAATTTTATGTTTGATGTTGTCCAACAGTGCTTTTTACCCTCTTTCCTCCTACAACATTTTATTCATGAGTATCCAGTTCAGTAAAGCACCTGACTTAAAGTCTGAAATGCTCACGTGTCTTATGCATTAAACATGTACAAACATTACCTTTCATGAGCATACTTTGAGATGGTTTATACAAAGTTAAAAATTTGAGCAATTATCTAAATCATTCCAGAGAAAAAAAATCCTCCTTTCACCTGGTATACCCAGTTAATTGGACAAAAAACTTATATATCTTGACTTATTTGGATAATTACCTCAGTTTTCCATTTCATTTATATATAAAGAGACATACATCCAATGAACTGGTTTCACTTGTGAAAAATACCATAACATAAAGTAAAGCAGAGTTGAAATATTTAATCAACCTGGACAGTCATATTGAGACCAGAAAAACTTAAGAAATTGCCAGTTCACATTTATCAATTTTAGGTAAATGTCCAGTGGAACTTTGTACTTTCCAACATGTATCATTGACATGGCTAATAAACTCTATCCCATCAGACTGCAATAATTCAATCAAGAAATATTTCCTAGCTTACTTCTGTGGTGCAGGCCTGTACAGCCTATACGTGGGGAAACAATGATGAGCCAGCAGTCCCAGCTCCTGCCTTCATGGAACTTACAGTCCAGTTAGGGAAATTAACAAAATAATCGCACACGCTTCAGTGAGTGTGAGGAGTGAAAAGTTCAGAGCTCAATGAAAGCATGGAACAGCAGACCTTAAATGCGGGGCTGAGTTAGAGAAATGATACTGGAGCAAATAGCTGAAGGATGAGTAGGTGATAATGGGGGAGGTGCTGACTCATCCCTGTAGCTCTACAGAACACCCAGTGTGAAGTGCATATCATAGGTGCTCAGTAAATATTTTTGAAAGAATAAATACAAACACAAAGAAAATGACATTTGTTGAGTTCACCAAAATGATAACAAATATTCCTTCTTTAAGGTAGTGTTTTGTGTGCCAAGCTGAAATGTCAGCATGGGTTTGGTGTGCTCATCTGGCTGGTTAGAAATGAACATTAAGCAGGGGCTCTGGAGCTATGTGGACTCCAGATAGGTGACATGGTTTCCAGATATGGTTCAACATGTTATTCAAACAGTTGGTAGTTAAACAAAATTTACTGAGCACCTATAACAAGCCAAGCATTGTGCCCTGCCCAGGGAGAAGCGAGAAAGTTTTCAATCATACAGAGGTCATAGCCTTGCAGAAGGGGGCTGCAGGTGGTATACCCATTATTAAATTATTCCCCCAAAGGTCGTAAGTGCTATAATAGAATTTGCTGAAGGTGCTCTGGAAGCAGAGGTCACAGCTCAGCTTGAGAGTGAGGAATGGAGCAGGGGTGGTGTCTGGAAGATGACACTGAACCTCAGTCTTCAAGAATGAGTGCAAAACATCCAGGGCTCAGGGAAGGAGAGGTCAGGAGGATATTCCCAGCAGAAGGAGTGAACGACAGTCAAATAATTGCACAGTGACATGGGCAACGACAACCAGTCTGACGTTGCTGGAAACAACAGGTGAAGAAGGAAGTGGTAAAGCTAAGATGAAAAGTAGGGGCCACATCACAAGACCTATCTGGTGAAAATATTATGCAAATGTCAAACAACTGTATTTTGGTGGAAAGGTGGCTAAAGCAGGAGTTTGAACTAAGATTAGGATAGTCTTAGCTATATTATTAAATAACTATGTCTTGTTGTGAATAATTCTTGAATAATTATCTATGTTTTTGACTAGCTACTGCTTATGCATGAAATCATATCACTGCTTTGTAAATAATTTTTGGTTGAGAATTAACTGAATTTCATAATTCCACAAAAGCAGTTATTATTTAAGTGACATTATCATTAAACCTTAAAAATTTTGTTTTCCAAGTTTAATATGGATGGCAAATGAACTAATGTTTTAATTGCAAATTTTCAAACCAAATAGGCAATAGACTCCTCAAGTTTCATCTGCCATGTAGTGAACATGGCTATTTTCTCTAAGAATAAAGAAAAAGAAAAGTCTTGCTATCTACAAAGTCTTGAATTTGATAACCTTTCTTCTCTTTCCCATTTAATTGCTTTAACTGCAAATATGTTTCATAATGAGTTGGACGTGAAGAAATCACATCTTGTCAGACAATGAAATACAAATTATTTTCTGTGTGAGCATTTGTTGGACCATATTCCAGGACATCTGATGATACTCAAGATTCCTTCCAGCCCTGTCAATCCTGGAACAGACTGAGGAAATACAGTTGCACAATTCAAAGCATCCTTTTACAGGTATCATTCCTGGACACTGAAGCTCCTGGCAATACTTTGCCTTAAATGCACTGTCTAAGGGGGTGCATTTCAAAGACAGACAATCTATACCACACACCAGACTCTACTTCCTGTGCTGAAGGGAGTCTAGAGTTCTGCATACTCAGTTAAGAGTTTAAACAGATGTTCTTGTTAAAATTCATTTAAATGTAAAGTCATACTTTTGTATTTCTTAATGTCCCTAACAATTTCAGAAGCCATAGGATTTTTTTTTTTTTTTTTTTTTTGGAGACAGGGTCTTGCTCTGTTGCCCAAGCTGGCATGCAGTGGCATGATCACGGCTTACTGCAGCCTCAAACTCCTGGGCACATGAGGTCCTCCCACCTCAGCCTCCCAAGCAGTTGGGACTACAGGCATCCACCATCAAGCTTGGCTAATTTTTTTTTTTTAATTTTTATTCATAGAGAAAAGATCTCACCATGTTACCCAGGCTGGTCTCAAACTCCTGGCCTCAAGTAATTCTCCAACCTTGGCCTCCCAAAGTGCTGGGGTTACAAGTGTGAGCCATGCACCCGGCCAACATAGGATATTTTTGCACACCCTCAAATTGTATGACAAAATCAAATTATGATAAAGCTCTACCCAAATTACCTGCTTAAAAGCTCCTGTTGTTCACTGTGATTTCTTTTCCCTAGGGACATGTGAAACACGTTGGGAAAAAATCTAAAAACTCACCCACACACCCTTGCCCATCCTGTGGGGCTTGAAAGCCCTGATAACAGAGGCAGCGGAAGGAGCCAGCTGTATTGTCACAAAACCCGTGACTGTCACAAACAGTGTTGTTTACACATTCATCAATATCTGCAAAAAAGACATGGAACATCAGACACAAAACAAACACAGGCTGACAAACACCAGATATTAATGGATAAACAGAGGCACTCAACACATCCTGATTAGTGTGTGATGATGAGATGAACATGTTTACACAGAAAACAGCTTTTAAAACATTTTACATATAAATAAAATGTTTTGATGAAAATGGTTTAACAGCCAAAATGTTGGGTTCTATGAAAAAAACATTTACTACTTTTCCTTAAGAAATGTTTTTAGACTGAAATGATGGCTGCAAAGTATTACCTAAATGTTTTCAACTCTTTATTTCCAAGGAGCCTTATATTCCTACAGAGAAAATATGTGAAAATATTGTCACTTGTTTTAGTTGCAGTAAATGCTAATAGTATTTGCATCTGATAGTTACAGGTGGAAATGAGCAATGGTTTACTTAACCTTGTGGATAACCTTGATCCAGACTACACAACATCCTCAGGAAGTCAAGAGAGAGTCTGATGAAGTCAGCAGGGTAGCCAGTCGGTCCCAGTGCCAAAAGAAAAGATTTTATGCCACCAATTTACAGCCACTCAAGGTCCTGGTTGCTCCAGCTGATTGACTGACCTGCCAATTCATTTTGTTCTCCATAAACCTGATGAGAGTGACCTTGTGCCTTTTTCCCTCATTAATAAAAACATTCTTATAAAGGTGATGCCTCAATTGCAAAGTTACAACAGACTTTTAGATAGAATTCTTTATTCTTACAGTTACTAATTTCCTTCTCCGTTCTTTCCTTCCCGTTCTCCTTGGGCACTGCCATATCTACACCACCCATCGTCTGGTACTCTGCTCTCTCTGCCCCTGGACTTAACAGTCATGCCACATGCAAGTTTTTGGAGAAAAAACTTTTTTTTTTTTTTTTTTGAGACAGAGTCTCGCTCTGTCGCCCAGGCTGGAGTGCAGTGGCGCGATCTCAGCTCACTGCAAGCTCCGCCTCCTGGGTTCATGCCATTCTCCTGCCTCAGCCTCCCGATGAGCTGGGACTACAGGTGCCTGCCACCACACCCAGCTATTTTTTTTGTATTTTTAGTAGAGACAAGGTTTCACTGTGTTAGCAAGGATGGTCTTGATCTCCTGACCTCGTGATCCGCCCACCTTGGCCTCCCAAAGTGCTGGGATTACAGGCGTGAGCCACCGCGCCTGGCCTGGAGAAATAATTAAGAAAATGTTAATGACAGCATCCAAATATATGTGAAGAAGATTGCACTTTTATGTTCAAATAATGAAATCAGGTAACAAATGTTAAAGAAAATGACAAGTTCAAGTTCACCTGACAGAATTTAGTTTGGGGAGAGTTACTATTAATAAAATTGAGCATTTTCTCTTTTATTATTTATTTATTTTTATTTTTATATATATATATATATATTTTTTTTTTTTTTTTTGAGTGAGACGGAGTCTCACTCTGTCACCCAGGCTGGAGTGCAGTGGCGCAATCTCGCCTCACTGCAAGCTCCACCTCCCGGGTTCACGCCATTCTCCTGCCTCAGCCTCCCGAGTAGCTGGGACTACAGGCGCCCACCACCACGCCTGGCTAATTTTTTGTATTTTTAGTAGAGATGGTGTTTCACCATGTTAGCCAGGATGGTCTCGATCTCCTGACCTCGTGATCTGCCCACCTCGGCCTCCCAAAGTGCTGGGTACAGGCTTGAGCCACCGCACCTGGCCACATTTTCTCTTTTAAACTTATTTTCTCAACTCAAAACAAACTAACAAAAAACCTACGTCCCTTCTCCTTTCTGGCAGGGCTCCTTCTCCCATCCTGACCAGTCTCTGCCTCAAGGTCCCACCTGCTCATCCTTCTCCAACATCTTCAGTTATTCCTCCCCTGGATCCTACCCTCACTGCCTTCAAAAATGTTAAAATTGCTTGAAAATAGTTTTCACCTGATCATATCAGCACCCATTGTGCTTTTCTTCTCCTTGGGCACTGCCATATCTCATACCACTCACGCCTGGTACTCTGCTCTCTCTGCCCCTGGACTTAACAGTCATGCCAAAATGTAAGTTTTTAGAGAAACAATTAAGAAAATGTAACGAGAGCATCCAAATGTATGTGAAGATTGTACTTTAATGTTCAAATAATGAAATCAGATAACAAATGCTAAAGAAAATGACAAGTTCAATTTCACTTGATAGAATTTAGTTTGGGGGGAATTAAACTTTTTGTGTCACTGCAGAATGTCGCAAAGAATTGTCTATACTCATTTTCTTTATTTCCTATTACAGTCTATGTGTAAATGGAAACAATAGTATCAATATGAATAATATTAATAATATTGGTAAGTTCCTACAATTACTGTGAGCATTAAACAAAATAACACATACAAAGTGCTTTGAAGACTGCCTGGCATGTAACGTAGGGAGGCATCCAATATAGTACACGTCAACTTTATTATTACTACTATTCCTCTTCCTCCTCCTCAATGACCTATAATCTTACTTCCTAACACTTTATGCCACTGAGACTCCTATGAGAAGAAGCACCAATGACCAGCTCATCATTAAATCTCACGATCATCTTCCGGTCAGTCACCCCTGACCTCTGAGTCTGGCTGGATGCCCACTCCTTGAACACTCTCTTCCCACGTTCAGTGACAGAATATTCTTCTTGTTCTACCTTGAGCTTGTCTTTGCCCTTTGGCAGCCTGAAGGTGGGTGTCTGCCAAGGCTCCGGCCCTGCCTGAAATCTGCTGTGTGCTCGGCACTCCCCTCCTCCAACCTTCCCACGCTCTCCCAGTTTCAGTGACCATGCTTCTTGGGATAAATCCCCCATCCTCCTCTCCAGTCAAGATTCTTCTCCAGAGCATTTTTTTTTTTTTTTTTTTTGAGACGGAGTCTCGCTTTGTCGCCCAGGCTGGAGTGCAGTGGCGCGATCTCCACTCACTGCAAGCTCCACCTGTTGGGTTCACGCCATTCTCCTGCCTCAGCCTCCTGAGTAGCTGGGACTACAGGCGCTCGCCACCACGCCTGGCTAATGTTTTGTATTTTTAATAGAGACGGGGTGCAGGCACATTTCTTAATCATTTCCATTGGATCTTCTGCCATGAACTTAAACTTATCAAGCCTAAAACTGTATTCACTGTTTTCCTACTAAACTCCATTTCCTGACCTTGGTGACTTAAATTAAAAAATCAGTGAAGCCCAGTGCGGTGGCTCATGCCTGTAATCCCAGCACTTTGGGAGGCTGAGGCAGGCGGATCACCTGAGGTCGGGCGTTCAAGACCAGCCTGACCAACTTGGAGAAACCCTGTCTCCACTAAAAATACAAAATTAGCCCGGCGTGGTGGCGCATGACTATAATCCCAGCTACTTGGGAGGCTGAGGCAGGAGAATTGCTTGAACCCGGGAGGCAGAGGTTGCAGTGAGCTGAAATCACGCCATTGCACTCCAGACTGGGCAACAAGAGCAAAACTCCGTCTCAAAAAAAAAAAAAAAAAAAAAAAAGGACAAATCAATGAAATTATTTCCAATCTAAAAAATGAATCTCCCTTACAACACTGAACACAAAAAGAAATACTCAATAAATCTGTTCTGATTGATTTTCAATGTCAGCATGAGGCTGAGATCACAATTTATTTACTGATCACAACTTGAGGAGGAATTGCATCGCGTCACCAAATCACTTAACACAGGCCACTGCTAATTATAGGCTTTCTGAGATGGGTGTAGGTCAAACAGATTATTTGTGTTATTCATTGAACCATAGGATTTCAGGACTGGAAAGAAACTCGGAAATGCTTCAATTACCATTTACATACTGATCATTTCCCAGTCTCTCTCAAAAATTTACCTCTGTCCTTTAGAACTACTTACCTAATACCTATTGGATATATTCATAATAAATGAATTTATTATCACTCGCCTCCTCATCTCAACTCCATTTCTCGTATTTCCTTCATCAGCAAATCCAATCTGTCACCCAAGCCAGAAATCTTAATATCACCCTTCACTTTCTCCTATTCTCTGTCCTTCCCTGTCATGCTGTCTTTACTATCTTTCCTGATACGCATACTCTTGGTGGGTCATCTTCCCATCTCCAGTCTTGCCTCCCTCCCTCTATCCATTCTCCACCTAAAACTGCCAATGTGCTCTCTGCAAAATGCAAACTCACCAGTACCATTCCCTTGCTCACAGTGTTCAGAATCTCTTCTTGGCTAAAGGGTAACCACACTCCTTAGAAGGGCATGGAACACCCTTCCTCATCTGCCTCCTGCCTATATGTCTGGCCACAGTTTCCAGACAACCTCCTTCCCAATTTGCACTCTGGCTCAATTAGCATACTAGAGGTCTTTGAAAACCTATGGTCTTTAATTTTTCATGGACTTGGTGCATACTCCTTCCGGTGGAATCTCCATGCCACCCCTTTTCCCTGGACTTACTTAGAAATGCCTCTTGGCCCTTCAGGAGTCAGCCCAAGGGACACCTCCTCTGCAGCACCTTCTTTAACTACTCCACGAGCAGATCTCAGGGACTCTCCTCTTGGCTCCCAGAGCATTTTGTGCCACTGCTGTGCTTATCAAGGGCTATTTCTCAGGGTGAGGAACCTTTAACTTAACCTCACCAGCAACTTATTTCCCTACTAAAATGAGTGGAAGGATAGCAAAGGAGGAGAAAGAGAAGGTATGTACCAGAAACCTGGTGGCTTTTCAGTCCAGATTCTTGAAGGAAAACCTTTTGCTTTCCTTTTTATTAATTCTATGCTATGATAGCAGATGATAATTTCTCGTTACTGTGCACAGGAACCAAATAATTGACCTGAAGGTGAACAAGCCCCAAGCCGGTTATGAATTACTGGGCGTCTTGCAGTCTCAGACTTACTGTAACAGTGATTAACCGAGAAAGTTTAGATGAGCAATATTTTGGATTTGAATGAATAGGAAAAAATAACGTGGAATGCCTGCTGGAAACTAGCTCTTCAGCAACTAATATTTTATAAAAATGATATAATGTAACTCTCAGCAGTTTCATGTTTTCAACAATGAGGTGAGGTAATAGCTTAATAGGAGGACAACATTTGTTTCACTTTAATGACCTCTACAAGAAAAAACATTATTTCATTAGAATCTTCTTTGATGATGTGAGCTCTCTGAGATATTTTTCCATTGTTAGTCCTGTATATACATGCAATGAAAAGAACTGCTACAAATAAGAGTAATTCTAGAGAAATAAAGCTAAATGTTAAGAAAATTTACTACATTAGAGTAGAAGTCCCAGCAAGACTAAATGAACAAGTGAAAGTCATCCTTTTTTGCTAAAGTTGAATTTGGAAGATGAAACTATATTTTGAATCATCCAAATATCATATGTTTTCGCTTAATGAAGGGTGATTCTGTTAAAACTACTGAAGCAATTTTGCTTAGTGATCTGTAAGGGCCATGCATGATATCATTGGTAATACTATCCAGCGGGTTAGTGATTACAGGCGTGATTTGTCTAGTGATCAATTGTCACTTGTCAATCCAGAAAAATCAGGTGTGGCATTACAAAAGTTGCTGATTCATCATGCAAGTGTTGCTATTTATACTTTACTGAAGAAGGTAGATATAAATATTGATATTTCAATGGAATTAAGTCAAGAAAGAATTATACAAACCAAGGAGAATCGATCCCTGATGTGAATTTCCCAATAAAAAATTACATAAATGTCAGAAAGAAAAATAGAATATAGTTCTGGGTGACGGGAACTATGAGTGGCTCATTTAAAAAGGAGCAATGTTGTCAATGACTAATAGACCCACGCTTTTGAGGGTCTTTATTGATCTACTTGGCAGATCTATTTTCCTTGTCCAGACGCTTTTTACTGAAGACATTTTCTCAATGAATGAAAAGTTTTTAAAAACCTACTGATTGCATTCAGGGAGTCTACATACAAAAGTAGAACTCGAACCCATGCACTCCCGAATTCTCAAATAAAGGTGTAAGGCCAGACACCTGTGTCACCTTCTCATTTACATAAAGTGAACTACGAAATAAAGAACAAGTATGGAAAGAAGGCAGGGTTTTCTAAAAGAGGTTGGGGTCATGTAAATCTTGTTTAAGAATAAAAAAATTAAAATTGTTTTAATTTTAAGAACTCAACACTAAAATTCATAACAAATCTTAATAGTTCCGTTAGGTGTCTTGCATTACATGCAGAAAAGTCTATGTGTATCTGTATATATTCTGAAAACGATGTATATTGGAAAGAAAGGGGTATTTGTGTCTATTTCATTAGTAAAATGATTTGGTGTTCTTTTTTCAGATATATTCTTCAGTTTTTGGTTTTGCATTTTTAGGAAAGTGCTTCTTCTTAGTTTCTTAACATCTCCTGCTCTTATTTTGTTGACTTCCTTCTTCCTTATTCTGAGCAAAACATACTCATCTATTAGGGGAAGCAGCTCACTAATGAGCTTTCCTTCTGCTGCCAGGATGCACCAGAGAAGTGGATAGTGGGAATGGGAGTGTCCTTTTTTGGTAATGGATAATTCATAGGAAAATCTCCAAAGCTACTGAGAGTTGTGAAGAAACGGCCTTCCTGTCTTAGAACATTTTTAGATGAATCATATCGTCCATTTTGACTTAAAGGAAACCTGAAGATTATCCAGTTCAGTCTCTTCATTTTAATAACCAGAAAACTGAGGGCTAGAAAGGGGAAGTGACTTGCCTCTAGGTTACATAGTCAGTTAGCGGGAGAGCTTGCAGAGGAACAGGGCCTGGTCAGAGAAGAATCCTCTGAATCCGTCTGTGGTTCTAGCCATCACATTCTCTTACCTGTCACCATGATGATAGTTATAAAAGGTTAGTCCTAGATGGTGAACAGAACTAACCAAACTGTGAGCCCAACAAGCACACTGGAGTTTGTCCACTACAAAGATGGAGGTCAGAACTCACCATCTGTTACTCTTCGACTCATCACCTACTGGCTTCCAGTTTTATCAAGTCTTCTTGTCCTTAAATAAGACTTAGGCATCTCTGTCCTTTAATACAAGAAATATCATCATACTTGAAATCTAGATACTAGAGCTACTGTGGGCCATGAAGAAGATATTTTTGTAGGAGACCCTTGGAAGAAAGCACATCAGGCACCCATGGTTGCAAGTCTCAGGAGGTCCCAGGACTTAGGACCATGTCTAGCATCGGTGCTCCTGGATCTCTTCATAAGAAGAAAATGGCCCACTATTTTAGCTCAGAACTTCCTAACCAACTGAAATTGGTTAAGTGTTTGGTGCCAGAATCTTAGGAAAACAGATCCAAAGAAAAGGGGCTTAGACTGGAAATGCAGCCCTCACACTCCTTTCTGAACAAGGAATGGAAGCCGGCTAGGAGAGAGTAAATCTCAGCCAAGAAGTGGGAGTGAAAGATGTTAAACCAGCTGAATAGCTGCCCAAAAGAATTTTAAAATGGCATGGCTGCTGGCCCACAAGCGATTAAGGTCTCTCTCACAGCACAGGAGGGAAGCCAGCATTAAGCGGAAGATGAGCACAAGGCCTAAAGAAAGAAAATAAAATTTAGCCAATAGGAAATTAAAAACTGGATTTGGAGATGGTCCAGACAATACAATAGGATATGGAAAGATCCTTTTAAAAAAAGTCCACTGAGGTCTGGCAACATCGACAAGGCTGGGGAATATAGCCCATATGTGTTATGGAAAATAACTTTATTCTAGGAGATGGGAATAGGCCAGAAACAGCAGACGACGTCCCTGAGCTGAGTCTGACTACCATGCTATCCCTTGACAGAGAAGGGCAGGAAAAAAACACGGGGACCTTGATGGTCACAATCTGTTTTGAAAGCTAGCAGCCTAAGATATGCAATAAGAAATGACATAGGTAACAAATTATTTGAAATTCAACTTTCCCATAATTACCTTCTAGAAAAGAAGGCTGGCCAATGAGACATCTTTTTTTTTTTTTTTTTTTTTCCAGCATGGAGATGTACTACTTTCAAAAAAATTTACTTATTTATTTATTTTAGAGACAGGGTCTCATTCTGTTGCCCACACTAGAGAGCAGTGCCATGATCATAGCTCACTGCAGCCTCAACTCCCTAGGCCCAAGCAATCCTCCTACCTCAGCCTCTCAAACAGCTGGGACCACAGGTGTGTGCTGCCATGCCTGGCTTTTTTTTTTTTTTTTTTAAATTTTTAGTAGAGATGAGGTCTCATTATGTTGCCCAGGCTGATCTCAAACTCCTGGGCTCAAGTGATCCTCCCACCTCGGCCAACCAGTGCTGGGATTACAAGTGTGAGCCACCACGACCAGCCTACTTAAATTATTCTGTAAAAATTACCCAGATAAGCCTCATTCCTATATTCCAGAGAAACTAAACCAACACTACTCCATTTTTGTCAACCACTACGTAGACAACAGGTATTCACCATCTACAGTTAAAGACAGCCTATTGGAAACCATTCTAAAAATCACATATATCATCCTAGTTACCCAAAAATGTGGGAGTCATCCCTGATTACTGCTCCATATCCAGTCACCACATTCTTCTGATTTTATCTTTTGGTTATATCTCCAATCTCTCCTTTCCTCTCCAACACATTATCTTTCACTCAAATTCCTGCAATGGCTTCCAAACTGAGTTTTGTGCTTTCAGACACTCATTAAAGACCCCAAATTCATCTCCCACAATGACAGAATAATTTACCTACTGAAATAGTCCAATCAAATAGTTCTCTGCTTAAACCTCTTCAGTTTTCCTCCATGGGTAATGGCATAAAGGCCTTTGCCACATGCTGTCTGAGCTTGTCCATCTGGCCTCTCTCCTGCATCACCTTCTTTCCCTCTCTGTTGGATCATTCCATATTTCTTACTCCTTTTTAACAGCCAAGGTTCTTGACTTATCTACGAATGCTGTGTTTACTCCATCAGTTCCCATTCATTCTTGTGTGGCTCCTGAATACAAGATTCCACTGACACAGCACCTGACAAGGTCACCATTTTGTAAAACCCAAAGGATTCTTCTTGTCCTCTTAGCAGAGCTCTCAGTAGTATTCAATGCGGTTGACCACTCTCTCCTTGAAGAACGCTTTTCCCTTGGATTCTGCAGTACCATATCCTCCTGTGTTTCCTCTTACTCCCTGGACTCCTCCTACACGGTCTCTTTTACTTGACCCCTATATGTTGGCGTTTCTCAGAGCTTAGTCCTAGACCTTCTTTTTTTCTCATTCTATGATCTCTCTTGGTGGTCTCATCCATTCTGATGGCTTCAAATGCGGTCTAGGTCTGATGACTTCCAGTTTTTATCTCCAGACTAGATTTCTGTTCTGAACATTAGAATTAACTTGATCCAATTCCCTATGGGACACACCCAGATGGATATTTCACAGGCAACTCTAATTTAATATAACCAAATCACACTCTTGATCTTTACAAAAAAATTGCTTCATTTTTTTTTACCATGTCGGCAAATAGTGCCACCAAATACCAACTTGCTAAAGCCAGGACCTATGACCTCTCTTCAACAATTCTCCTCCATGTCCTACATTGGGTTCCACTTTATGTTCTAATCTAGCACTAGGCTCTATCTCCAAACCATTTTTTGAGTCATTCATTTCTCTCCATCATGTTGCCACTGCTCTAGCCTGAGCTACCAATATGTCTGGCTTGAGCTATTATAACAATATCCTAGAAGAGATCCTGAGTTTTCTCCTGCTCCTCTAATCCCGTTGCCAAAAAGCAACCTGGAAAACAGAAACACTGTACTTAAAAATATAAATTACTGAATTAAATCAAATAGAAGACTCCACTCATTATAAAGAACACAATTATTTTCTGTACCACTAAGAAAGAAAGAAAAAAAAAACTCTACAAATTAAACTATTTTGCACTGCTTTTTAAAAACCACTTCAACTGTAGGAAGTGCCCCAGTATTAAAGGTGGAAAAATGTGCATCTTTTTAGAAAGATGAAATATAGTGTATCACTGTCCTGCTCAGAATCTATCAGTCTATTTCAGTTACACTTAGAATAACACCCAAACTCCACATTTCTTGTGGGAAGTTGCAAATTCTGTTCCTGCCTCCCCAGTCCTACCCTTGCTAAGCCTCTCTCTCCCATCTGAGTACTAGTGAGGCCCGACCCTGCTCAGCTTTCAAGATCAGATGAGAGGTGTATTTAGGGTGGGGTGGCTGTAGACTGCCACCTCCTCCCTCAGAACCAGGCATGGCCTTTTCCACTCCCGTGAGCGCACCAAGTTCTCTGTCTCAGAGGCTTTGCCCTGAGCTCAGCTCAAACGCTGTTTCTTTAGAGAGATCCTTCAGTCAAAACAGTCTTCTCTCCTCCTCCCTCTCATTAATCCTACACAAAAAAAGTTAGCTGGGCCTGGTGGTGGGTGCCTGTAGTCCCAGCTACTCGGGAGGCTGAGGCAGGAGAATGGCGTGAACCCGGGAGGTGGAGCTTGCAATGAGCCAAGATAGCGCCACTGCACTCCAGCCTGGGCAACAGAGCAAGACTCTGTCTAAAAAAAAAAAAATTAAATAAATAAAGTATATAATTTCATTTTTAAATACTAAAAACTATTAAAAAAGAAATATGTCGGCCGGGTGCTGTGGCTCACGCCTGTAATCCCAGCACTTTGGGAGGCTGAGACGGGTGGATCACGAGGTCAGGAGATCGAGACCATCCTGGCTAACATGGTGAAACCCCGTCTCTACTAAAAATACAAAAAATTAGCCAGGCGCGGTGGCAGGTGCCTGTAGTCCCAGCTACTCGGGAGGCTGAGGCAGGAGAATGGTGTGAACCTGGGAGGTGGAGCTTGCAGTGAGCTGAGGTCGCGCCACTGCACTCCAGCCTGGGCGACAGAGCGAGACTCCGTCTCAAAAAAAAAAAAAAAAATGTCAAATATTAACATTAATTATCACTGGTTGATAG
Organism: Hylobates moloch; assembly: GCF_009828535.3. Lineage (NCBI taxonomy): Eukaryota > Metazoa > Chordata > Mammalia > Primates > Hylobatidae > Hylobates > Hylobates moloch. The sequence continues at coordinate 33,071,050 of NW_026652288.1, read as the reverse complement.
ATAAATGATTTTTTTCTTTATATTTCTCAGAATTTTCTAAATTTTCTATTCTATAATGAGAGTGTCTCTCTCTTTCTCTTTTTTTTTGGAGATGGTGTCTCACTACATCACCCAGGCTGGCCTGGCCTCAAACTCCTAAGCTCAAATGATCCTCCCACCTCAGCCTCCCAAGTAGCTGTAACTACAGGCACCCACCACCACACCTGGCTTATGTTACTCTTAAAATCAGAAAAATCACATACTTGCAATCTACTATTTGAGGATACTTAAATAAATATTTTAATTATTTTACTTGTGTATAAATATATATTCCACCCTAACAGGAATAAACATTTGAGTGAAATACAACTGTACAAACAAAAATAAAATACATATTCATAAATATTTTTAAAATATTGAAAACTTGCAACATTTTATTTTTTCTGAATGAAAATAAAATATTGCTTTATTTTAAGATGAAGTGTTTTGCTTGATATTATATTATGTAAGATAAAATACTACTGATAATTATTAATTAATAATAAACACATATTTAAGTTAGGAGGTCACTGCAATTCTCAATAATTGCAATTACAAACAAGCAAATAAAACCCCAAACTCTCACAACAAAAAAAACACATAAAACCCTTTAAAATGCTTTTTAATCTAGCCAAGTTTTCTTACATACAAAGTTATATTTGTTCCATTTATAAAAGTCTGAAGACTCTGCCCAAAAGTAAAATCTTCTGAACATTAATTCAAAGATTCTATTGAATGAAAAATAAAAACACTTTGGACCTAATCCCTTCCTCAAATACAAATGGTAAACTGCCAGTGAAAAATTGTTTTTATATTATGATGGACTTTTCTACTGTATACAAATAACTTTGTATATAATTTCACTTTTTATTATGTGAAAGTAGATATTGGGTGAATATATTTGAGATTCCAAACATCTTAATTTTTGGTGCATTTTATTTCCTTTCATACATTGTTCGGTTAAAAATCATAGAGAAACAAAGTGGGGGGGGGATGGTAAAATAAAAAATTTAAATACTCCAAAATAAGGCAAATAAAATAAAGGAATGAAAAAAGAACAAAGAGCAGATTAAACAATTAAAAAACAAAAAGTAAAGTATAGATTTAAGGCCCCTAAATGCCACTAATTATATTAAGTGTATATTGACTGAACACTTCAATTAAAAGACAAGGATTATAAGTCTGGATTAGAAAACAACTATATGCTGCTTACAAGAGAAAAATCTTTCAATATGTGAATATGGAAAGGTGGGAAAAGAGGAAAAAATCACGTGTAGCTATACTAATAAAAGACAAAAATAGCTCGGAGGCAAGATGCATTGGTACAGACAAAAAAAAAAAAACATTTCAAAGAGATGAAAGGGTCACTATGCCGGGAAGATATAACAATTCTATATTTAATTATACTTTCATAAAATATATAAAATAAAAATGACAAACTAAAGAAGCAGACAAATCTCCATAATAATAACGGGAGATTATAAGATACTCCTCAGTCATTTATATAGTAAGCAGACAAAAAATCGGTAGGGATATAGATGATTTTAACAACGCAACTTACAAACTGGCCCTAATTGACATATAGGTCCAGCTGCATAATATAAATTGTTTTCAAACAGACAAGGACTATTTACTAAAATTGATAATATTCTGTGCCATAACAAATTTCAAGGATTGAAGTCATTTAGAGTATATTCTCTGGCCATAGTGGTTTTAAGGTAGAAATCAGTAACAAACAGTTAACCAGAAAATACCCAAACATCTGGATATTAAGTGAAATACTTCTAAATAATTCATTGGTCAAAGGAAAAAAATGACAATGAACTTTAGAAATATTTTATGTAAATAACAAAATATAACATATCAAAACTTATGGATGCAGATAAAGCCATTCTTAGAAAGAAATATATACCTATAAATACAAATATTAAAAGATTGATAATCTAATGATTTAAAGATCTACTTCAAGTAGTTAGAAATAAAGACAATTTAAACCCCAAAGTGTAAGTACAAAAAATATAGAAAAAATAATAAATATAAAAGCAAAAATTAATAAAATAGAAAACAAAGAGAAAAAAATCAACAAAAGTTGTTTCTTTGAAATGACTAATAACCCTAGGAAAACTGATCAAGAGCGAAACAGAAGCACAAATTACTGAAGTTTTAAAAAAGACATCACTACATATATACAGAGAAGAGGATATTATAAATAATTTTGTGCAAATAAACATGAAATTTTACCTAAATGGATAAATTCCTTGAAAAACAAAACTTACTGAAACTGACATGAAAAGTCAAAAGCCTGAATATTATTTTATCTATTAGTGAAATCTTAACTGCAATTTAAAAACCTTTATAATGCATAGGCACAAAAACAAAAGAAAACAAAAACAAACATTCCAGGCACAAATGACCTTACTGGTGAATTCTTCAAGGATTTTTTTTTTTTTTTTTTTTTTTTGAGACCATGATGGAGAAAACCTGAGTCCAGAAAAGAAAAGCAAAAAGTAGATATTGTCTGGGTCCCTGTATTATAGACCTGTATTATCAGCCCTAGATTACTGAAGCTTAGACTGCTATAAGGAAAACAAATTTTTGTCTTGTTTTAAATCCAGTCAACATAATTCACCACATTAACAGAAGAAGAAAATAATATAATTATTTCAATAGATGCAGAAAAACCATCTGTTAAAATTCAAAACCAAGCATAATAAAGAACATTAGCAAACCAGATATATAAGGGAACTTCTTTATCTGATAAAGAATATCTATTAAGAAAAAAAAAAACAACCTATGGCAAGCATCATATTAAATGTGTTCACTGCTGACATCAGGAAAGAGACAAGCAAGCTGTCACCACTTCTAGTCAACATTGCAGTAGAGGTCCTAGACAGTACAGTAAGACATGAAAAGGAAATAAAAGTATGCTTATCAGAAGAGAAGGAATAAAACTGGCATTACTTATACAACATAATTGTATATGTAGGAGATGCAAAGAAATCCGCATATAAACTGCTAGAATTTACAAGTAGATTTAGCAAGGTCATGGATACAAGTTCAATGTACAATAAGCCAATTTAGCTCTATATACCGGTAACAAACAATTATAAGGGTAAAAAAATTTTAATACCATTCACAACCACATGCAAATATTAAAGACCTAGGAATAAGTCTTAAATAAGCTGTGCAAGACTTTATACAAAAATCTCCAACAAAACACTAAGACAAATGAAAGAAACCCTAATAGAGGGGTGTGTTGTATTCACAGATTAGATGACTCAATACTGTAAAATGCCAAACCTCCCCCAATTGATCTATTGATTCAACTCAATTACAATCAAAATCCCAGCAGTTTTGTAAAATTTATATAGTAATGCAAAGGGCTAAGAATAGCTGTGACAATCTCAAGAACAGAATTGAAGAATTTAGAATTGACAGCACAAAACATTAAAATTCATTATATCATTATAAAGCTACTGTAATTAAAACAATGTACTACTGGTACAAAGACAGATAAGCCTATTAAATAATATGAATAATGCAGAAATGTATTCATACATGTCTGACTCCATGGTTAATAAAAAAGTTTCAGATTAGTGGGAAAAAGGCACTCTTTTCTTTTTTTTTTTTTTTCGAGACGGATTCTCGCTCTGTCGCCCAGGCTGGAGTGCAGTGGCGCAATCTCGGCTTACTGCAAGCTCCGCCTCCCGGGTTCACGCCATTCTCCTGCCTCAGCCTCTCCGAGTAGCTGGGACTACAGGCACCTGCCACCACGCCCGGCTAATTTTTTGTATTTTTAGTAGAGACGGGGTTTCACCATGGTCTCGATCTCCTGACCTCGTGATCCGCCCGCCTCGGCCTCCCAAAGTGCTGGGATTACAAGCGTAAGCCAACGCGCCCGGACAAAAGGCACTCTTTTCAATAAATAATGATGACCTAATTTGATGTCCATTTAGGAAATGAAGAAATCTTGACCCCTATTTCTCACCATATGCAAAAAAACTTCAGGGGCCTTACAAATCCAAATTTAAAATGTAAAAACAATAAAGCTTTTAGAAGACAACATAACAGTACCTTAATGACTTTAGGGTTTGCAAAGATTCTAGACGTAAGAAATACTGATCTGAAATAAGATAATTAAAACACTGGACTTCATTAAAATGAATAACTTGAGTTCACCTTAAGTTGCCATTAAAATAGTTGTTTTGAGCACTTCAGTTTGAGGAAGTTTGTTATGCAGAATTAGGTAACAAAAACAATATCCAAAGGGCCAATAAGGGTATGACAAGTTGTTAAAAGATATATCTTCACAAGGGAAACACAAATTGAGACCATAATGAGATACCTTTACTCAGTATGGCTAAACCTTAAGAGGAATGACAATACCAATTATTGATGAAAATGTGGATTTGAGATTCTTACCCTTTGCTGGTAGCAGTGTAAACTGGTACTCTGAAAAACCGGCTATATATATGCAAGTGAAACATACATATATTCTATGACCCAGAAATTACACTTCTTAGTGATATCCAACAGAAATTAGTGATTATGCCCACGAAAAGTCATGTTCAAGAATATTCACAGGAAGTTTATTCACAACAGCCTCACATAGGAAGCAAGCCAAATGACCATCAACAGTAGAATGGATACATAATGTAGTATACAATGAAATACTATATAGCAATGAAAAGAAATGGATTACTACACATGACAAGACAGATGAAGCTTACAAATACAATGTCGAATAAAAGAAGCCAGAGACAAAGGAGTACATATTATGATTACATGTAGCTAATGTTCAAAAGCAGGTGATATGGTTTGGCTGTGTCCCCACCCAAAATCTTACCTTGAATTGTAATCCCCATAATCCCCATGTATCAAGGGCAGGACCAGGTGGAGGCAAGTGGATCATGGGAGTGGGTTCCCCAATGCTGTTCTCATGATAGTGAGTGAGTCTCATGAGATCTGATGATTTTTTAAGTGTCTGGCATTTTCCCTGCTTGCACTCACTCCATCCTGCCGCCCTGTGAAGAAGGTACCTGCTCCTCCTTTGCCTTCCACCATGGCGGTAAGTTTCCTGAGGCCTCCCCAGCAATGAACTGTGAATTAATTAAACCTCTTTCCTTTATAAATTACTCAGTCTTTGGTATTTCTTCCTAGCAGTGTGAGAACAGACTAATACACCAGGCAGAAGAATCTACAGTAATGAAGTCAGGATAGTGGTAAGTGCTATGTATGAGTAATGGATATGAGGGTGGAGAATAATCACGAGGAAGTTTGAGGGAGGTTCAGGGGGCTGGTTACCAGGTATGCTCACTATAAATGCTTGTCAAGTGGTGGCCTTATGATTTAGGCACTTTTCTACGTGCATTTTATTTTTATTTTATTTATTTTTATTTATTTATTTATTTTTTTGAGACAGAGTCTCGCTCTTGTTGCCCAAGCTAGAGTGCAGTGGCGCGATCTTGGCTCACTGCAACCTTCACCTTCCAGTTTCAAGTAATTCTCCTGCCTCAGCCTCCCAAGTAGCTGAGATTACAGGCGTGTGCCACCACGCCCGGCTAATTTTTGTATTTTTAGTAGAGACCAGTTTTACCATGTTGGTCAGGGTGGTCTCGAACTGCTGACCTCGTGATCCACCCACCTCGGCCTCCCAAAGTGCTGGGATTACAGGCGTGAGTCACTGCACCTGGCCTTCTACATGCATTTTAAACACCAACTTGAATGTTTACTGAAAAAAAGAGATAATCCACACTGCTGCATTTCCTGGTTAGAGACTCTCTTACCATTTCAAAAGCTAACTTTGCTTTTTCTATTTCCCATGGGTTAGAGGTATTGTGGCATATATATTAGACTGAAATATTAAGGCACTCTGAGTATTCATCTTGACCACCACTTCCTATCTGCTTATTGGAAGACACTCTAATACCCTATAACTTATTTTTTTCTCCAACTGCAAAATGCAGTCAAGCTACTTTAAAAAAAAAAAAAAAGGAATATAAGCAAAAATAAGAAACATATGTAATTTAATATATCTTTCCTTAAAAACTCAACTCCATTTGTACATGACCCACTCTATGTCATGGGAGTTATTTGAATCCTCTGTCTTCAGTATTCTACTGTTCTTTAGTCTTGTAGAAGGTGATAGAGAATTATTATGGAATTTTAAAAAAATCATTTTCTTAGAATTACAACAGCATTGTTATATATTCAGAACAGAATGCAATCCTAATAATAATTCTAAGACATCAGGCTTTGGGATTATGAATGTTTTAAAAAATAATAGAAGACGGAAGTAAGACCTATTTCATGTTCAAAAGATAGGTCATAGTTTACTGTAAAGCATTCATAAGGAGACACTGGGTCTGGATCAGTCCAGGTCTCCAGGGCCCTCACTGGACTCACCCCCTTCCCAGAGTCTATCTGAATCACTGAGAGTGGGCTCCCAGGCCTGGTTCCTTTCCCCATTCCACATGTCCTTTCAAACGTTTAAAAATAAACAGTAAATTTTTTTTACAGAAGGGTAAAATATAAAATGCATTTTTAAACATCTTGATTTTTTTGAACACCCAAGAGTCCTAAGAATTGTTAAAGTATTTAAATTATATCAGCCAGGTGCAATGGCTCATGCCTGTAATCCTAGCACTTTGGGAGACTGACGTGGTTAGGAGTTTGAGACCAGCCTGGCCACATGGTGAAACCCTTCTCTACTAAGAAAATACAAAAGTTGGCCAGGTGTGGTGGCACGTGCCTGTAATCCCAGCTACTGGGGAGGCTGAGGCAGGAGAATCTCTTGAACCCAGGAGGCGGAGGCGGCAATGACCTGAGATCACACCGCTACACTCCAGCCTGAGTAACAGAGAGAGACTCCGCCTCCAAAAAATAAATAAATAAATTACATCCCTCATTCTCATTTTCAGTAGGCCTTGAAGACAAAAAAAGCAGGGTAAATGTATAGAAGATTCTCTCTTTATCATCCCAAATAAGGTCAAGAATGAATATCCTCATGACTGAAGTCAGTTTAGATTAAGTGTTTTTTTAATCCAATAAAAGTATGCCAGCATTTACATTTCGAACTCTATCAACAAGCTCATTCAGTGAATGACCAGGAAAACGGGGAAAGTGGTTTGTTCCAAACAGTTTTCCTCATTGGGGGAGCTCACAAAGCTCAGGTTTTGTATCTGGAAAGGGCATTTATGTCATTAACAGCTTTGCAAACAGGCAGTTTATGCTGGGCATGTATCTTCCCCACTCCATGAATGGAGAAACGGGGTGGAGTTGAGAGGTGCTGCGTGAGAAAGCCATTGTGTGTGCCAGATGTTTGTTCAATTATAATAAAACCTTGATATTATACATGAAAATTCAAAACTGAGTATCTGGGACGTTTTAAAGCAATATTCTGAATTAGATTGAAAAGTAGTATATATTTAATGAAACACAAAACACTTTTTTTAAACAAAAGCAAAAACTATAAACACTATAAGTCATCTGTGATTCTTTATAGCAAAAGAGAACCAAAGTATATTTCTAAATTTAAAGACACTTTCTTCCTATTTCTTTCTACCATGGGGGCTGGCAGTGTATAAAACAGAAAAAGTGTATGAGGAGGATTTGAATTTGTTACAGAAAAGAAATACTTCTAAAATTTTTAAAGGAAAAAAAGAAGAAAGCCCCCAAAATCCACCTTTCTATGCCTGTAGGTAAAGAATTACAGTTTACTATGATACAAGGAACAATCTCAAAAAAGTGGAGTGTTTTAGCTCCATTATAAATAAATTCCATGATATTCAGAAAAAGTTCTTTAGATATTAAGGGAAAATCTTAACTTCATTTGCAAATTTCTTCCAATTACTCATAAAAGATAAATGTGAAATATACATTTTGTTTTACACTGTTCTAAGTTTTTAAAATGCTCCATTACTTTGTCTTTACATAATTATATATAACCACTGGATAGTCTCGGAATTAATGTAATAGTTTTACATATTTATATCTGGGATTAAGAAAAATAAATGTCTTCTAAATTTAGATCCATGCTGTCGCTTTCTCTTTTCATATAGCTTTTCTTACACTAAAAGGTGCTGCCAGTGAGGACTGGGAGAAAGCCCTACAGACAGGCCAAACATACCAAACCCCAGATTCATCTTTTTGACACTTAGGCCTCAGAGGCAACATAAAATCAGCCAAAAAATTCTCACTTTTTTCGCTATTCTAATTTTTCTCTTTCTACATTCAAATAGGAGGCCAAGAAAGATCAGTTATAAAACCACAGAAAATAGACAGCGTACCTCTAGAAATAACAGCTCCAATGCTCAAATGCAAACAAGCATCAGTGCTGGCTGTCAGCTTACTAGCCCTTGATACAGGGAATGACTTAAAGCTGGAACTACTTTGTGGGTGAACGGAAAAGAGTCATATGAAACTCTCAGGGAAAACAAAGTGTGAAGAATTAAAGCAAATTATATACAAATGAATTACTATACTATATTCTATATGATTTAAAATAAATTTGGGGTTTAAAAATAGAGGCCAGGTGCGGTGGCTCATGCCTGTAATCTCATCACTTTGGGAGGCCGAGGTGGGTGGATTACAAGGTCAGAAGATAGAGACCATCCCGGCTAGCAGAGTGAAACCCTGTCTCTACTAAAAACAAACAAAAAATATTAGCCGGGTGTGGTGGCACATGCCTGTAGTTCCAGCTACTCAGGAGCGTAAGGCAGGAGAATCGCTTGAACCCAGGAGGCGGAGGTTGCAGTAAGCCGAGATCACGCTACTGCGCTCCAGCCTGGGTGACAGAAGGAGACTCCGTCTCAAAAAAAAAAAAAAAAAAAAAAAAGATAGAATATGGTAATTCATCAATATCAGGACATGAACTTGGAAATACCATACAATTTCATTCACAAATACTTCTTTAATCTGCATGTTATATATGTTGTAAGCATTGACGGTATAAAAATAAAACAGTTGTTAAATGTTTCCCTCCTTTTAGATGCTCACATAGTAAGGAAACCAATGACAATACAGTCATTCCTTTTCATTGGTGGAGGATATGTTCCAAAATCCCCCATGGGTGCCTGGAACCGCAAATAGTACTGAACCATATATATACTACTTTTTTTTTCCGTATACATACATACATACATACATACCTATGATAAAGTTTAATTTATAAATTAGGCACAGTAAGAATTAGTAATAATAAAACAAGGCAATTATAACAATATACTGTAACAAAAGTTATGTGATTGTAGTCTCTCTCAAAATACTATAATATTTGTAGGCTGTGGTTGACCATGGTAACTAAAACCACATAAAGTAAAATTGCAGATAAGGAAGGACTGCTGTAACTAAGGTGCCTGGCTTGTAATAAGAACTCAGTGAATGCTATTATACATTATTCTAGCTACTGTTTTAATAAAATCATGCCATCAGATATATAATGTATCTCCAGTCCACTCATAGTGGGAGACCAAGATAGTATAAGAAGTGCTAAAATAGTAACAATAGCTCACATTCATTGAGTATGTTCTAGGGGCTACTCCACTCTCAGCGGATACTTGCCAACACACATCAACTCCATGTAGGTGCTATTATTATCCTTACTATACAGAGGGGGATCTGAAGCACTCACCAAGTTCACACAGCTTAGAAGCGCTGGAACAAGAGTTCAAGCCCATGTAGCCAAACTCACCAGCATAACTTCTTAACCATTACTACACCCAGTAGTTATGCAGGGTGTGCATTAGATAATTAAGTCTTCAAAAAATAGGGAAGGCTTCACAGAAATGTACATCACATTCAGTTTGGAGTAATCTTATTAAGAATGTTTCCTAGTAGTCCAGGATGAGCTACAGACTGTCCCTTCCTCCCTTGATTCATTTGCCAAATACGTATTGTGCCCCAACTAATTACAGATGGTCTCCAAATTAGGATAGTTCCACGTAGGATTTTTTGTTTGTTTGTTTGTTTGGAGACAGAGTCTTGCTCTGTCACCCAGGGTGAAATGCAATGGTGTGATCTCAGCTCACTCGCCTCCCGGGCTCATGTGATTCACCTTCCTCAGCCTCCCAAGTAGCTGGACTATAGGTGTGTGCCACCACGTCTGGGTAATTTTTTGCATTTTTAGTAGAGATGGGGTTTCACCATGTTGGCCAGGCTGGTCTCAAACTCCTGACCTCAGGTGATCTGCCTGCTTCGGCCTCCCAAAGTGCTGGGATTACAGGCGTGAGCTACCGTGCCCGGTCAATTTTTTTACTTTATGAAGGTACAAGAGCAATATGCATTCAGTAGAAACTGTACTGCGAGTTCCCATACAACCATTCTGTTGTTCACTTTCAGTACAATATATTACATGAGATATTCAACACTTTATTATAAAATCGGGTTTTTTTGTACTAGATGGTTTTGCCTAACTATAGCCTAGTGTTAAAGTGTTCTGAGCACGTTTAGAACATGCTAGAAGCAGGCTAGGCTAAGCTATAATGTTCGGTAGGTTAGGTGTATTTGCATTTTTGACTTTCCATTTATGAGGACATAACCCTATCATAAATTGAGTAGCATCTGTATTCCCAATGGCATGCAGAGCTGTAAAAAATACAGAAAACAATCCCGATTTCACTGGCCTGAAAGTCTAGCAATGGAGTGTGACAAAGAACAACAAACAAGGTAAAGAAGTAGAATAAGGCGGTAAAGAAATAAAAAAAGCAAAAAAAAAAAAAAGAACAGGAAGTGAATTCATTCATTCATTACAGGGTAAGTGAATCTGAGAAAGAACGGTCAGAAACCGGTTCACTAAGGAAACAGCATTTAAATAGGGACCTACAGGAGGCAAGAGGTAACAATCTTGTACTATACTTCTCATTCATATAATAAATTTCCTCATCCTAAGCTGTTTGTTGCAGCCAAAATTAAACCAATTAATACTTAACCTACTTACAGGTTTATTGTGAAGATTAAATGACAAGACAGGTGCAATGCACTTGGCATAGTGCCTAGCTTGTAATAAGAACTCAGTGAATGCTATTATACATTATTCTTGCTACTGTTTTAATAAAATCATGCAATCAGATATATAATGTATCTCCAGTCCACTCATAGTGGGAGACCAAGATAGTTGCTTAATATTCTATCGGATGTCTAAAAAGTAACTGCTTCTGGAATATGTGTATGAAACATTACAGTTTAGGTCTCAAGTACAAAAACACTGCTTACAATAACCTTTCATGATCTAAAAAGGACTCGGGTTGTTGACATCAAAGGAGTCAGATGTAGGACGCCCAGCATCCAGAGCATGAGTGGATGTCAGTATACGGTATGCAAGGTCAGCTAGCCTAGTCACAGACTTCACTTTCTGGCAGTCTTCTGCCTATTTGTTGGCTGCAAGGAAAGTGTTTACTTCTCCTTCTATGAACAGATGATTTCCATAGCTCTGGGGTTTGAAAAGGTCGGCAGTGATAAAAAAAAAAAAAAAAAAAAAAAAAAAAAAGGCTTAGGAAGAGCTCTCGAATTTTTTGCTACTATTATGAATTTCTTTATACAAATGTTGATATATGGAAGACAATCAAGCAATGCATGGAAAATCGGCATTTCAAGTCCAAAAGCAACTCATTCCAGAAAAATTTCCTCAGCTCTCTCCCTAATGATTTAAACATTCATTTTCACTTACTTCTGCAGAAGTACATTCACAGGAAGAGTGAGTGTGAACAGTAGCTTTTATAGCTGGAAGCCACTTTCTTTCTTTATCTAGAATGTTGTATGATCCTTTTTCTTTTTACACATGGAAGAGAGTGGATTCTGTTGTTAAAATTCTCTCTACTAAGAAATACTAAAATCATCATCTCTTAGTACAGTTTTCAGTTTCAGACCCAAAAACTCCTAAAAACCTGAAAATCTTGGGCTAAGCACACCACATGTAATATATTACTGTGTCAGAGTTCTTCAGCATCCCACTTGGCTAAATCATTTTCAAAAACATTTTCTCTTTGGTGATAAAGTTCTATATCCACGCCACAAAACCACCAACTGCCTTGGGACACTGTCCTTGGCTTTACGCTTTCATTCTCCCCCGTTCATAGAAAATGTACTAAAAGTGTGAAAACAAACCCCACGTCTGCTCCCAATTTGTTACTTTTTTGATTGGCAATGTTGTCTTTATTGTGTTTTCTGGTTCCCAATGAATACAAAATTAGCCTGAGAGTTGGAATCCATCTTCTCTCGGTTGTGGTATCACTACTCTCAGTACACGTCAACACACTGGCAATTTTTACCAGTTTCCATTTCAGATGAATGTGTAAGCAAGGAGTGATTTATAGTAAATACCCAAGAAGGTTATGGGGTTAGAGTCTCTATAGATGTTTAGCAATAGGACTTGATTCCTGAATACTTTGGGTATACTGTGGGAGTCAGAGTTCAGGCTAGATGTGACAAGAAGCCCCCTTCCAATCTTGCAGTGCTCAATTTTTCAATCAAATGGTAGAATCATTTTTGAAAACTAGGCGCAGAAGCTGCTGATCCCATACTCAATCCAGGGTATTATTTTGAAAAGTGAGAAATAATATCACCATCATCATCCAAGAGAAGAAAATACAGGAGTGGAATATATAATTATTAATAAAATGAAAGGTTTTCATTTTTCCTTTCCAATAAAAAAAAGCTAATGCCAAAAATATGTCTGAGTTTTCAAAAAGACTTTAAGAGCAGTTTTACATTCCCAACAAGATTACCCAGAGAGTTTTCATTTATATCCTGTCTCCCTCACACCAGCCCCCAGCATCTACCACTGCCAGTCTCCTGCACCAGACTGGTACGGTTGTTATGACTGATGAACTCTTACATCATTATCATCCAAAGTCCACAGTTTACATCAAGTGTTTACAACTCTTGGCGTTGTACTTTATCTGATTTTCTATTCTTGTCTGGGCAATAGAATTCATGTTGACAGTTGGAAGAAAGTCCTCGGCTGCCATCTCATGCTCCCTTACCTATTTATTGATGGGCTTTTATCACTTCGCCAGTAGAAGACCAGTTTGAACAGACAGGCACTTCATATGGCTTCATTTCTTCACTCAGAAAATTTTCGTATTTCTTTCACTTACAGAAGCAGAATAGCCGATCCTGACCACCCCAGTTAGCATCAAGGCAGCTTGCCACTTCCTGCTCTACCCTTCAGGTCCCCCATATTGTGCTCTACCTTTTTTTCTTTTTTCACAGAGTTTATCACACTTTTTTTTCTTTTTGAGACAGTCTTGCTCTGTCACCAGGCTGGAGAGCAGTGGTGTGATCTTGGCTCACTGCAACCTCCACTTCCCATGTTCAAGCAATTCACGTGCATCAGCCTCCTGAGTAGCCGGAATTACAGGTATGCACCACCACAACCAGCTAATTTTTGTATTTTTAGTAGAGACGGGGTTTCATCATGTTGGCCAAGCTGGCCTCGAACTCCTGACCTCAAGTGATCCACCCGCCTCAGCCTCCCAAAGTGCTTGGGATTACAGGTGTGAGCCACCATGCCCAGCCTTTATCACACTTTCTAACATCTTAGTTATCTATTAGTTTATTGCCTCCAAGTAAGTGGGGATCTTTCGTTGTTCTTCACTGACAAGGCCCCAGTACCTAGAACAGTTGATGGCACACAGGTAGACAATAAGTATCTGTCAAATGAAGGAACGAATGAGGATGCTTTCTAAAAGACAATACTTCCGGGAGTGATTTTGGCCATGGTTTGGAGGTCTAATTAGCCGTGACTAACCAAGCCTGGCCAACACCGGAGGGAAAGGTGCCAGGTCCTATAAGCTGCTGGTGCTCTCTCTGTGTGGCTGGGCTCCTTGGGGTCCCTGCTAGATGAACATGGCCACTGTATCATGTGAACAGGATGGAGTGCACAGGGAGCCTAGAGATAGGGGGTGTGCCGGACTCCACGGCAGTCACATAAGCCCTTGCTCAGCCTGGGCACACAACTGGGAGAGCACAGTTGTTCCTGGCCAAGTGCAGCAAGAAAGGAGGCACGGAAAAGAGGTGACACAAAGTCAGAGACCAGGAGGTTTTTCCCCATGGGCCATGGGACAGACATGGTGACCCCTAGGAATCTGATTACTACAAGTTTCCCTAATTTTCTCCCCCACACATTCTACTGATGATGAAGAGACTGAATCTCAAATCAGCTTATGAATGCAATGATAAGGATTTTTTTTTCTTTTGAGGTGTAGTTTTACTCTTGTTGCCCAGGCTGGAGTGCAATGGCGCAATCTCGGCTCATTGCAACCTCTGCCTCCTGGGTACCAGTGATTCTCCTGCCATAGCCTCCTGAGTAGCTGGGATGAGAGGCGCCTGCCACCACACCCAGCTAATTTTTGTATTTTTAGTAGAGATGGGGTTTCACCATGTTGGCCAGGCTGGTCTCAAACTCCTGACCTCAGGTGATCCACCTGCCTTGGCCTCCCAAAGTGCTGGGATTACAGGCATGAGCCACCGTGCCTGGCCAGATTTTCTTTTTTTTAAGAGACAGGGTCTGGCTCTGTCACCCAGGCTGGAGTACAGTGGCGCAACCATAGCTCACTGCAGCCTTGAACTCCTGGGCTCAAGTGATCCTCCCGCCTCAGTCCCCTGAATGGCTGGGACTATAGACATGAGCCACCATGTCCAGCTAATTAAAAAAATTTTTTTTTGTAGAGACAGGGTCTTGCTATGTTGTCCAGGCTTGATGATGAGTATTTTTCATGTGAATTAAAATTCCACAATAAAAAAGGGCAAAAATAAAAAGGCAAAAGAATTATGATTTTTTGCTAAACAAAGGATATGGTCAAATGGACCATAAAACAATGAGCTGAGTGAAAGAAAAAGTTTCCTTTGTTTTAATACACAAGATAAAAGCTCTGGCTATAGCATGAAAGGAAGGTGGCAGGAGGAGATGAACTATAACTGAGAGAGGAAAGGGAAGTGTAGCAGAAGCCAATCAGAAGAGTCCTGTTCCCCTGCAATTTCCTGACATCTAAGTCTGGGATTTGAAAAAAATATCCTGTGTATTATATTATATATGACACGTTACACTCTGCACTTATTTATATCCAGAAAGGGCAACTATGCTATGTTATAAACACTTAATGTATCCTACACATACCATTAGCTTCTTTATCCCCAGTTCCCCTAATGGAATGTAGGCTTCATGTAGGCAAGAATTGTATGTTTTACCCTTGGAACAGGGCCTGGAACCAGATAGGAACTCAGTAAATACTGGTTACTGAGTGAATAAATGACAAATAGCTGCCCACCCACCACCTACTTCCCACTTTACTTGAACTGTGAATTACACCATTCTTTTTCTTATATGGGAGAACCACAGTGTTTCTCCTTCCTCTCCCAGGTATGTATCCCAGAGTACCATATACAGATTGAATATCCCTTATCCAAAATGCTTAGGGCTAGAAGTATTTCAGATTTGGGATTTTTTTCGGGGGGGGGGGTGGTAATTTTGGAATGTGTACATTATTTTTACCTGTTGAGCATCCCTAATCCAAAAATCTAAAATCTGAAATGCTCAATGAGCATTTCCTTTGAGCATCATATCTGCACTCACGAAGTTTTAGAATGTGGAGTGCTTTAGATTTTGGATTTTCAGATGAGGAAAACTCAACCTATACATGTAAGGGAAAGGAAGGAGACAGTGGTGCCATTTTTATTGCTATAGAAGCTGCCATGCTACACTTAAGACAATTCATATTGACAGAGTTTGCCTCTTCATTGTGGTTCATTAACTACGACCAGATGCTGACACTTCTCCAAGTCATGGGAAATCAGGGAAGGGCCCTCCTTCCTTCAGCTATGTGGGAGTTATTTAGCCCTGCTTAGAGCAGGGCAGGTCAGCTCTGGTGTCAACGCGGCTTCAGCTCCTCAAACAGAAGTTCAGAAGAAAATCAGTAAATGGTCATGAGATAAGAATGCCAGCCACTTTCAGTGTTAGTTCAAGTCCTATGTACAACTGCTCCATTGCTAAATTTCAATCACACATCAGCCTCATTGCTGAATACTGATCACATGAGCTGGCTTTGTCCTGCAGCACAGCCAGAGGTAGAATCAGGACATAGCACTACTGCCATAAGTTTCAGACTGAGTCTAACAAAGGGAAATTTGGACCAATTTAGAATATTGGATTAAGCCCATAAAAAATAAAATCCATGCAGAACTTATTCCAGAAAGAGAATAACATGCATAATAATTATGGAGATTTCTAGTTATACTACCACGTATAATACCAACATAATATTCTAACTTGCATTTCATTACTTATAAAATTGTCCAGGTTCTGGAGTCAAGGCAGTACGGACCAAGTGTCACAAAGAGTATACTCAATGAGTACAGTAATTTATAAAGCATTACAAGTTTTCTAAAACCACATTTTTAAATTCAAGTCTTTGCCAAGTAAATGACCAACAAAATTAGAGCTGCAACTAAATTACAGTGATTATGCAACTCTCAGGTTGCAGAAATCTGTGTTAATAAAGTATGGAGTTAAATAATTAGTAAGTGCAAAAGACATAATAAATGTGAATATGTTTATGTTCAGTATATTCTTTTGGAAAAACAGCTTTGACTAGTGAGCACTTGAGGTCACTTTTTTTTTCTGAATATAATTTTGCATGGCACAACCATCGGTAGTTATACCACAGACTGTTTGTTACTGAAGCAAGCCTTTACCATCCATGATTTAGAGCTAAGCACAGAAGCAAACCTGCATCTTTCTGGAGTTTAGGAATTCTGCAAATCTGTTTCATCAGTGACTCGGATGGGCTTGCACCCTATCCTTCAAGCTGAGGAATATTGTAATCTCTGCAGAGGAATGTATGTATTCATGGAGTGTCTTTTCTAAAAGCTCTGGTCTCAAAGCTCCAAATATAAAAATAACATAAAACTTGAACCACTGAAGCATGGATTTCTTCTAAATCTCTCATCACCCACATTATTATGATGCTTTCTTCCATTTCCCAACTTCCTATCCCTTCCAAACCCCTCAATCTGTTTGCTCAATCCACCCTGAACTCTCTCTCTCCCAATTCTAGTCAAATCTGGTGTCCATGTTTTGTCTGCTCAGCAGGAGAGTAATTTCAACAATCTTCTGCTCTTTATAAGATCAGTTTATTCCTCCCAATATAATAATTAGTTTCAGATGAACCTGGTTGCTGGCACTCGGCTTGGTTCCATTCTGGTACTAGCAAGGAGAGCAGATACTTCCTGTTGCACTATTTTTTAGAGCAAAGAATCTGGGCACTATGTTAGACCCAGAACGAAACTTTTGCAATCTACTTCTTTAAAATATAGCTGAGTTTCAATAATCTAGATTCTCAAAAGAGATCAACTGAAATTATGATTACGGGAATCTTTTCATTTTACTTTTAAAATGGTTCAGGTAAATTATTCCTCCATTTAGCAAGCTATAATAGGTCATCAAGAACACAAATCTTATGAAAATAACCAGTGCTGTATTCTTGCAAACATACAGAGGTTGTAAGTAGGAAGCCAACAGCATTATCTTAACATCTTACAACTTAATTGGCTTTTAGGAGATAATAAATACTGATAGGTAAGTAAATATACTGCCTTGGAAATAAGGATATTAGGGGAAGAATTCTAGAAGATCTGTTCACAGTGATACAGAAAAATCAAGCAAGACCTTCATTTTTTTTTTTTTTTAGATGGAGTCTTGCTCTTGTTGCCCAGGCTGGAGTGCAATGGTGCAATCTTGGCTCACGGCAGCCTCTGCCTCCTGGGTTACAACGATTCTTCTGCCTCAGCCTCCCAGGTAGCTGGGATCACAGACACCCAACACCACACCTGGCTAATTTTTGTATATTTAGTAGAGATGAGGTTTCACCATGTTGGCCAGGCTGGTCTTAGACTCCTGGTCTCAAGTGATCCACCTGCCTCAGCCTCCAAAAGTGCTGGTGTGAGCCACCGCACCCAGCCGCGAGACATTTTTTATATACAGAATGATCAAGACGATCTACATGAAGCACGATCAAAAGAAGCAGAGTCCCAGGGGAAAGGGAAGTTGCCACAGTTTTCCTTTAGGTCTCTTACATGTCTCCTATCAGTCCCTGCACATTTCGACTCATTAATTCAGTACCAGTCGTGGAGCCATCTGTGAGTCTTTTTATCATCATAACCGTAGGTTATCCTGTTCGTAAATCCCAGCAACCCCTGAGCTATGCTTTCAGGTGTGCTTTACTTTGATGCATACATGCTTTCAGGCTCTGAATTATGCAGTACCTCTTAGTGTCTTCAAGTCTTTGTATAAATGAAAGCAATCTCCTCTCTCTTTTATCACACAACAATATGATTTCGTGTGGTTTATCTTACCTTCACACGTCCGGCCATCTGCAGAGATTGAGAAACCCTGTTGGCAGACACAGTGGAAAGAACCCTCTGTGTTTAGGCACTCCCCTTGAGGACCACAGAGCCCGGGATGTTCACATTCATTAATATCTGTAATTTAAAAGAGAGTCTTAAAAACTTGAAAAAAATCGGTTTTATTCCCTTATACTATCAAACAGATGGTAAAGAAATCTATTATGACATGGCTGGACGTTTATTTAGTGGCACGACTATATTATCTGTCCATAAATCAATCACAGGACAAGCTGAGTTATGAGAGAGAAACTCTTTAGGTTGAGTCAGAAAATAGCCAATGTACAATCATTTTTGACCTGCAAAAAAAGCAATTTCATAGGTTCAACCCAAAGCTACCCTTATTTTAGACATATGGGGCTTGAGGAATACTCCACAACTCTAAGAGATGTTCTTCATTGGTGAGGATGCTGTGTCCTTCTTTGTCCTCTCCCATTGCCACGCACACAGCTGTTATAGTCTGTAGTACCTTGTTATGTTCCTGCCTATTCATCCCTAGGATGTGGGCTTCTTTTTTTTTGTTTAGTTTTGTTTTTTGTTTTTTTGTTTTTTTTGAGACGGAGTCTGGCTCTGTCTCCTAGGCTGGAGCGCAGTGGTGTGATCTCCGCTCACTGCAAGCTCCGCCTCCCAGGTTCACGCCATTCTCCTGCCTCAGTGTCCTGAGTAGCTGGTACTACAGGCGCCCGCCACTACGCCCGGCTAATTTTTTGTATTTTTAGTAGAGACGGGGTTTCACCATGTTGGCCAGGATGGTCTCGATCTCCTGACCTTGTGATCCGCCCGCCTCACCCTCCCAAAGTGCTGGGATTACAGGCGTGAGCCACCGCGTCTGGCCAGGATGTGGGATTCTTAAGGGCAAGGCTAGACATGTCTTATTTATAGTATTTGGCTCATAAATGGCACTTCACAAATGTCTGCTGAATATATAAGTGAAATAGATTCCAATCTATAACTCATTGGAAATGGGTAATAGAAATAAAATACAAGTAAAAGAAGGCCTATTTATTTATTTTAGAGACAGGGTCTCACTCTTTTGCCCAGGCTGCAATGCAGTGCATGATCACGGCTCACTGCAGTCTCAGACTGCAGGGCACAAGTAATCCTCTCTCCTCAGCCTCTCGAGTAGCTGGCACTAAGGTACTGGCCCCATGCCTGGCTAATTTTTTAAATTTTTAGCAGAGATGGGGTCTCACTATGATGCCCAGGCTGGTCTGGAACTCCTGGCCTCAAGTGATCCTCCTGTCTTCGCCTTCCAAAGTGCAGCAATTACAGAGGTGAGCCACCATGCTTGGCCGAGAAGGCCTTTTAGACCATGAAAATTCGTATTTACATGGTTTCCGATGATGAAATCAGTGAATGAGGGCTCAGTGCAGTGCCTACCACACAATAAAGGGTCAAAAAGCAGTAACTACTATTAAGAAGACTCATGAACAAATCATGCTATACACTTGTGTTGTCGACTTTATGCTCAGCTTGTTTTCAGTGTAATTGTGCTCCCCGTGGCCAGGGTCAAGGGCTACTTCCAAACACTGATAACACATGGACTGTTTAAGTAAAAGGCTCTTTCAAACCAGTTCTAAATATATTGGCTAACAGTGCCCAAGATGACAACATAAAGCACCTAGAGAAAGGTTCACCTATTCACAATGGTTCTGATACATGCAACTGCCTAATTGTTGGTTTACTCATCTGTGTCCCTCGTTACACTGATGGCTCCTTGATAAGCGATCTCAGTTGAAAAGCTCTGAGTTCCTGACTCCTATTGGGTACACTGCAGGGTCTTATGAATGTTTGTCCACCACAAAATTTCTCAGTTACTTTCCTTCTCCACTAACTGAATGGTGACTGGTGAAGGTTCTTTTAGTTAATTGGGGGTCATAAAAATGATCACATGTCCTTAGCAGCAGCATTCAGGAGGCATAGCTCCACTAAGGTCATTTTCCTATCTTCCCCAAGTCTCGTAGGCCCTCTGTTTATCTCTTACAAAAGAGGTCTTCAGTACAGGAACCCACATGAATACTGCAAAGCTTAGTAAGAACAGGGAAAAGGTACAGATTGTATGTTCTTCCTATTGGCTGCTACAACATGCTTAGCCACTGACCCAGTGGTCCTCAATAAAGTCATCCCTTTCCCTATAGCCAGAATCTCCTGAAGCTCTTCTTTTTTACTTGTTGATCTTACTGTGAAACAGAAATTCTGGCAATTATTGGTTTAACCATCTTCCTTTATTAATCTTGAACTCTTTACCCTTCCATCTGTCACATAATTCAGATTATTTGGCCTGCCCGTCGCTGAATAAAAATAAGAAACCCAACAGGAATTACTCATACTTTCTTAACAATGCTCCTATTCTTGTTACTGTCACTAGTTTTTAGATATTTCAAGGAAGGCCAATGAATCATTTTCTACTTATGTATTTCTCAATATGATTTTACTCTGTGAAATTCTTTACTTCTTTTATAAAATCTCTGATATTGTCTATGTTTGTTCTCTACCTATTGGTAATATCTTAGATTGGCCATCCTCTTTGAATTTTGACCTCCTTTTGGTCCTCAGATCCACTCTTTATTTCCAGTCTGCTGCCCAAGAATTACCTCTATCTGAGGAAGAAGGTGGCATGAAGTTCCACTGGCTTGGGGATCAAGCTCAGGACCTATATCCATCTTATTAAGCCCTAGCAGCTACCTGAGACCCCTCTTCTTATTTTATCCTGTGCCTCAATGTGGTCCTTTAAAAACTACCTGCTTTGCAACTTTGCATAGGGAATAATGTGCACAAAGTTTTTACATCAAAAAAGTCACCGATTAACACAAATAATTGTCTAAAAAGTTTGACGACAGGAACTGAAGATGAATTCCTAGACTTTTTTTTTCCAGGAAACTGCTAAGAAAGAACAACATGAATATTTGGAACTAGGGAAACATATGCATTCAATTTGGATTGTACTTATTGAGGCATTTCTAAACTATGCTGCTAGTAACTTCGAGCTGAAAGCCAGACTATATTTAAGTTGGGTTTCTTTCATGGGTCTGCGATTCCACAGAAATTCGTAATTTGGCATGCGTAAATCAAAACATGAAACTGAACTGCATTCTGAATCTCAAATGTATCCTGCCACATTTCTAAAGAGACTATTAACATGGAATTTCCATACTGTCTGTATATCATCATTAGTTTTGTATGGGAAAGAAAATCTTAAACATGCTTCCAACTGAAAATGCCTTACTGAATATAGAAGTATTTTCAGAACATTAGGTAAGGTTTAAAGTTTATGCCTATCACACACTGTTATTCAAACATGTCCATGGTTATTAGCATTGCCATCAATTACATTTTCAGAATTTAAACAAACTCTGAAATCTACACCTCTCTACAGAATGCTGACATGATCAAGGGATTAGAGAAAAGTAGGCTACTAACTTCAGGCAGAGTGAAAGATCACAAAACTGCCTCTAGTGAAAGAGCGAAAAGGGATAATTCAAAATGAGGTGAGTATATATATGCCATCATATACAGCTTCTAACAGGAGGTGGTGAGTGATAAAACAGATTCACAGACACTATTCTTTGAACAGTACTAAGACCTACTTCAGAAATGCTTCTCATTTATTTGGATTTACATTTTTCAGACATATTAACTTATTCTGGAAAATAGGAATAAATGTGACAGAGAATGAAGTCAATTTAATAATGACTGATAGTCAATAAAACCCTGTATGTTTGGAGCAGTCACATATTTGAGAGGTGATATCAAACCACAGACACAAATTTAATATATTGAGAGAATGGAGTAGTGCAATTAATGAATCAGATAACTAAATTAGTTCCGTGTGACTGAACTCTAGAAGTTAAATTTATGCAATATGAAATCTTGGTCCATTTTTTTTTTTATTTTTATTTTTATTTTTTTTTATTATACTTTAGGGTTTTAGGGTACATGTGCAGAATGTGCAGGCTTGTTACATATGTATCCATGTGCCATGTTGATTTCCTGCACCCATTAACTCGTCATTTAGCATTAGGTGTATCTCCTAATGCTGTCCCTCCCCCCTCCCCCCACCCCACAACAGTCCCCGGAGTGTGATGTTCCCCTTCCTGTGTCCATGAGTTCTCATTGTTCAATTCCCACCTATGAGTGAGAACATGCGGTGTTTGGTTTTTTGTCCTTGCGATAGTTTACTGAGAATGATGTTTTCCAGTTTCATCCATGTCCCTACAAAGGACATGAACTCATCATTTTTTATGGCTGCATAGTATTCCATGGTGTATATGTGCCACATTTTCTTAATCCAGTCTATCGTTGTTGGACATTTGGGTTCGACAAATGGGATCTCATTAAACTAAAGAGCTTCTGCACAGCAAAAGAAACTATCATCAGAGTGAACAGGCAACCTACAGAATGGGAGAAAATTTTTGCAACCTACTCATCTGACAAAGGGCTAATATCCAGAATCTACAATGAACTCAAACAAATTTACAAGAAAAAAACAAACAACCCCATCAAAAAGTGGGCAGAGGACATGAACAGACACTTCTCAAAAGAAGACATTTATGCAGCCAAAAAACACATGAAGAAATGCTCATCATCACTGGCCATCAGAGAAATGCAAATCAAAACCACAGTGAGATACCATCTCACACCAGTTAGAATGGCCATCATTAAAAAATCAGGAAACAATAGGTGCTGGAGAGGATGTGGAGAAATAGGAACACTTTTACACTGTTGGTGGGACTGTAAACTAGTTCAACCATTGTGGAAGTCAGTGTGGCGATTCCTCAGGGATCTCGAACTAGAAATACCATTTGACCCAGCCATCCCATTACTGGGTATATACCCAAAGGACTATAAATCATGCTGCTATAAAGACACATGCACACGTATGTTTATTGCAGCACTATTCACAATAGCAAAGAGTTGAAATCTTGGTCCATTTTTATAAAGATTTGGTTTTGCCTGTATTTGGCCAAAACAAATTGTGACGAGAAGAATTAGAAAAGAAAATATACTTTGAAGCCAAAAAGCCTACAATAAAAACAAGATTCAGGGTTTGTTTTCCTTTTTTTTTTTTCCATCTCTTGGTATTTTTATATAAATCAAGATTCATTTTGTTAAAAGGTAATAGTCCCAAAGTGGAAATATTCTCACATATATTTATAATTCAAATGTTCCTTCTCTTTTGCATTAAATCCAAGCACATTTAATTTTGCATTGGAAAAATTGAATTTCACCTTATTACATGAGGATGGCAAATAAATATATGATCTCAAATGAGGTACATGGTATATTTAAATCTTGGGATTTTTAAAATATCTGTCTTGGGTACACATCAAGTGCAGGAAGGTGTATATTTAAATCTTGGGATCAGTAAAGGAATTAATTTTTAAAAACCTTGTGGCAAAGGTCCATGTTTTTCATATCTCTGACACATGGCTGGGTGTGACTGGTAATATAGATATATAATTCCAGTGCCACTATCTTAGAGAGTAGACACCATCTTCTCCTACAAGAAAACTGTTATTTGGGACATGTGAGGTGAGATATAATTTACGGCAATCCAGAATTTTAAAAAAATCATACATATTCAGTAATAGTGGGTAAAAAGTAACTCCAACAATTTTTTTTATTTATTTGTGCTTTGGGATACACTACACAGTTCCATAACGGTAGATAAACAATAAGAAAAAAATAATATTTATCGGGTATCAGAAATAAACAGATATAAAGGTAAAATAAGTGTGAATTTTCAGTGGAAAATATAAACATGGGTTTACTAACACTAGTAAATAGAGGAAAGCTTGTGGGGCAAGTCAGGTATAGCTAAAAATGTTGGGATACAGAATCTAGAGAATTTAATTTTTTTTTAGCCATGGTGTCGAAATGACTCAGTGGGCTACCTTGTGAGAGAAATCACTTAATTTCACTTTCTTCTTTCTTTTGGCTATAAATGTAACAATAATTGGTATGGCAATGTAGGGAAGAGTAGTGGGAAAAGATCCTGGGTTCAAATCTCAACTTTACCACTCATTAGAGAGCAGCATACTCACTAACTTCTCGGAGCCTCAGTTACTCATGCACAAAATGAATACAAGAAAAGCTACCTCCGAAGTTGCTGAAAGAATTCGAAGAGATACCAAGATACCTACAATACTCAGCACACTGAAGAAGCTCAGTTACAGCTGCTGTGATTGTTATTATTAGTACCTGTGTTGTGTTGCTGTGTTTTTATTAGTACCCTTCATGCACTGTACAGCTTGGAAGATTAAATGTGACAGCACATTGAAAAAATATTAGATCCCCTTCTTCATGATTTTGACCAAATTACTAGTGAGGCTTTTTAGGAAGAGAAAAAGCAATGGTGAGCCAGGTGCAGTGGCTCATGCCTGTAATCCCAGCATTTTTGGAGGCCGAAGCGGGTGGATCATGAGGTCAGGAGTTCAACACCAGCCTGGCCAAGATGGTGAAACCTCGTCTCCAATAAAAATACAAAAATTTGCCGGGTGTGGTGACAGGCACCTGTAATCCCAGCTACTCAAGAAGCTGAGGCAGGAGAATTGCTTGAACCTGGGAGGTGGAGGCTGCAGTGAGCCGAGATCACACCACTGCACTCCAACCTGGGTGACAAGAGCGAGACTCTGTCTCAAAAAAAAAAAAAAAAGCAATGGTGGGCACTGGATAAAAACAGAGTCAGAAAAGGACAGATAAATACCACCTATGAGACAAAATAAAATATGCCCATAAAACACGCTATAAAGATAATTTAGAACCCAGTACCAAGGTCACAGCATGGAATAAACAGTAAAGTACAGGTGACCTCAGCATGGAGGCATGCAGTGAGGACACGGCTCTGACTCGTGTGAGTTTCAGTTGACACTATGCTGGACAAAGCAACACCTTCCTGCACTTGATGTGGACCCAAGACAGATATTTTAATATCAAAAATTGACATAGATTATTTACATATAAATCACATGGCAAAACCACAGACTATCATCTGGAAACATGGCAGAATTGAAGAATTACGTAAATAATGACTGGGGAAAAAAAGAGAGCAAGAAATACCTTGACATGTTTTATTGTCGTCTAGCTGAAATCCATCCGGACAAGTACAATCATAGGACCCCGCAGTATTAATGCAGTCTCCTCTCTGGCAAACACTCTTGTCCTCCAAGCATTCGTTGATATCTAAAAACCAATTCAAAATTTATTAAAGACTAAATAAATCACATATCGGAAAATTAGACATTTCTCTTACATGTAAACGTACACTATTTTACATCATTTATAATACATAATTTTAAATACATGACAACTTTTTATTTTTATTTTATTTTATTTTATTTTTTTTGAGACAGAGTCTTGCCCTGTCACCCGTGCTGGAGTGCAGTGGCGCTATCTCGGCTCACTGCAACCTCTGCCTCCCAGGTTCAAGTGATTCTCATGCCTCAGCCTCCCAGTAGTTGGGATTATAGGCGGCCACCACCATGCCCAACTAATTTTTGTATTTTTAGTAGAGATGGGGTTTCACCATGTTGGCCAGTCTGGTCTTGAACTCCTGACCTCAAGTGATCTGCCCACCTCAGCCTCCCAAAGTGTTGAGATTACAGGCATGAGCCACCACACCTGGCCAAGAAATGGAACTTTTAAACATCAAATGAAATTAAATGGAAGAGGAAAAGTCACAATTCTGTAGCAAATAATAATTTACTTGATTATATTGTTGGTGATAATAAAGACTTAAAATATTTCAAAAATACTTATTAAGTATATCTTGAGCAACACTTGATCTATTTATACAAGCTCCTGTATTATGCATTATAGAAAAAAATTTAAAGTTTTCAGCATGGTCTTTGCCCCCAAGAGAAATGTTTGATCAAAGAAACAAACTATATTGTATTATTAACAATAAAATAAACAAATGATATTGTATTATTAAACATAAAATATTACATTGTTTTATAAGTCCAAACCAATGTAACATAAGAATTGTCACAAAATATAATTATCTGACAAAGTAGTGGCATCAACTTTAGGGGTCATATGCATTTAGACAAAGAATACCATAAAGTTTAAAATAAAACTTTTGTGTAACAGAAGCATATTTGTAAATTTACTTATAGTAAATTTCACAGTAGGGTAGAATATGGGGGGGTCGGAAGAAGAGGGACTTTTGAACAGAAGGAGAACAGCAAGATCAAAAACCTAGTTTAAGTCACTTATTCAGCAGCTGTAACAAACAGGTTTGAGGTAGCCTGGATTTTAAAAAATGTTTAAAAATGTTTTAAAAAATTCATAGCAAATGCGCAACTAAAAGTAGTATACATAACCATAATAATAAGTTTTGACTGTGAGAATGAAAGACAATTAATGATCCCCCTTCACCGCATGAACGTGAGCAGATCTTTCTCAAGGCTGCTGATTACCATGTTTACCCCTAGTCAAAGCTCATTATTCCTAATGTACTCCATGAGCCCTCTTCTGTTGTGAACGTGAGGATTTAAGTTATTAGCAATGAAGAAAGCTAAGGAACAAAACCTTCTTTGTTTTCTCAGAATTTGGCATTTTATGGAATTTCTTGCAAATAATTATAATTGCTGCCAAAATATGAGAGATTCCAGGAAGAAGTGAATATGGAGACTGTTGCCATCTGTTCTAATACGCCCCACTGTCTGGTTCAAGTACGGTGATACCGAATTTCATTTTTCGCCTAGAATCCAATCAACCAATTAACTGGCTTCTGTACTATTCACAGGGGAAACAAAAGAGAAGTAAGAGAGTACCTTATCACTTCTTTCTATCAAATAAAACAAGTTATTATAATGACTGTTCACCCAGAATTAAAATGCTTCCAGGTACTGACCCTAAAACAGAAAACATAGGTGATGTGAATTTGTCTCAACGGAGGCAGGTTCTCAACTTTTTCTTTAATGTGTTTTTCTAGCTTTACTAAAGTATAATGTACATAAAATAAATTCATCTACTTAAGAGTCAGCTCAATGAGTTTTGACAAATGTATACACATCCCTGTGACCACCATCCCAGTCAAGTAATAGGCATTTCCATCCCCAACACATTCCCTCTCACTCCTTTTGTGCTTTGGGGCTTCTTCCTCTCGGCATAATAGTTTTGAGATTCGCCCAAGTTGTTGTGTGTATTAGTAGTTCTCTGGTCTTTATTGCTGGGTAGAATTCCATTAGATGATTGCACCATAATTTGTTTACTCATTCACCTTTTGATAAGCATTTTGGGTTGTTTCCATTTGGGCCATTGTGAATAACCTTTCTATAAATATTTCTATAATCACAAGTCTTTGTGTCAACATATGCTTTTACCTTTTCTGAGTAAATACCCAGGAAAAGGATGCATGGGTCATGGAATTGGGTTATATTTAAGTTTTGAACAACTGTTATCTAAAGTGGCTGTAGCAATTACATTCCCACAGGAAACGTATGAGAACTCCGATTGTTCCACATTTACTCTGATAGCTCTACAACTATTTTAATGGGTGTAAGGTAGACAATCAGTTTTGTTTTGTTTTGTTTTGTTTTGTTTTTGAGATGGAGTCTTGCTCTGTTGCCAGGCTGGAGTGCAGTGATGTATCTCGGCTCACTGCAACCTCCGCCTCCCGGGTTCAAGCAATTCTCCTGCCTCAGCCTCCCAAGTAGCTGGGACTACAGGTGCCTGCCACCACGCCCAACCGATTTTTGTATTTTTAGTAGAGATGGGGTTTCACCATGTTGGCCAGGATGGTCTCGATCCCTTGACCTTGTGATCCGCCTGCCTCAGCCTCCCAAAGTGCTGGGATTACAGGCATGAGCCACTGCACCCAACTGACAATCAGTTTTTACATTAACCTTTCTTTCTTTGCTTTGTAGGAAATGGAGACAATGAAGTGAGAAGAAGCATATTTGATCAGTGGCGTTAAATAAAAAACTCAATTCAAAAAAGATCATAAGAGAATCCTGGGAATATGAATCTCCACAAGAAAAAACAATTCATAACCTAGATGTTTGCCTCAGCATAATAGAAGCATGTTGTTCTGTTCATGCTGGTTTTTTTTTTTTTTTTTTTTTTTTTTTTTTTTTTTTTTTTTTTTTTTTGAGACTGAGTTTTGCTCTATCACCCAGACCAGAGTACAGTGGCGTGATCTTGACTCACTGCAACTATTGCCTCCCAGGTGCAAGCGATTCTCCTGCCTCAGCCTCCCCAGTAGCTGGGATTACAGGCGCCTGTCACCACGGCCGGCTAGTTTTTGCATTTTTAGTAGAGATGGGGTTTTACCATGTTGGCCAGGCTGGTCTCAAACTCCCAACCTCAAGTGATCCATCTGCCTCAGCCTCCCAAAGTGCTGGGATTGCAGGCGTGAGCCACCATGCCCGGCTCTGTTCATGCTACTTTAAAGCAATTTGTTTCTCATTTATTTTCCAAAATCTAAGACAAATAATGAATGTGAGGGAAAAGAGCATTATTTTAAGTGTTTATAAATAATTGTATACATTAGAAAGCTGAGCATATGTTAGGATTAGGTTAATTTTTTTTTGCAAGGCCTTTATCTGTCTTCAAAGCAATAAAAAGGTTGAACATTAAGAGAGCACAACATGTTCGTACCACCACCTGGGGTAGTGTGAAAATACATATTTTTCCTAGAAGTAGAGTAACAGGTTTTAAGGGCAGGAACAGTGAATCACTGTCATCTTTCTACCAAGACTGAGCTTGTTGAGGTCACCAACTACTTCCAGCTTGCTAAAAATCCCATGGTTAACTTTTGGTCCTTCTGTTACCCAACAATAACATTTGACACAATCCATCACTTCCTCCTCCTTGGAACACTTTCTTCTCTTGGATTCTAGGTTTTCTCCTTCTTTACTTGCCACTTTTTCCTCAATCTCCTTTGCTGGTTCTTACCCATTTCCTCACTTCTGAATGTTGGAGGGCCCGGGATTTCTCTCTCTTCTAGCTATACTCATTCCCAATCAATTTCATGGCTTAGAACTGACCCCTAAATTCCAAACGCATAGATCCAATTGCCTTTCAGATATCTTCCTTCGAATATTCATCTTGGGCATCGAAAATGGAAAGTGCCCACGTAGTGCCCCTCAGGTCTCCACACAGCTGGTTCCTCGGGCATCCGCACCTGCTATTCCTTTGAACTGAATGCTCCACCCATAAATGATTGTTATCATCCCAGCAAGGCCTCTACTTGCCTCTTTATTTAAAATCACCACCCTCCCTCAACACACCCCATATACCCCACTCTATTTTCTCTGTAAAATTTATTGCCATTTAACAAACTATATATTTTACTTATTAATCATATATATATATATATATATATATATTTTTTTTTTTTTTTTTTTTTTTTTGAGACAGAGTCTTGCTCTGTTGCCCAAGCTGGAGTGCAATGGCTTGATCTTGGCTCATTGCAACCTCTGCCTCCTGGGTTCAAGCGATTTTTCTGCCTCAACCTCCTGAGTAGCTGGGACTACAGGCACGTGCCACCACGCCCAGATAATTTTTTTTTTTTTGTATTTTTAGTAGAGACGAGGTTTCACCATGTTGGCTAAGATGGTCTCGATCTCCTGACCTCGTGATCCACCTGCCTCGGAACTCCCAAAGTGTTGGGATTATAGGCGTGAGCCACTGCACCCAGCCATTTATGGTATTTTTTCGTTTTATCTCCCACGCTACAATGTAAGCTACAAAAGGGAAGGAATTTCTGTTTGGTTTATTGCCCTATGCCTAGAACAGTGCCCGGCACAAGCTCCACACTAAATAAATATTTGAACGAATACATATGTGAATGTATGAATGACTCTGATTTGGAAAGAAATACCAGAAAGAAATACTATCCCACCTTTCCACCTTTTTAAAATTTGGTCCACAAATAAATGACCAAGAGCAAAGGGCACAGAGAGAAAGGGAAAGACACTGTAAGTAGTGAGTCATCTTCTCAGCTTTGTAAAGGACTGCAGGGAGCAACCTTAGTGAGGGATTGGGGAAACGTTAAGGTAGACATGAGATTAAAGACTGTGCTTGGAGGGAACGAGTCACAGGCAGAGCCTTTGAAAGCTGAGATGCTCCAGACCCCTAAGAATGACGACAATTGAGGTACGCTCATTATCACAGAATGATTGGCTACCAAGCATGCTGCAGTCAGTAGCGCACAGAAGCAGGCACAACACTTGGGATTCTGACTCTACGAGGAGGCCAGCAGGATGACAGGACAATAAGAAAACAAGGTCTTTGCCAGAGCTATTAGGGGAAAATTACACATGTAAACATAAAAGCCAACAAGAAAGATGGCTCTTCCTTGCACAGCTGTGAAAGGCATGTGAACAGTCACAGCTTAGTTAATTATGGCTAAATATCACTGGGGAGGGTCGAAAACATTGCTAGTTGGGAATTAGCAGGCTGAAGTACTAACATAGTTTCAAAGGGAGCTCTAAATTAGTTGGATGGACTCCAGTCCTATCTATAACCCAGTACACCAGAGAAACTAGTCCTGACTTTAAAAGAAAAGGGTCTGATTATATATTCCAAAAGAAGCTTTCTTATGGAACATAATCATATCTTATATACATTAATAATGAAGAATGAGTTTGCTAAAAGCTTTTGTTTGACTTTTCATGCAATGGATGTTTTTGGAATAAAAACCTTAAGACTTCTGTTAAGATGCTTACACATTAAAACAGACAAAGTGAGGAACATGCCCTCTGATGAACATCAGTTACCTAAGACTTAATCAATGGTGCAGTTCCTTCTTGGCTTGGCCAGGAATCAGGAGAGAAGAGATGCTGATGGTCAGATTATGTTTTCAGTGCCCTAGCACAGGGGTCCTCAATCCCTGGGCCATGAACTGGTATGGGTCCGTGGCCTGTTAGGAACTGGGCGGCACTGCAGGAGGTGAGCAGCAGGGAGCGAGCATTACCGCCTGAGCTCCACCTCCTGACAGATCAGCAGCTGCATTCGATTCTCATAGGAGGGCGAACCCTCTTGTGAACTGCGCATGTGAGGGATCTAGGTTGCATGCTCCTTATGAGAATCTAACTAATGCCTGATGATCTGAGGTGGGATAGTTTCATCCTGAAACCATCCCCCCAACCCCGTCCAGGGAAAAACTGTCTTCCACGAAACTGGTCCCTGGTGCCAAAAGAGTTGGGGACCACTGCCCTAGAATATACCTTATCAGTTACTTAGTTCTAGAATACATTCTTCCATAAATGGCTCCCTCCAACACAGCCGACCCTCCCACCTTGGGATGCCACTACCTAGAATCATTATCATTTACCCATATATTAGAGAGTTCCCAAAACACAACTTTCTCATACATAGTCATATCTTATATTATCACTTATCGGACCTATTTCTCAATAGGGGTGTGTGTGCGTGTGTGTGTGTGTGTGTGTGTGTGCGTATATATATATATATGTGCGTGTGTGTGTGTGTGTGTGTGTGTGTGTGTGTATATATATATATATATATATATATATATGTGTAGTGATATATATATAAAATTAGCTGGGTGCCACCACTCCCAGCTAATATTTGTATTTTTTTAGTAGAGACAGGGTTTCAGCATGTTGGCCAGGCTGGTCTTGATCTCCTGACCTCAGGTGGTCCGCCCGCCTCGGCCTCCCAAAGTGCTGGAATTAGAGGCATGAGCCACCGCATCTGGCCTCAATAGGAATATTGATTACAACTTTTCGTTGGTGTTATTAACTCTTTTAGGAACGTGATCACCTTAGGATAAAATCTTAGAAGTTGATTTACTGATTAACAGTATACACTTAAAGGCCTTTAAAACGCTGGCAAAATTGCCTTCCCGAGGGTTGGGTCATTTACACTCCCAGCAGCAGGAGGATATGGGGCTCAGCCACTTGTGAATGCTTGTGCCAAGTTCTCTGGTCAGAAATGTAGATGCTGTAAATGACAATGGATCTTTCCCAATCGACTGGACCGGTAGTGAAAAACGATCTGGGGCTGCTGAAATGTGTGTGTCATGAAACCATTCACCAAAAGGCTCATCCACTTCTCTCAAAGGTGAGGTTCAGACCCTCCTTCAAAAACTCGGACCCTGCATGGGAGACACAACCCTGCCAACATGCATATTTCTGGTTTCACAACTGACAGGCTCTAAATGCAGCGAAGCCTCAGGTGGGCTGGGAAAAAGCTTATTACTTCGGTGGACAATGAACACAGAGAAAGGTCACAAGTGACAGACTGGTGGTAAAAGTGAAAAAGAAGCCCACTGGGAGAAGATACTCCCCTCTCCATAAGCAGGCCTGGTTCAGTCACCCAACCACTGCAGAAAGCTTCTTAGCCAAACAAGTAGTGAAAGTGGTTGATGGCTGCACGATGCTGGACATGTGGGATATCTTTCAGAAATATTTTATGCAAAAAGCCAAAAACTGAATTGATGTTTGGCTCTGAAAAACCTTCTAGTTACCTGGAAAATTAAGTTGTATTTACTTATTTGGAACATTTAGAAGTTGGTTCTGCATAAATAAGGTGTTACAGTTCAGAACTATGTACCCAGGATAAACCATCTATAGCTGGTAAAGTTAAACTGATTCTTTTATGCCTTTGGCTGGCACAAGTCTAAAAGACAGCTCCAAGCAGTGCAAAGATAATCTGGACTCTACTCCCTTCTTTGAATTATTTGTGTGACCCCGGGGAAGACACTTTGCAGGGACCTAATGTCTTCACTATGAAATCAAGAGATGAGGTTCAAAGATCAAGGCTGAGATGGTGCCCAGATTTCCCTCTGATCTGGGCATTTTATGATTCTGAAATCAGGAGCAATTCTTACCTTCACAGTGGTCTCCAAGCCCAGATGCTCTGTAACCCTGGTCACACACACATTGAAAAGAGCCCTCAGTGTTCCTGCACTGCCCATGAGCACAGAGATGACGGTGCTGGCATTCATCAATGTCTATGAGCGAGAGAATACAAAGAAACTGTAGAAGTGGTGCTTCAAAAACATTTTCAATCAGTCTCAACTGGATCAGTGTAAATTCTAGAAAGACAATGTTGACGCAAGTAATGACCGCCATGTATTGTCACTTTTGTAATACTATCTCAGGAGACTTTTTTGCTTATCAAATATTCAGAGTATACATGAAGACATGGATATTGTTTCTTTATGAAACAATTGACCTTATACAGTGTGGATTCTGTTCTTAAATAAGAAATGGTGTTTCCTCTCAAGAACTCTGGACACTTGTGGTTGACACAGGTGAGATCATAGTATATTCAAGTTCAGGAAGCACATACTTATTGGGAAGTGAAGTATTTCTGTGTGAAATTCAATGAAATATTTCTTTAAAAAGTCTAAGGCCAACCCTAGCAAATCCAGAATCCTCACCACCACCTGTGGGAACAGAACACATTTTGCAAACTTTTTCTCTAACGGGGACATTATTACAATTTTACTGAGAAGTCTTCTTTGGCGATTTTTTAAAAGGCAAAAATTTTTCAACGTTAAATACAAAAATTAAGGTTATTAACATTCCACAGCATAAAGCAGCCTGATATAATGACTTTCTAATTGCTGAAATCCAAGTATATAAAACCTTTAAATTAATTTACATGTTTAAATGGAAATTACCTTCTGTAGTAAAGAATTACACAGAGAGTAATAATTTTTCTTCTTAATACTAATGCCTAGCCATTGATAGCTAATGCCATAGGTTTTCAAATTTAACTGTCTTCAGTCTTGTTTTATTGACTTTCCTAACTTATGTTTAAGTCCCTGGCTTTCTGGCACTATACTGCAATTATCTAGGTAATTTTTAAAAGGTAAACTCACTTGATTGAGTGTACATTTTTTCAGACCAGGTACTTTAAGCTGAAGTTTCAGTAGTTCATGTTACTACACTCTTACCTTCACACTGGTCTTTAGCTGCCGACAGCTGGTACCCCTGCCCACAGGTGCACCTGAAGGAGCCCTCGGTATTTTTGCACTGTCCGTTTATGCATAGATTCCCTTGCTGACATTCATCAATATCTGCAAACACAACAACGGCAATTTTTCTGAAAAGGAGACTACCCAGGAGAATGCAGTGCTCCCTGCAATGCATTCTGGGATTAGTGTTACAAAAATAATAGTACTTCTTATGTCTGGCACTACACACTTTAGTATGTATCACTCCACCCATGCTGTTGTATCAACCTCAGTATACTGATCTATAGAATAGAAATAACTAAAAATAGACAATAAACCAATAAGCTACTTATAATAATCATACTCCTCACCATCAATGTCTTGGAATACAACATGAAATATTTTAGAGTTGCAAACAGAAGGCAGAACCTGATGCAATATAATAGCTCTCAGACAGTTTGTAGACCTGTTTAGTTGCATGAAAGAAGTCAGAAGTAAAACTCGACTAGGAATTTGAAAAACAAAACCAAAAACATAAGCAGTTATGGAAGGAAACAGATACTTCTACTTTATCTAGAAGTTGAACTATAAGGCCAAACAGTTGTATAAAGAACTGTGGCTCATTTTCAAAGTAACAAGGAAAGCCAAGAGAAATGGTAGTATTATGATGACTGCTGAATACCAAAGGAGAAAGTGGTAAGTGAGGATTTTTAAACATGCTTTGACTGAAGATAAAACCACTAACTGAGAAAGAAGATAATTCTTAATAAGTGTCCTAGAAAATGTCATGTATACGAACTTATACAACTGAAGTAAAGGACTGGCTTCATCAATAACTTGAATACGTCTGGTAAGAGTAGAGTTTTCCAGATGTTTTTGTTTGGCCACTATATTGGTCTGACCTAAGCAGATAATTCTGTCTTGCCTTGTCAGTGCAAATACAGCCTCAGAATGTTCTGCTGAATGGCTAGCCAACTTATAAGAGTTTATGATTATTAAAACATGGTAGGTACAACTGATCTTCATCACCTACATGACAGGTTTGTTGTGAAGATTACCGAAGGGAATAGATATAAAACACATTAGCCCTATACTCACAGGAGGAGAAAGGAGCCCTAATCTAAAGGGAGTAATAAATAAAATAGGGGGATTTGTTTTTAAAAAACCATGTCCTATAGATCAATGTATGACTGTTGTTTCTTCAAATTTTCTTATTTCAGATGCATCTAAAAGTGTTTGCCAGGAAAACTCAGTTAACTGTATAAGCCTTTCACTCAAGTATTATTGACAATTACCTGTTTCCCCTGAGCAAAATTTCTTTTTTTTTTTTTTTGAGACAGAGTCTTGCTCTGTTGCCAAGCTGGAGTGCAGTGGCGCTATCTCGGCTCACTGCAACCTCCGTCTCCCAGTTTCAAGCGATTCTCCTGCCTCAGCCTCCTGCCCAGCTCGTTTTTGTATTTTTAGTAGAGAGGGAGTTTCACCATGTTGGCCAGGATGGTCTTGATCTCTTGACCTCATGATCCGCCTGCCTCATTCTCCCAAAGTCCCAAAGTGCTGGGATTACAGGTGTTAGCCACCACACCTGGCCGCAAAGTTTCATTTCTTAACCTCTAATGGGGCATTAACTTTTAAAATCTATCCAGATATAAGCAAGGTATCAGGTTATCCCTTCCTGAAATAGTTGAAATTGCTACTGAAATATTGAAATAGTTTCCTGAAATAGCTCACGCAAAGTATTAATGTAATTGGAGTTCAAAAATTTGTTTCTTATTTTATTTAATATTTCATAGCAATTACTTTAGTTGATTAAAAACTTTTGTTTTACCAATTGTGTTCTTGCTCTCTTTTATTTATAAATAATTCCTGGCTGCCAATATTGTCTGTCCATAGAGAAATTAAACAAGGTAACTTTCATTTTAAAGATCATTTTATACCTTTCAAACACTCTAAGTCTCTTAGCTTTAGGAATGGTTGCCAGCAAAGATCAGCCTCCGTCACTACTTTCTTTTAGCACATTCTATAAAATACTTGAGATGTCAGTTCACGAACTGAAGACCAACAATAGTTCTTGTAGCTGGCTGGATCTCACATAACATCTGACAACATTTTTAGTGCTTTGGAATCTTTTTGACTTTCTCATAGAAGACAACAAATTAAGCATTCCCATGTGAAGATGTCTGCAGCAGAGATATACCCTCCATTCCAAGGACTGTCAGGGTATGCCAGACATCTTACGTAACTGACTCATTTAGGTTGCTAAGAATGTCAGGAGTAATTCATGACAAGTAATGACACATACACTTGGAATAACTTGAGGCAACACAGTTATCTTGAACAAGGTGATCTTGGGTCTTTAAAATGACCAAAGGGAACCAAGATAGATTAATACTAGGGATAAAAATATTTTTCTTTTCTATTGAGGGATAACATTTCTGAGCCAAAAGAAAGCTTTCTAATAAAATAGGAATGCTGGACAAATGTCTTCTTTCTTTTGTGCCAAGAATATCACACACCCCTGACATGTGAATGTACACCTGACATTATATGGTGACCAGAGCCTTTCACCTCTGTGTTCTTCTTCCCAAAAACCCATGACCCCAGTTTAATCATGAGAAAAACATCAGATGGATCCAGAGTGGGGAAAAGCTACAGGATTCTGGCCTATACTCTTTAAGACAGATAAGATCATGAAAACTAGGGAAAGATTCATTGGGGAGACAAGACAACTAAATGCAATGTAGTATCCTGGATTGGATCCTGGAAGAGAAAGAGGACGTGCCTGGAAAAACTTGTGAAATCCAAATAAAGTCTAGTGTTTAGCTTTTTGTTTTTGTTTTGTTTTGTTTTGTTTTGAAAAGGCAGGGCCGGGCGTGGTGGCTGACGCTTGTAATCCCAGCACTTTGGGAGGCCTAGGTGGGTGGATCACAAGGTCAGGAGACCATCCTGGCTAACATGGTGAAACCCTATCTCTACTAAAAATACAAAAATTAGCCAGGTGTGGTGGTACGTGCCTGTAGTCCCAGCTGCCCGGGAGGCTGAGACAGAAGAATCGCTTGAACCTGGGAGGCGGAGGTTGCAGTGAGCCAAGCTCGCACCACTGCACTCCAGCCTGGGTGACAGAGCGAGACTCCATCTCAATAAATAAATAAATAAATAAATAAATAAATAAATAAATAAATAAATAAATAAATAAATAAATAAATAAATAAATAAATAAATAAATAAATAAATAAATAAATAAAGCAGTATATCAGATCCTAGCTCTGATGTGTATAAGCTGTGTGAGCTTTCTCATCTGCAAAAAAAAGGGAACAATAATGCTTCCTACTAGAGCTGATATGAGGATTGCATGAAATAATACAGGGACAGAGATCATGTGGGAAGAATGAGTTAATGCATCCCAGGCTGTAACGGGAAGATGCCATTAGAATCGGAGTAGAGGTCAAGGTTAAATGCCAAGTGGAAGTAATAGCCCTTTCTCACCTCTAAGCTTTGGCATATGCTGTTTCCTCTGCCTGCCAAGTTTTACTCCCCTTTGTATTCAATACTTCAAGACCAAGTTCAAATAGCAATACCTTTGTGAAGCTTTCCCAGACGCACACAAGCAGAGTTAGCCACACACCTCTTGGCTTTAACGAAACTTTGTTTATGCCTCTAATTTAGCAAACGCCACCACCACGTCATGCTCTGCCCCTGCATTAACTCATTCTCTCTACATGATCTCTGTCCCTGTATTATTTCCTGCAATCCTTCTATCAACTCTAGCAGGTACCATTATTGTTCCCTTTTATTTGCAGATGAGAAAAGCAAGGCTTAGTGAAATAAGATACCATAACTTATCCAAGCTCACACAGCTTCTACGTATCAGGACTAGCATCCGATATGCTGCCTTAAAAAAAAAACAAACTAAATACTAGACTTTAGACATTATATATATATTATAATCTTGGATATTAGATTGCTGTTAGTTGTCTTGTCTCCCCAGCCAATCTTTCCCAGGCTCAGCTGGGATGGCAATGGCCAAGAGCAAGACAGTGGTAATGAGCCATTCATTCAACATGTGCCTACTTTGAACATCCCATTAGAGAGTCTGATCCCCTAATTTTAGGGATGACACAATGTCTGGAAACCTGAGATTATTCACCCAAGGTCATACCATGAACCACTGGAAGAGCCACATCAGGTAAGCAGTGAGGAAGAAGATGAATATGAAAGGCAGGATAATCTTGAACAAGTACTTGGGTCCAAATAAGCACAGAATCTTCACTGGGCAGTTGTGACATTGATTTGGATAGGTCAGAGAATGCTAGCTGAAGAATGCAACTGTGACAAGTAAGTTTGGAATATAAAGGAGGAGGACAGATTACAAGAGTTTTTATCAACAAGCAGATGAAAAACTTAGGCAGATTAGGATGAAAGAAGATAAAATGGCAGGATATGAAAATAAACTAGATACAGCAATCAAAGATTAACCATGACTCCTAAGGCTTGAGATCCTCATCCACCATTCATCCAGTGTATGGGGGAAGAAATAATACCTTTCAGATGCTTCTCATATTTAATTTGGTCTGAGGAGATGCCTGGCTTAAGGAGTCAGTAGGAAACTGTGGATGTGAGCCAAAAGAGAAGGGACCAGGAGAAATGGAGGTGTGCCCACGTTAGATGTTCCACTAGGAGTGGCCAAGATCCACTGTTGCTCTGCTGTATTATGGGAGCAAGGCATCAAATCCAGATGCCTGCACGTTCCCTACTGCCAGTGGAAGAGGCCTCGATTCTTACAGGGTACCAGGGTATTCATTTACTACTTGCCTACCATAGTGAGAAATTAATTATCACCCTAGACCCTTCACTTACATCAAGACACTTAAGAAGAAAATTGTTACTCATTTCCTCTTTTCCCTTTGCTAGAACATACTTTTAGATGTAAAAGTAAGCAGAAAAGAAAAAAATCCACAGATTTGGCCATAAGAAAAAAATCTTTAAAAATCTTAAAAAGAAAAATTAGGGAAGCCTTGGAGAAATTACAACAGTGTACCACCAAAAATGTATATGTAATGTACACATATTTATTATTACTATTATTATTATTATCATTGAGACTCTATTTTGAGTCTTGCTCTGTCACTCAGGCTGGAGTGCAGTGGCACGATCTCAGTTCACTGCAACCTCTGCTTCTCAGGTTCAAGTGATTCTTGTGCCTCAGCCTCCTAAGTAGCTGGGATTACATGCGCATGCCACCAAGCCCAGCTAATTTTTGTATTTTTAGCAGAGACAGGGTTTCGCCATGTTGGCCAAGCTGGTCTTGAACTCCTGACTTCAGGTGATCTACCTGCCTTGGGCCTCCCAAAGTGCTGTGTCCGGCCACGTGTACATACATTTATATATGCATTACATATATAAAGAGTTCATATACATTGATTAAAAAAATAAAAAGCCTGATAAATGAGAAATGATATTAACAGAAATTTTAAAAACAAATATAAATGTTAAGTATAAGAAGTAAATGTTTAAAAATTAGAAGTGTTCAGAGAATTGCTAAAAGGAATGAGCATATAAAACAAATATTAAACCTTTTTAGAATTAAAATAAATATATATTTGAAATGAGAATGTTCTCCTGTAAAAATAGTAAAAAGACCATGATACAATATACGTATCAAAACATCACTGTGTGCTCCATAAATATGTACAATATGGATAATTATTACATGCCAATTAAAAAAAACCAAATAGCAAAAAAACTCAGAACATTTTTGCCAGGTGTGGTGGCTCACACCTGTAATCCCAGCACTTTGGGAGGCTGAGGCAGGCGGATCAAAAGGTCAGGAGTTCAAGACCATCCTGGCCAATATGGTGAAACCTCGTCTCTACTAAAAATACAAAAATTAGCTGGGCATGATGGCAGGTGCCTATAGTCCCAGCTACTCAGGAGGCTGAGGCAGGAGAATTGCTTGAACCTGGGAGGCGGAGGTTGCAGTGAGCCAAGATTGCACTACTGCACTCTAGCCTGGGCGACAGAGGGAGACTCTGTCTCAAAAAAAAAAAAAAAAAAAAACTTTTACCTAAAATCATTTTATGAAAAAGAAAAATTTAAATTCAGACAAATTTAGTCTCGCTCTGTCGCCCAGGCTGGAGTGCAGTGGCGCAATCTCGGCTCACTGCAAGCTCCGCCTCCCGGGTTCACGCCATTCTCCTGCCTCAGCCTCTCCGAGTAGCTGGGACTACAGGCGCCCGCCACCACGCCCGGCTAATTTTTTGTATTTTTAGTAGAGACGGGGTTTCACCGTGGTCTCGATCTCCTGACCTCGTGATCCGCCCGCCTCGGCCTCCCAAAGTGCTGGGATTACAAGCGTAAAAGAGACCTAGCCAGGTGTGGTGGCTCACGCCTGTAATCTCAGCAATTTGGGAGGCCGAGGTGGGCAGATCACCTGAGGTCAGGCATTCAAGACAAGCCTACCTAACATGGTGAAACCCCGTCTCTACTAAAATACAAAATTAGCTGGGCATGGTGGGAGGCACCTGTAATCCCAGCTACTCAGGAGACTGAGGCAGGAGAATCGCTAGAACCCAGGAGGCGGGGGTTGCAGTGAGTCGAGATCACACCACAGCACTCCAGCCTGGGGGAGAGGGCAAGACTCCATCTCAAAAAAACACCCAAAACAAAGAAACAAAGAAACAAACAAACAAAAATTAGTCGGGCGTGGTGGCGTGCGCCTGTAATCCCAGCTACTCAGGAGGCTGGGGCAGGAGAATCACTTGAACTTGGGAGGTGGAGGTTGCAATGAGCCAAGATCACGCCATTGCACTCTAGCCTGGGCAACAGAGGGAGACTTCGGCTCAAAAAAAAAAAAAAAAAAAAAAGACCTGTACCAGTTTTATTCACTAATGAGAAGTTGAAAATTTTTGGTTTGTTCAATACCTAAAGAAGAGCAAGAAAACTGTAATATGGCAATATACTAGAATATTGTGCAGCCTCTAAAAATAACGTTTGAAAAAATGTTATGAATGGAATGTAAAACACTTATGGTAGGTATACTATTAAATGGCAAAAAGCAAGATATAAAATTCTACATAGAACAACATCTTTATATACAATATCCATGAAATATGAATATTCATTAATGAGATTATGTGAGATTGCTACTTTTCTTTTTTCTCTATTTGCTAAATTTTCTAAAATGAGTGTATATTGGTTTCTTTAATATCAATTTAATTCAGAAATAATTCACATGCTATACAATTCTATTTAAAATGTACAATTCAATGGTTTTTAATATATTCACAGAGCTGTGAAACTGTGTGTATTGCTTTTATAATGAGAAAAAAATTTAGATGAACAGATCTGTGGCTTACAGACACTCTCTAAAAATACATTGTTTCCCTTTACGTAAACAGATATGCTCTGTATTTAACCACAGCAAGGAGCCACTTTTAGCCAAGCCAACCAATATGTGCTCTAAGTTGCTCGGTCAAAATAAACACAGGTAGCAGGATTCTCTTTTCTAAGGCTAATTGCTCTTATCTATATTTAAATGAAGTTTAAATAAAAATGGGAAACTTGATCACAGTATTTACCTTTACAGTGCTTGTGGTCCGGAGTCCGGGTGTAGCCTTTGTGGCATGAACACATGTAGGAGCCTTCAAGGTTGGAACAATCACCATTTGTGCAGACGTTTGGTTCCAGGCACTCGTCCACATCTTGAAGAATGTTGCGTAATGGAAAGAACAAAAAAAGAAGAAAAAGAAAACATGGATAAAGTTAAATTTGGTTAGAAATGGAAACAGTAGACCTTCAGAAGACCAGGCAGATTCTTAAAGATAAACTGTCAAATTAGCTCAAAGGAGAAAAAGCAGCTTGTCGTGAGCTAAATGGATGACGGTTCTATACTTTAACTTACCTTCTGAAAATAACTCAGAACCAAATATGCTCTATGAACAAATTCAAGAGGTAAAGATGGCTTGTTGTAGGGGGGAGGAAGAAAGAGACGGGAGATTTAGTGCAACATCTCTACAAGAAAGAATTTTCCAAAGAACCAAAGATGGGTTGAGGTCTATTTTGGAAACTGATGAATTCAATAGGATGGGAGAGTTCACAAAAGCAAAAGATATGACTCATGACCCAGAGAAATCACAGGGAAGTTTTAACAGAAAGGTGAAAAAGAGTCTAATAAAAAGCTCTAAAATGGCAGTGAATCCATATGATAAAAACCAAGTAATCTAAGGGACAAACACAAGCCTACTGGGCAGTTTGAAGGTAGGGTAGAGGCTGAAGAGGTAGATAATAATAATAATAGCACCTAATCTTTATCAAGCACTTGCTACATGTGGGCATTAAAAGCTTTACATACATCATCTCATTTAATCCGAACAAAATCCTTATGGGCCAACCATTTTATGGAGGAAGGAACTGAAGCTTAGAGAAGTTCAATAACTAGCCCAAGGCCACATAGAAAATGGTGGTTCTGAGATTTGAACCCCAGCCTATCCTTTTAACCTGACTGTAAGTTTCTGTCACAGGCAAAGTTAAATCTTGTGATAGAAACAGTTAAAGAAAGAGAGAATGTATGAGTTGATGTTTGTTTTTATTATTTGCTAACACAGCATTTATATTGAAAATAATCATCTAAAATTTACTTCATTAAAAAATATTAAGTTCCTACTACATATTACTGTTTTTCAAAAATAAATAAATATGTAAGTTCTGTGTCCCATTTGAATGGCCCTGGGTAGGTCCACTGTATGTCTCAATGACAGACACTAGTGAGGTATCAATAAGCAAAAA
Organism: Hylobates moloch; assembly: GCF_009828535.3. Classification (NCBI taxonomy): domain Eukaryota; kingdom Metazoa; phylum Chordata; class Mammalia; order Primates; family Hylobatidae; genus Hylobates; species Hylobates moloch. The sequence continues at coordinate 33,027,975 of NW_026652288.1, read as the reverse complement.
CTTAAAGAGGAAAAACTTAAATCACAAAATGCTAAAACTACACATACAATATCACAATTAGGCTTAATCTTATAGGGGTCTATAACATAATCAAAGCATCTTAAGCCTAAGGCAGGCAAACGAGGAGGAAAAGATGCATGACAGCATCTGTTTCACTTTTCAATGCTCACTACACCACGAAAGCAGCAAAGCTTTCTACCCTCTTAAGGCAGTCACAAGCACACTGACAATACAAATCCAGAGTCTAGATTGCATGCATTTGCATTGTATTCAGACTATTCTTTCTTACAGTGGAATGCAGAAATGGAGTTGTACTAAAACATGGCAAACACTTATCTGTGAGTGTGCACACGGGTGTGTTCCCTGCCCATATTGAGAAGAGCCAAGGAAATGGCACCGCCTAGGTGCTCTGCGTTGCTTTCACAAAATATCACTAATTATGGTGAACTGACTCTAGTCCACGACAACAAAAATAGCACTTCCAGACTGACTCATTAACCACCCTTTCCTTGGTTGTGGGAATCCACTTCTGTAAACACTGAAGGCAAACAACTTGAAAGAAGAAGCCAAGCATTGGAGCCAAAGTAAATAATGGGAATGAGCCTAGACACCAGGCATAGAAATTCCAGACAGCAACAGGAAAATGTCATGTTTAGTATCTGGTTTTGTTTCAAAAATGTTAACAAGCTCAGAAATGTATGGATTGCTCTCTTTAATTATTCATGCACCAGGGAAAGTGATTTATAAGGCTGCAGAATATAACAGCAAAATCAATTTCTAAGACCATACTTTCTCTAGGTAAAGTAAATTAACAGACACTGTAGATTACCATTTAGGAGATACTTATAAAACTTCTATTTTTCTAGGCTATTCATGATTAATGATGAAGCAGAATGCCTTGAAATATCTAGGGTAGCCTGATGTGTTTATTCTTTCTTACTTATTATAGACATAATTGCATGGAACCAGAATTCTGTCAAGCCAATCACCGTAGTTATAGAACAGTTTGAACTGAAAGTACATTGCCTTAATGAGACTATGCTCCTGAAAAAATAGCAAGACAGTAAAATATCACTAAAGAATCGCTACAAAGAAGGAAGGTCTCCAGAGAGCAACCACACATACAAACACTTGGTGGATGCAAATGGTGTAAAATTAATTCAGCATTGTATTGTTAGCCCAGATTTCTCTCCTAAACTGTAGAAGCACACATCCAGCTGGTAAGTCTACTGGACATCTCCTTGATGTCCCCCAGGTACCTCTGAGTCTTTACGGCCAAAACTGACCCCTCCCCTGTCTTTTCCTTATGTTATTGTCCATACCAATATCTTGTACTACTCTCTCTCTTCTGGAGTCCTTACTTTTACTCTCCCTCTTTCCTCACATTGTTTATTGCCCAGGCATACCAATCTGCCTTTCAAATCTCTCTCAAATCACCTACTTTCATTCTTTCTCACCTGAGTTACTGCCATAGTCTTTTAATTTGTTTTTCTAAGACTTGGCTTCTCTAATCCATTATCCAGCTTGCGGACAGAATAAACTTTTTTCTAAAATACAAATCTGATAAATGGTGGTGGCTCCTCTACTTTAAAAACCTTCAATGGCTTTCAGTGTTCTTCAGTTTAGTCAAGGACACAAACTTATGGGGCCCTGGGTGGTAATGATAGCAGAAGGCGTGGCCCCCACAGTTCTAGCTTCCAACCCTTGGGAAAATCTCCCATCAATGCCATAAGAAGTGCTATGCTTTGAAAATGGTTTGTCCCTGCTAAAACTCATGTTGAGGCTTGGTTGTCAAGGTGGCAGCATAGGGAAGTCGTGCTTTTAAGAGGAGATTAGTTCATTAAGATAGATGAATGTCTTTCTCTCGAGACTGGGTTAGTTCTTGTGGGAATGAAATTGTTCCCAAGAGAGTGGATTGTTATAAAGTGAGGTTGCCTCTGTGTTTTGCTCTCTTTGCATGCGCTTGCTTCACCTCCCACTTCTCCAGCATATTAAGATGCAGCACAAGGCTCTCACCAGAAGTGGCCATCTGATCTTGAATTTGCCAGTCTCCAGAATCATGAGCTAAATAAATAAACCTCTCTTCTTCATAAATGACCTAGTGTCAAGGTGTTCTGTTACAGCAACACAAAATGGGTTACGAAGGAAGAAGGTGATCCCTACCCACCCCACCACCCACCCCATGGTTGCCTTTTCCCTGAAGCAGAGGGAGGTGATTATGCCTCTGGTTTTCATGGTAGAGCTCAAAATTTGTCTTACTCTAAGATATGGTCTTACAGAATATTCATATTACCCAAATTCTTCCAGTCCATATACATAATGAGTTCAACAGGCCTTTGTGTTTTATCTGTTAGGAAATATAATCAAAAACAGCGTTGACAGAAAAATTGGTTCTAGCCAGGTGCGGTGGCTCTTGTCTATAATCCTAGAAACTCAGGAGGCTGAGGTGGGAGGACTGCTTGAGGACAAGAGTTTGAGACCAGTCTGGCCACCACAGCAAGCCCCTGTCTCCACAAATAAACATTTTTTTTTAATTAGCTGAGTGTGGTGGTGCGTGCCTGTAGTCCCAGCTACTTGGGAGGCTGAGGCAGGAGGATCACTGGAGCCCAGGAGTCAGAGACTGCAGTGAGCTGTGATCATGGTGCTGCACTCCAGCCTGGACAAGACCTTGAACTTTAAAAAATAAAAAAAGAAAGAAAAGAAAAATGGATTCTAAATCTTAAATAATTTACCAATGGGCTTTTGAGACATAACAATTTGGCATTTGCCACTCAATGAATTAATTAAACCTCCCAGGGTAAGAAACTTGCCAGAGGTATCAGGTCAGACTTGGTAGGCAGATAGTTCAAAGATGCATGCATCCATCTTACTATCCTATCACCCAGTCCAAATTGATCCTTCTCATCTACAGTGCCCAGAGAGACTCTAACAATTGCATGGTTGAAAACTAGATGTGCCATGCCCACAGGATTTCCTGGTCTACTCATCTAATCACTGTATCAGGAAAGGCAGTCAGGACAGTCTAGCATGATTTATCCTTAATGAATCCTGACTGGTTCTTATAATCATCACTTCCTTTTAAAAATGTTTCATCTCATCGTTTGAATCACACATTCTACAGTTCTTTGTCAAGATTAACATGAAGCTCAGTGGTCAGTAATTCCCAGACTCCACCTTCTTTTCTTTTTTTTTTTTTTTTGAGACAGAGTCTCGCTCTGTCACCCAGGCTGCAGTGCAGTGGTGAGATCTTGGCTCACTGCAACTTCTGCTTCCTGGGTTCAAGCGATTCTCCTGCCTCAGCCACCTGAGTAGCTGGGACTACAGGTGCTCACCACCATACCTGGCTAATTTTTTGTATTTTTAATAGAGACAGAGTTTCACCGTGTTAGCCAGGATGGTCTTGATCTCCTGACCTTGTGATCTGCCCACATCGGCCTCCCAAAGTGCTGAGATTACAGGCATGAGCCACCGTGCCCGGCCTCCACCTTCTTTTCTTTCTGGGGGGAAATGAAAACAATACTCTCTCCGTATCCTCTGGTAACTGTCAATTCTCCACAATTTCACAGAGATGACTCCCAGCTGGCCAGTAATCCCACCTGGCTCATTGTCTCATTGCTTTGGGGTGTAATTCATCTGGGTGAAGAACCTTTTAAAATTTAAAATTTCCCTTCCTAATGAGAGGTGACAGCGTGCTGGCAGTCGTCACAGACCTCGCTCGCTCTCGGCGCCTCCTCTGCCTCGGCTCCCACTTTGGCGGCACTTGAGGAGCCCTTCAGCCCCCCGCTGCACTGTGGAAGCCCCTTTCTGGGCTGGCCAAGGCCAGAGCCGGCTCCCTCGGCTTGCAGGGAGGTGTGGAGGGAGGGGCGCGAGCGGGAACTGGGGCTGCGCGCCGCGATTGCGGGCCAGCTAGAGTTCCAGGTGGGCGTGGGCTTGGCGGGCCCTGCACTCAGAGCAGCCGTCCAGTGAGGGACAATGAGGGACTTTGCACCCGGGCCAGCGGGTGCGGAGGGTGTACTGGGTCCCCCAGCAGTGCCAGCCCACTGGCACTGCGCTCGATTTCTCGCCGGGCCTTAGCTGCCTTCCCGCGAGGCAGGGCTCGGGACCTGCAGCCCGCCGAGCCTGAGCCTCCCACCCCCTCCATGGGCTCCTGTGCAGCCGGAGCCTCCCCAGCGAGCGCCACCCGCTGCTCCACAGCGCCCAGTCCCATCGACCACCCAACGGCTGAGGAGTGCGAGCACACGGCGCAGGACTGGCAGGCAGCTCCACCTGCAGCCCTGGTGCAAGATCCACTGGGTGAAGCCAGCTGGGCTCCTGAGTCTGGTGGAGATGTGGAGAACCTTTATGTCTAGCTCAGGGATTGTAAATACACCAATCAGCACCTTGTGTCTAGCTCAGGTTCTGTGAATGCACCAACCGACACTCTGTATCTAGCTACTCTGGTGGGGCCTTGGAGAACCTTTATGTCTAGCTCAAGGATTGTAAATACACCAATCGGCACTCTGTATCTAGCTCAGGGTTTGTAAACACACCAATCAGCACCCTATGTCTAGCTGGAGGTTTGTGAGTGCACCAATCGACACTCTGTGTCTAGATGCTCTGGTGGGCCTTGGAAAACCTATGTCTAGCTCAGGGATTATAAATACACCAGTCGGCACTCTGTGTCTAGCTCGAGGTTTGTGAATGCACCAACTGACACTCTGTATCTGGCTGCTCTGGTGGGGCCTTGGAGAACCTTTATGTCGATACTCTGTACCTAACTGATCTGATGGGGACGTGGAGAACCTTTATGTCTAGCTCAGGGATGGTAAACGCACCAATCGGCGCCCTGTCAAAACAGACCACTCCGCTCTACCAATCAGCAGGACATGGGTGGGGCCAGATAAGAGAATAAAAGCAGGCTGCCCGAGCCAGGAGTGTCAACTCGCTGGGGTCCCCTTCCACACTGTGGAAGCTTTGTTCTTTCACTCTTTGCAATAAATCTTGCTACTGCTCACTCTTTGGGTCCACACTGCTTTTATGAGCTGTCACACCGCGAAGGTCTGCAGCTTCACTCTTGAAGCCAGTGAGACCACGAGCCCACTGGGAGAAACGAACAACTCCAGACGCGCCGCCTTAAGAGCTGTAACACTCACCGCGAAGGTCTGCACCTTCACTCCTGAGCCAGTGAGACCACGAACCCACCAGAAGGAACAAACTCCAAACACATCTGAACATCAGAAGGAACAAACTCCGGACACGCCGCCTTTAGGAGCTGTAACACTCACCGTGAGGGTCCGCGGCTTCATTCTTGAAGTCAGTGAGACCAAGAACCCACGAATTCCGGACACACTAATATCCTGGGAACATACCAGACTGTCTCAAGCCCCTCCCTGGTGGGCATAACCCACCACGTACAGAGGATATTCAGTGGCTGATGTCACCCGGTCATGTTCTCCTCAGCCTGTGCTCACTTACATTTCATGTAGCAGATGCTTGGAGTTGGCTAGAATTTGTCCTGGAGCAGTAATTTACCTGTATTACTTCCTGTACTTTCAATGAGATGAATATGTTAACATAGCCAATTATTTCTCTAAGGCTATCCAAACTCAATTTGTTCCTTAATCACCAATACAGGCTTCAGTGAGTCAGTACCACTTGAGATAGGGATAAAGCATCTTATTCTAGCACTATAACTATAGGAAAACACAGGATTACCCCCTACCCCAAATGTGTCATTACTCCAGTGATTCCTCAACTATTCTTCACACATAATCTTTTATACTAAAGAAGATGGGAGAATATATTTGGCAGAAAAGCAAGCATGGCAAAATGAGAGACAGATGTTGGTCCAGCCAGTGTGATGAAACCACCTCAACTGCATTTGAGGTATAGTAGATCCTCAGAATCTCACACCCCCTCTGTCAGTTCTGATGAAGTTAAAATATGGGGTAGTAGCAACAGAGCTGCTGACAAACATTTGTTACATAATCCTCAAAGAATCATCACAGCTTTGCAGAACTGGAGAAAAACCAATGAATGCTATGCACATCCTACATAAAGAGCCAAGGATGATCTCAGAAAAATCCAATCACTAATCCCATCAAATTACTGGCTTCCTACCTCACCTTTCCAAAGGAGCATTTTATCTTTCAGCAAAACTCAACTGCCACTACATATGGTGCAGACTTGCTGTCTCAAACTCTAGAATCCCCGAGCCATTGTTACTGCTGCTTGCAAGGGATGATTCCAGCCCATGTGGCTTTCTCCTTTCTATGCTCTTTTATTTTCCTTATTGTCTTCATTATATTGTTTTGTTCTTTAGTTTTCTTATGTGTACATGAAGGGTACATGAGACATTGTACAGAACAAAACACTGGATTTAGAGATAAAAGATCAGGGGTCACATCCTAGTTCTGATATTTATTACCTATAACCTTTAGTAAGCCTAGTCTCTTGTTTGGGAATCAATTTCCACACTTGTACTACAGAGATGACTACCGTGAGGATCAAATGATGCCATCACGTCAAAACCTTCATAAACTATATAATGAGAAGGATTTTGTTATAATAATTAATGTTCCCACAAACCATGCTGCCTACTTTCAGAAGTTTTTGTTGTTGTTGTTGTTTTTATTTTATTTTTATTATACTTTAAGTTTTAGGGTACATGTGCACAACGTGCAGGTTTGTTACATATGTATCCATGTGCCATGTTGGTGTGCTGCACCCATTAACTCGTCATTTAACATTAGGTATATCTCCTAATTCTATCCCTCCCCTCTCCCCCCACCCCACAACAGGACCTGGTGTGTGATGTTCCCCTTCCTGTGTCCATGTGTTCTCATTGTTCAATTCCCACCTATGAGTGAGAACATGCGGTGTTTGGTTTTTTGTCCTTGCGACAGTTTGCTGAGAATGATGGCTTCCAGCTTCATCCCTGTCCCTACAAAGGACATGAACTCATCATTTTTTATGGCTAACGTGCCCAATCTAGCCTGACCTTGGAAGCTAAGCAGGGTGGGCCCAGTTAGTATTTGGATGGGAGATATCGAACAGGAACCACAAAATTATTTACATTCATAAAAGAATTCTCCAAAAGGCCAGGCGCGGTGGCTCATGCCTGTAATCCCAGCACTTTGGGAGTCTGAGGCAGGTGGATCACGTGATCAGGAGTTCGAGAACAGCCTGACCAACACGGTGAAACCCCGTCTCTACCAAAAATACAAAAATTAGCCAGGCGTAATGGCATGCAGCTGTAATCCCAGCTACTCAGGAGGCTGAGGCAGGAGAATTGCTTGAACCCGGGAGGTGGAGGTTGCAGTGAGCCGAGATTGCACCATTGCACTCCAGCCTGGGCAACAGAGGGAGACTCTGTCTCAAAAAAATAAATAAATACAATAAAATAAAAAATAAAAATAAAAATAAGAATGCTCCAATGACATAGGAAGAATTAAAAAACTGTATGACATGAGCTTCAAAAAGCCAAAGAGAATATAGTTATATAGAAGAATGTGGCCCGGGCATGGTGGCTTACGCCTGTAATCCCAGCACTTTGGGAGGCTGAGGTGGGTGGATCACCTGAGGTCAGGAGTTCGAGGCTAGCCTGGCCAACATGGTGAAACCCCATCTCTACTAAACACACAAAAATTAGCCAAGCGTGGTGGTGGGCACCTGTAATCCCAGCTACTCGGGAGACTGAGGCAGGAGAATCCCTTGAACCCTGGAGGCGGACGTTGCAGTGAGCCGAGACCACGCCATTGCACTCCAGCCTGGGCGACAAGAGTGAGACACCATCTCCAAAAAAAAAAAAGAATGTGATACATAATTTACTTTACCAAGTACCAGTTATTACTGCATCTCTTATGTTTGAGGACAAGAGCAGGATAGAGGAGGGTAATAGTTGGGGACAAAAGGGTTGTAGCATGGACGGGGTTCTACCATGTGTCAGATGCCTACTAGGTGCTTCATATTGCTTACTTTGTTCTGGCAAGAAAGCTTAAACAGCAAGTATTTCGATCCCCATTTTACAGATAATAAAACTAAGCTTCAGAGAGGTCATGTAGCCCAAACTCTGTCTAAATTCAGGGAACTAAGATCTCTACATTAGCAATATCAAATGTATCTTTAAATAATTAAATATTAGAGAGTTTCCTTGGGGGATGGCTCTCATCGGGTTTGAATCAGGCCAGCTCTCCACAAGTCAAGAAGAACCTGTTAATTGAGTACCTGACAGGCTGGCTTCCCTTAAGAAAGGACTTGGATGAAACAGCCATTTGGAACTGGCCAGAACCCAGAGTGACGAAATAGTCATTAAAGGTGGGGATCAAGTGGGCAGCAACTCCAGGCTGAATGTCAGGTCCAAGGAATACAGTGCCGAATGACGAACGTGACTCTCTAGAGAAGAATGAAATCCACGACTTGAAAGAAGAAGCTACATTAACAGAAGAGCCAACAAGAGTTGCCAAAAAGCATTAGGGATGATGTGTGTTAGGTACAGTCAGAAATGATAGATATTTGAAGTGGATAATAAACTATTGTATGACCTGAGCTAAACACTAGGGAAAAAATGTAGTCCCTCAGACAACACCTGCTAACATTTTGCCTATTTCTGCCCAAAACAATTTCTGCTCTAATTTATAAATCAAGGAGAAGCATCAATCAGTAAGATCCAGCTTACATGGCATGAATACAAAGAGGCCATTAATGGTTTCACCAAGTTCATCATTTAGTCTGTGAAAGAAGCAGAAAGTGTAACTGGTATAAAATCCCTGCAGAATATAGGGGTTGAATAGCAATGCTTAATGAAAATTCAATAGAAAGAGAGTCAAATCAACGTGAAGATAGACCAGTTTAGAAAAAAACTATAAGCATAATGCCAAATTTAAGAAATGTTATATAAAACATTGTATATATTTGATTATAACAATGTAAAAACATGTGAGAGGAGAGTTGTAGAAAAAAAGATACTAAGATTTATGGAACATCGCAGCCCTGTGAGATAGACATTATCATCTCTACAGATGGCAACTAACAAATGCCAAATGTAGGATTTTTCACCAAAATGGTGTGATTACAGGAAATTTTTTATTGGCCAGGCACGGTGGCTCACGCCTGTAGTCCCAGCACTTTGGGAGGCCGAGGCGGGTGGATCACGAGGTCAGGAGATCGAGACCATCCTGGCTGACATGGTGAAACCCCATCTCTACTAAAAATACAAAAAATTAGCCGGGCGTGGTGGCGGGCACCTGTAATCCCAGCTACTCGGGAGGTTGAGGCAGGAGAATGGCGTGAACACGGGAGGCGGAGGTTGCAGTGAGCCAAGATCATGCCACTGCAGAATTCTGTCTCTAAAAAAAAAAAAATCGCCGGGGGGTGGGCACTTGTAATCCAGTTTTGGGACCCTGGGCGGGATCGAATGGCGTGAACCCGGGAGGCGGAGCTTGCAGTGAGCCGAGATTGCGCCACTGCACTCCAGCCTGGGCGACAGAGCGAGACTCCGTCTCCAAAAAAAAAAAAAAAAAAAAAAAAAAAAAGTCTTTAATGTTATCACGGAGAATTTTCATTAAAAACTGCGGCAAAAAATTCATCAATATATCCTATATTATCGGAACTAAAAGGATATAATCACAGGTAACGGTTAGAGACAAAACAAATGACTAGCCAGGAAGAGCATGTTAATAACTTAGCATTTGACTATCCTGACCATGGGATCTCTAAAGACTCTGAATCTTTTTCTTTACTTTCCTTCACGTCATGTATCACATCTGACATCCCATATATTGTACTTGCTTATGTGTTTATTTGTAAGCACAATGTAAGCACTGGAGTGTAACTACAATGAAGGGAGAAACTTTATTTTATTCACTCTCTTTTTTTTTTTTTTTGAGATGGAGTCTTGCTCTGTCACCAGGCTGGAGTGCAGTGGCGCAATCTCGGCTCACTGCCACCTCCGCCTCCCAGGTTCAAGCGATTCTCCTGCCTCAGCCTCCTGGGTAGCTGGGACTATAGGCACGTGCCACCACGCCCAGCTAATTTTTGTATTTTTAGTGGAGATGGGGTTTCACCACGTTGGCCAGGATGGTCTTGATCTCTTGACCTCATGATCCGCCCATCTCGGCCTCCCAAAGTGCTGGGATTACAGGCGTGAGCCACTGCACCTGGCCTATTTTAGTCACTCTCAATCCCCAGTGTCCTGGAAAAATGTCCGGCACAAGGTAGATACTCAGTATTTGTTAAATGAATGAATATATACCCAGTTATGTTAGTGATGAGCTCAACTCAAAACTAGGCTTAAGACAAGACTGCACCTTCTGAAAGGTATTTTAGAGTACCAGAAGTACAAAGCTAGGGCTGGGCAGTCATTAACATGGTCAGAGTTTAGCAGAAAAATCCAACCCACCCATTGGCTCAATGTAAGTAGAAAGGCATGCTGCAATATCTGCTTTTTGTCACAGTCAACTTCTCAACATTTGAAAGCTCTACTACTATAAAAAATTAAGATGGAAAATCTATTTCAGTATAACCTGCAAAGGCCCTCATGAGAAATTTAGAAGAGCTGCAAGTCCAATATGAACAATGGATGGAACTGCAATTAAATCTTGGGGGAGTGGCTTCATCTGTAGATTATGTAGAGCCTAAAATTTTACCCAAAGCAGAAAGATAAAGGGCACTGCCTCCATTTAACAACAGGAAATGCACGACCTCAGCAATGCAAAAACAAAACAAGGGGCTAAATGTGGGACTTTGGCTGAATTGAGAAATGCAGTGATCTAATATTTCTGCTTATGATTCTACGCATCTGGTTGACAAAAGTAAAATTAGTTTTAAATGAGGTGCTGTGCTTCCATCACTAAAGTTTATATATATATGCACATACAGGTATAAGAATTCATTTAGTATTATTTATATTGAAGAACAATCACTTGCCAATTTGATCATTCACATTCCACTAATAAATTCATGAGTCAGGGCTGTGTTTATACTACTATTATGAATTGTAGTTATTTAAGGTAGAGTTCAGGCTCTGCTCCTGGATTATTTATCAGGATGTGAAAATGAGAATACACATGGAACCTTGATAGGCAAGTATGAAATTTATGCCAAATGGGAAAACTGAAACCATATCTATTAATACTTTCTGGCCAGCACCAGTTACAAAAACAATTGCTTATCAAATAAGCAATTAGGAACAACTAATGAATAAAAATCTTTTCTTCAAAGACTACATCTCACCACTCCATCAGCAGAGACTCTTGGGTTGGGGATGGGCCTAGGGGCTCAGGACATGGAGCTCTCCATACCAGCTACAGAGTCTGAGCTGATGCTGCTTGGTGATGAGACTAAAGCTTTAAAACTGAGAGTACTTCTGCAACCCCCATTAAAACACCTAAATGTCTTCCCAGGGCTATGAGAATGAAGACCGTCAGTTTTAACAGGACTAAGAGGGCTTTAAATTTTTCAGTGGTCTGTCCTCTCATCTTGCAGCAAATCTTCCTGTGTTCTCTGGCCTTCAGCTACACTGGCCTTCTGCTCTCTTCTTCCTCCACAAGCCTCTGGCATATGCTGTTTACTGTGCCTGAAATGTTCTCCCTCCCACCTCCTCACCAGTTGAACCTCAACTCAAGAATTTTCCCAAGGGCAGCTCGTTCTACCATATGCTCTCACAGCATCATAGAACTCTCCTTTCTAGTGCTTGTCTCAAATCTGTGAGTTTGCATTTATCTGTGAGACGTTTGAGTGCATGTCAGTCTCCCCCACCAGACAGTAAGTACCAAAAGGAAGGGGTCATACCAGTTTTTCCTCTCAATAGATCCCAGAACTTAGTACAACTCTGGAGATATACAGTAAGTTTTGCCTTTTGTTTCATATTTTAGAGACAGGGTCTCACTGTCACTCGGGCTGGAGAGCAGTGGCACAATCATAGCTCACTGAAACCTCGACCTCCCGGACTCAAGCAATCCTCCCACCTCAGCCTTCAAGAAGCTGAGATTACAGGCACACACCACGAAGCCCAGGTAAGTTTTTTAATGTTTTGTAGAGATGAGGTCTTGCTATGCTGCCCAGGCTGGTGTCAAACTCCTGGCCACAAGTGATCCTCGTGCCTCCGCCTTCCAAAGTTCTGGGATTACAGGCATGAGCCACCATGCATAGCCTATAGTAAGTTCTTAAGCATTTGAGGGAGAAAGGAAAGAAGGAATGAAAAGTTTAACCCACATATTCAGAGTTCTGGTATGGAGTGGAAAAGAGTTCAAGTTTTAGGGGAAAAGATTGCATGGTAGACACAAATGAAAACCATTAAGGGGCAGAGCTAACTACAGCACAGATAATTAGAATCAAAGCAAATTTATCACTCTGTCTTCCTCAGTGCCTAAGGCACTACCTTTGCTACTTCTGTTGAAAATTTGTGTGTGTGTGTTACCTAATTCTACTTGTCTGTGGTAGACACTTCTTCTCTCTTTTTAAGTGTTTTGCTCTCCATCTCTCTTCCTTCCTGTAGACCTTACTATCTTATTTGGTTTTGGATATTTATCTCATTAGGAATAACAGTTTGTTTCAATCCTAATTATTTGCCCCATCTAGAATCTGACATCCTTCATGCTAAGTCATTGTCTTATTTTCTCAATGGTTAAAAGTTACTGGGAACTTTTCTTAGACTGATGTAAGATTTCATTTTTTCATTTTGAAAGAGGGCTCCATTGGCATTACACCACTCTATCAGAAAATGGGCCATGCAGAAGAAACAAACCTTTGATAAGTACACTATAGTACCTACCAAGGCACTGTCCATTCCAGCCTCGGAATCCTTCTGTGCAGGGAACGCACTGGTAAGATCCAGGAGAATTCACACACTGCTCATCTGGACAAGTACTTGGATTCAAACATTCATCAATATCTGAAAAATCAAAAAGCTAGGTCGTGAACGTTTTATCAGAATACCAAAGCAAAATCTTACTTTGGGATGAAGTCCGGGGGGAAAGCATGTTATATCTACATTTCAGTCGGAAAAACAATAATTGGGTAAGTGAGACATTGGGTCTATACTTTTTTTTTTTTTTTTTTTTTGAGACGGAGTCTCGCTCTGTCACCCAGGCTGGAGTGCAGTGGCGCCATCTCCGCTCACTGCACGCTCCACCTCCCGGGTTCATGTCATCCTCCTGCCTCAGCCTCCCAAGTAGCTGGGACTACAGGCACCCACCACCATGCCCGGCTAATTTTTTGTATTTTTAGTAGAGACGAGGTTTCACCATGTTAGCCAGGATGGTCTCGATCTCCTGACCTTGTAATCCGCCCGCCTCAGCCTCCCAAAGTGCTGGGATTACAGGCTTGAGCCACCACGCCCGGCCGACATTGGGTCTATACTTAAATACATGGCAATAATGCATGGTCAAGCATACCTGGATTAAAATATTTGCATACATTCCAAGGAAGAACCTGGCCCCAATTCTTCAACTAGCAGGACCTGGCCTCTCCACTCTGGGAGTTGGCAGCTCCTTTAGGGTCAATTTCTGGACATGAAACCTTTCAAGTAATAGCACAGCTTTCCAGAAAGAAATACAAGGAATGGGGGTGAGTGTGAGGAAGCCATGTATCCACCCAGCTAGAGGTTCTCTCTGCAGACATTGGATGCTCTAGGGAAATTCTCACTTTGGCTTCATGGGCCCAAGAACATCCTAGGTTTGAATAATTTAAAACCTTTCATATGACAGGAATTCCCTGGAGGTGGAAAAAAAAAAAAACATGAGGAGAGAGTGAACTCATCACCTACTTCCAAGCCTTTCCAGAAAACATGGTGATATGACCATATGGTAATATTTTCTGGTAAAAATACACCTTACTTTTCATATTCACATCTAACTGAAGTTATTAATCATCATTCTTTTCAATTTGGGGAGAAAAAAATCACCTAAAATATGGTTAAGTCTGTGCAGAGATAACTACTACGACAGCTTGAGGCATTTTTAAGAATTGTCAAACAATAAAATTAGGAAAAAGATATAGGAGAGAGTTCAACAGTTTAAAATAAGTGTTAACACCATGGCTTCTAGCTGCATTTAAAATAAGTGTTTTTTCTGAGGTGGATCTTGAATTTATATGAGTGGATTTAATGTTTAAGTATCCCAGTACACAATGTATATATGACCTTTAATCACACTTAAAATATAAACAGATTTTCAGGACATAAACTACAGAAACAAAAAAAGAAAGAAATATATAATGGGTCCACTAAATATCCATGGGTATGTGATGTCTACATTCTAGTAAATACTTAAAAATTATCTCCCATTGCATATCATTAGACATGTGAAAAGATACTTAAAGTGAAAAAGTTGAAGATGATATTAACAAAATAAGCACCAGGTCAGTGTTGTAATTTTTTTTCTATCAGTAAAAATTCTTGCCAAAAGCCAATGACACATAGTGGTTTTTTTAGGTCAGATGTTCTGGGACTTCTTGTTCTACAAAAAGATGGTGCTTGCCAGTTTCATTTTCCAAATAGCATTACATTCTCCTCTGGATGGGATATTTCAAAAAAATAGAACTACAACTGCTAAATCAGAGAATGCCATTGAGACGGCTGGCCCAATAAATAAGGTGCAATGTTGAGCAATACAAGATAACGTCCCTGAATTTCTAGCTGCTCTCACCTCTGCTTTTCCCCTCTTCTATAAATTAGGAACTACCTGCCTTGTAATACCTTAACAGAGTAAGGTAAGGATGCATGAGATAATATCTGTAAACTACAATAGACTCCTTGGAGACTGGTGCTATTTGAAAGCAACTTCGTTAGTGACAGCTGAGAAAATCTGTGAGCCAGAAGCCCGGGGACGTTTGGTTCTAGTCCATGATGAAATTTGAAAACAGCCGCGTTGCTTGGCTCTTTCCTCTTTTCAAGACTCTTCATGGGGATAGAATTATATATTATTTACTCAGGGAACGCTAGTCATCTTTCTCTCAAATAATTTTCATATATTGAATATTACCAAATATTCTCCTACAAACTTCCAATTTAAGTACATAATTTTCCAATTTCTTTTCTATTCCTTTCCATCCTATTTCTTAAGTATCTTATCTTCCCATTCTTGACCCGTGTGTAGAACTTAAGAATCAGTATTTGGGCCGGGTGCGGTAGCTCACGCCTGTAATCCCAGCACTTTGGGAGGCTGAGACCAGCAGATCACGAGGTCGGGAGATCGAGACCATCCTGGCTAACACGGTGAAACCCTGTCTCTACTAAAAATACAAAAAAAAATTAGCCGGGTGTGGTGGCGGTCACCTGTAGTCCCAGCTACTCAGGAGGCTGAGGCAGGAGAATGGTGTGAACCCAGGAGGCGGAGCTTGCAGTGAGCTGAAATCACACCACTGCACTCCAGCCTGGGCGACAGAGCAAGACTGTCTCAATAAAAAAAAAAAAAAAAAAAAAAAAAAAAAAAAAGAAAGAAAGAAAGAAAGGGAAAAAAAAGAAAAAAAAAGAATCAGTATTTGACTTCTTTGTTGGGGATTGGAGGATACTGCTCTGCACATAAATGCTTGTCAAATAAACTTACCCCGTTTTTTTAAAGCACTCCCTGCAACTACAGAGGTACTTGAGATCTATACAAACACAAAAGGAGTCAGGGATGGGGGAGATTTAAAGAAACTATAACTTCTTGAAAACTAACAAAGTGACAGGCATCATACAAGTTATGGCAACATGAAGTTATTTTCATGAAAACCTGGAAAGTTAACTTCATGGTTCCTATTTTACAGGTGATGTACTACATTTCAAAGGGGCAAAGTCAGTGGCTGCAGGTCAGGCAGTTACTAAGCGTGGGCGTGGTGAGCTGATCCCACGCTGAGTCTCTACATCAGAGGAGAGTTCCCTGGAAGAGCAGCATGGAGACACTTTACACCTGTACTTGTTCTGTAGCCTCGTGGCCCTCGGGGAGGGTACAAGACTCCATGCTGATCAGAGATCCAGCAACATAAGACACTCCCACTTCTCTCTAGATTGGAACCCAAGGGGCAGAGGCAAGACGCCAGCAGGAGGGGCAAGTGTAGGCTGCCAAAAAGTGTCTAATTAGCTCTCCCTCCAGGCCTGGGTCATTAGAGCGGTGAAGAAAACCAACATGCAGAAGCCAGGGGACAGCTGAGGGCTGGCTGTGCCAACCTAGTCCATCCTGCCCCACCTAACAGAGCCCAGATCTATTAGGCTCTGCTGACAGCCAGGCAGGGAACCCCAAGGAACCAGCACCATGCTCCCGTGCCCTCAGAGATCCCTCGTTCCTTCACCCTCATATTTCCATGGCAGGTTTTTAGCAGAAGGTCAGTGTATTTCTTCATGAAAATAATTGCAAAAAAAGTGTCATAGTGTTTTTGTTTGTTTGTTTTGTTTTTTGGAGACAAGGTTTTTCTCTGTCACCTGGGCTGGAGTGCAGTGGCATGATCTTGGCTCACTGCAACCTCTGCCTCCCAGGTTCAAGTGATTCTTGTTCCTCAGCCTCCCAGGTAGCTGGGATTACAGGTGTGCGCCACCACATCCAGCTAATTTTTGTATTTTTAGGAGAGAGGGAGTTTCAGCATGTTGGCCAGGCTGGTCTCAAACTCCTGGCCTCAAGTGATCCACCCGCTTCAACCTCCCAAAGCACCGGGATTACAGGCGTGAGCCACCGTGCCTGGCCTCACTACGGTGGTTTCAAAAAGAACCAGAGCAACTTGGACACAAACGTGAACAGAAATATGAAAAGGATAATAATTGTGACCATGCTATAAATATTTTTTATAACATTTTTATAATGAGAGAAAACTCATTGCTGTGGTCAATAATGAGGAAATTTTATCAAGCACAGTTGGAATCTGACCAAAGTTTGTCAGACCATGCTTCTTAGGGAGTCTGTGAGAAAGTCCCAGAACACATGTAAAAGAAAGCAGTGGAGACAAAGGAATGTAAGTAGGTGAAAAGGTCAAAAACAAAAAATCAACACTGGTTACACCTGCACCATGTTCCCAGATGAATGGTCCGGACTCTGTAATTAAGTCTGTGTTTGTACTAAATATGATGCAATTAATCATTCTATGGTGATTTCACTCCAAATACCAGAAAGGCAGATATTGAGGTGAAAAATAATGAGAGCATGAAGATGGAAAATAAGCCCAAAAGAGCCAGTGAAAGGAAGAGGCAAAGAGCCTGTGAATCCAGGAAGCAGAAAGAGCTTGGATAAACTGGCGTCACCCATTGGAGTGTGGGAAGAAAACAAGAACCAGGCAAGGTGCCTACCAACCCTGCACATCACCGTCATGTGTGCTGAACACTCTCAGCTGACTCACCCTCACAACGGCCTCTCTGGGTCATGCGGTACCCGCTGTCGCAGTACTCACACCGGAAGGCCCCCACAGTATTGACACAGTGCCCCTCCCCACAGACATCCGGCCTCAGGCATTCGTCAACATCTACGAAGAGCAGATAGCATTGTTGAGTTTTGTGTTCCAAATATTGTTTCAAACCTCTCCCATCTCCCAGCTTAGCTCAAATATAATAACAAAGTAACTGATTCCTTTTTTTTTTTTTTTTTTTGAGATGGAGTTTCGCTCTTGTTGCCCAGGCTGGAGTGCAATGGCATGATCTCGGCTTACTGCAACCTCCACCTCCTGGGTTCAAGCAATTCTCCTGCCTCAGCCTCCTGAGTAGCTGGGATTACAGGCATGCGCCACCACGCCTGGCTAATTCTGTATTTTTAGTAGAGACAGGGTTTCTCCATGTTGGTCAGGCTGGTCTCAAACTCCTGACCTCAGGTGATCCGCCCGCCTCAGCCTCCCAAAGTGCTGGGATTACAGGTGTGAGCCATGACGCCTGGCCAGTAACTGATCTGATTCATGCAGGGTGGTCCAAAAGTAACATTTAATGTATCTTGTCTATGCACATATGTGACACTCTTTCTTCAAAAATGTTAGGGGAAAAAATCCATTTTTATATCACCTGGGATCTAGCAGACTGCTGTCATGATAATTGTTTAATAAAAAATTCTGGGTTGTCTGGATAAGCACTGAACTGATGATAGTCTTAGGGGATCTAAAAACTCAGATCTAAGAATTTGTAATCAGGAAGAACACTGCCATTACCTATGCAGTTAGTACCCTCCTCACTGGCCATAAATCCTGCTGGGCAAATGCACAAGAAACTTCCCTCAGTGTTTTCACAGCGTCCCTGGGAGCAGAGGTGTTGGACCTGAGTACACTCATCAATATCTGTTAACAAAAATACATATAAAAACATTAGTTCTGTGTAGTAAGAACTTAGTTTCCCTGTTCTGTAAAATACCATCATACTATTCCCTGGGTACCACCCAACCTTTATAACTGAGGAAAACAGCAAAAGGAGACACGATCTTTCTCCTCGCATACTTGAAGGATTGTTCCTGGAAGAGAGAAGCAGCCTACTGTGTATCACTTCAAAGGCTAAAACTATAAAACCATGACACTGGTGTTTCAAAGAGGCAGATTTCAGGTCAACACAGAAGGATTCTCCTGATAATGAGAGACATCCAAGCAATGGAATGTGCTGTCAGTAAGGAGTCAGAAATGCCATGAAAGAGACTCTTCCTCTGTGCATATGGGTGGAGTTGGATTAGGTCATCTCTGTTGTCTTTCCAACTTAATATTCTAGGTTCTGAAAGTGACACATATAATGTATGCAAATGACAGGGAAATAGCCAAATTATGGACCAGGTGGCTGTCTCCATTCTCCCCCATACACATACACCAAACAGCAAAATTCACATATACACTAAAGTAGTATTAATTAGATATGTTCCTTTGTTGCTTCCTATTGGCCTTATAATTTAGTGCTGAATTTTCTTTTTCTTAAGAAAAAGAGAAATTAAATTTAGTCACATTAAAATGATTTATTTATTAAAATGATTTATTTAACTCTACTGCCTATCTTTCTGAGATACTTTTTTTTTTTTTTTTTCCCAAAAGGAGCATATATGAGATCCCTAAATTTCTAAATTGACTGACACCTTCAGGCCAGCATATATGGATTTTCAATTTTAAAATCCCTTTAAAAAAATCAAGTCTTATGTACATAAATGAATGTAATTCTTTACTGCAGTATACATTAACGTTAATTTGTTTTTGCTAAATACATGTTTTTAGGTAGCTGTTTCTATAATTCATATTTTGTTTACTTTATCCAAAAAGCTTTTGGAAATTATTTCACCTTTATGTAAATGTATTACATTTGCGAGTTAAACAAATGTTGAACAAAGAGGTAAGAGAATTCCAGTTGTTTAGCACATCTTTTTTTGAGCTCCCTTAGCTAAAGGATAAACTTTCAAAAAATTAAACCAGTAACATTTTCCCAAAATGGTTAAGTTGGTTTAAGAAAAAAATGTTCTTAATGTGCAAATGTTTGATATTTAATAATTTAGTCAATCAAAATTGTCTCTTACCCACACATTTCCTCTGTTGTTCACTGAACTTGTAGCCCTCGTAGCATATACAGGTGTATCTCACCGGTAGGTTAATGCAGTGTCCTGCTCCACAGATATCAGGGTTCACAGTACATTCATTGATTTCTTTAAAAGTAATAAAATAATGTGAAAAAACCCACAGAAATGAACAGATTTCACTGCTACTTGCAAAGTATTACTTTGCGTTTCCTGACCAACTAGCAAATTATTGCCAGCTCTGCATTTAGAAGACAAAGGTGACCTCTGACATCAAGTATAAATTCATATGATTACTTTATAATGGATTAGTTAGTCCTGTCCAAGGCCATCAATAGTTCCTAGTGAAACCATTTTTAAGATGAACTGAAGTGAGTAGAAACTCAGAAACAGGCCATGTTGTAAGTTGTAAGAAAATCAATTATTAATAAAACAGCTTCCAAAATGGCCTATTAATGAGTTTCTATTCACTGTAGTTCATCTTAGATGATAGAGTTTGAATCACCAATAGATAAGAGATTTCTTATCTATTTATAAGAAACACATTGTAACTTTCCATTCTTTAGCAGGCCATATTTGAGTTTCAACAAATACATCCAATCTCCTCCAAAATTTACCATTAATCCCCCCAAAGACCTCCCACTTCTAAACAAAGAAAAACTTCTTGGTGTATCTTACTATTATTTGCCAATTTCAACATGAACATATTTTATTTCTAGTGGTAAAGTAGAATCTTTTCCCAAATCTTTTCTGCTAAATTCCTCCCTTACTCTGTTACTGAGCCCTGTGTAAGACTGGCTTCTTCTATATAGCCTGTACAGATTAGCCCTGTTCAAGTCCTCAGTCTACTCTCACTCTACTCACAGACATACACTGCAGTGGAGGGAGGGTCTTAGGAATCCATGGTTAGGTGGAGTCCATCAAAAAAACCCCGAGGACTCAAAGGGGGCCTTCTGAGATTAATTATTCCCTTAAGATTTTCCATTTCCAACAACCTTTGTAAGAAGGTATAATAGCCTAGTGAAGGTGGCATAGCTGGTGATTAGAAGCACTGGCTTGAAGACAGTGCAGGCACAAATGCTGCTGCCCTTTACAGTTCTGCAGCATGGGCCAAGTGACCTCACCATTCTACGCCTCACTTTTCTACATGTGTAAAATGGAAGTAATCAGAGTTCCAACTTCAAAGTATGGGAATGAAGGAGATACTCTAAATAATGCATGTAGCCAATGCCTGGCATATTATATGTGCTCAATAAAAGTTACCATTATTGTTCATGTTGAAGTCATTTAAGAATATATTTAAAAACCAACACATTTATACCAATACTACCTTGGGCTATTATCTGTCATCATGCAGTAAACAAGGCTCAAAAAGGAGGCTGGTATGAATGAGGCCAAGGGACCCTCCAAGGTAAACAGTTTGATGCCTCTGAGTATGACAACCTAGGAGCACAGCTTTGTTAGAGAGGTCTGTGGTTTGAATGAGAAGAAAGGCAGGTGGGCTATTCTCGCTAATAACACACTGTCTATTCCGCAGCAAAAGGATGTGGAAAACTGCGCTTTAACAAAGATTCACTATGGAAATGACCTAAATTGGGGTTGAGGTTGCTCTCCAAAACCAAAACCACATGCTTCATTTTTCATAAAGTATTCACTGTGCTGTGACTTTAAGACTACTCATGCAAGTCATTTGAAAAAGGAAGCATATGAACTTCAGTATTTTACAAAAAGTCACCTGGATGTATGAGAAATGTATGCACACCCCATGTATTTACAAATTACTTATACCTTTTGTGAGCCTAGTTATGTTAATTCACTTTCAGGAAGATAAATTTGTTTACAGTCAAAATATTATCAAATTATAGGAAAAATAATTCAAAAGGCTAAAAACATGGGTAATTAATATGACTGCCTAAACTTAAGTGACTGGCAATAATAACACAAAACAATGAATTACACATACAGCACAGCATATAATCATTAACAAGATAGGAAAATGCTTATTTGTTAAAAAAAACACAGTGAGGCACAAATTATAATATAGAATATAATCTCCATTATGCTACAATACACACAGAAAAGAAGGTTGGAGGGAAGTAGATCCAAGTTTTATGGTTTTTAGGATTTGTATTTTCTTCATTTTTTTTGGTACTTTTCAAAATTTTTATACTAAGCATGTCTTGGCACTTTCATAATCCGAAAAGTCTTCCTTAAAAATATAACTTGTATGTACCTAAAATCTGAAGGTAAAAGGTAATCTTCCCAGGTTATACTCATAGACTTTCAGGTAAGAATTCTCTTCTGTTTATAGGAATTTTTTAGTGAAACAGCATGAGATGCACACGACTCAATATTATACGTAGAAGCTTCCTTTGCAAGTTATTGGTGTTTAGATTTCTTGGGTTTTTTCCCAGGTGGTTATTGACCTATCTTTATACTCATCTCTGACATTTTCATAATGCAGAAAGACATGTTGACCGTATTCGCAAAAAAAAAAAAAAAAAAATAGAAAGTGAATTAATATACTCAGGGCAAGCATTCAGAACAAATTAAGAGGCTACAAATCTGGGGTTTTCATGAAAAGCTTGATGAGGAGTCACTAACCCACTCCCATAATACCAATTTGGTGATTACCAAATATTTGTCATTTGGCAGGGACAGCCTTAGAATGGAACTTCTTTATATGTGTGAACAAGTCTTCAAAAATATGTGATGCTTAATTAAAATGTGATATATTCCTATGCCACAAATTGTCAACATAGCTAAAGTGTTTCTTCTCAAGTCAGCTCTGAGGTAGGAGAAATAGTGAAGAATTATAACTCTTTAGTCTTAGGAATAAAACGAGTAATAATGGCCTTTCCTGCCAATCCAATATCTTAGATAGAAGCTAGGAGGTTGGAATTTGATAAAAAATGTTTGATTTTTAGTTGATTACCTCATACATAAGTATAAAGAGGTGTGGCTTGCAAATGCTGAACCTGTCAGGATCACGTTACATGTAAGAAAATGTTAGGCTGACACCACTAGAGGGTACTAAGAGATACATCAAAGGAAAGACGGACACTTTCTGAAACATACTTGATTTCTACTTTGTCCCATTTTTACACAAGTGATTAATTAATATAACTGTCATTAGTTTGACCTCAGAGATCCCTTCCATCCTTTGCCAGGCAGGATTCCACTCTTTTTTTTTTTGAGACGGAGTCTTGCTCTGTCACCCAGGCTGGAGTGCAGTGGCGCAATCTTGGCTCAGTGCAAGCTCTGCCTCCCGGGTTCACGTCATTCTCCTGCCTCAGCCTCCCGAGTAGCTGGGACTACAGGCGCCCGCCACCACGCCTGGCTAATTTTTTTGTATTTTTAGTAGAGACGGGGTTTCACCGTGTTAACCAGGATGGTCTTCATCTCCTGACCTCATGATCCACCCACATCGGCCTCCCAAAGCACTGGGATTACAGGCGTGAGCCAAGGATTCCACTCTTGCAGGCAGACAGAAAACAACCATCACACCTTCAAAACACCCCTGTCTGCTTTCTATTCACTACTTATCAAAAAGTTGAACATCAGAGGCTGTGTGCAGTGGCACATGTCTGTAATCCCAGTGCTTTGTGAGGCTGAGGAGGGATGATCACTTGAGGTGAGGTCAGGAGTTTGAGATCAGCCACGACAACATGGTGAAACCCCGTCTTTACTAAAAATACAAAAAATTAGCCAGGTGTGGTGGCAGGCGCCTGTAGTCCCAGCTATTCGGGAGGCTGAGGCAGGAGAATCGCTTGAACCCTGAGTGACAGGGCGAGACTCTGCCTCAAAAAAAAAAAAAAAGTTGAATATCAGGTAAAAAAATAAATTACTGGTACTTATACTTTAAAACATATAAAACATGTCTCCCCTGCATCTCCCCTGTGTTTTCTCTCCTTTTCTAATAGGTTTTCATTCCTGAGCACATAGACAGTACACAAGTCCTGAGAATGTTGTCTTAAAGAACAGGAAAAGTTTCCTGCATTTTCTATTTTTTAGGGCAAAGACAAGATGCTTTATATTTTTCCTAAGTGGTCACTCATACATCGGCATGCAAACCTTTTCCCACTGAGTAGATCAGTTCATGTAGAAGAATATGATTCTTTGAGCAAACTGTGTCAATATAAACTCTAGAAACTGGGCTCTGTCTGATACACCAGAGTCAAGCCTCACACAGCACTCATTTCTTGTGTCAGGGTTATGTATGCTGGTGAATGGGAATGTCTTGTCTTTATAGCATGCTTGGCTTTCTTGGCTTTGCAGAGAGATGATTAAGTGAGTGCTCACCACTGGACTCTCTCACATGTCCTTCATAATGCCACCTGGTTCACAGGACAGCCCTACTCTTCCCTACTATATCTGCTCCCTGAAAACCTCATCCTCACCAGGTCAAGACCTTATTCTATTTCTTTTGCTGGAGTCCATCTAGAATATGGAAAAAGAGCCATGACAGAAAGCCAATGATGGAAAACCAAATACTCTATTTATACCAGCAACAAGGCCAATGGTAGAGTTAACAGTGTGGTATCTTTACTCTATTTTCTAAAATTAAATGAAACAGCTTTTAGCAAAATATGAAAATGACTATGCTGACTTTTAGCTTTTTTCTTCATCATGTGATTCCCTGAATGAATGAATGAATGAATGGAGTCTGGAAATACTAAAGCATGATGATTTCACATGGAAATAAAAGAGTTCATTTTCTATTCGCATACACAGTTTATTGAGGCAGTAATGACACCGGTAATATGCTTGAGGGACAAACATTTTTGGGTCAATTCTGAGTTCTGGAAAAGATCTGATGAGCAAATAGTTTTTTTAAATGTCTGGGCCATGATAATTACAGAGGTTTCCACAAGGCAGTTAACTCAGTCAAAGAATAATTTCTGGCCAGTCTGCAAGAGCCATGGAGAAAGTTTGGGAAGAGCCAGAGGAAGGCATCAAATGTTAACTCATGGAAAGGTTTACAAAAATGCCCTGGCTTCCTAACTGCCCCACAGTGAGCATAGATTGTCCCGCAACAATTGAAACAGATGTTTCCACTTTGTAAATATCTGCCAGAGAAATAAAAGTTTGATTTTTCCAACCTATCCTTTAGCTATTAAGACACTATGCTAAATCAATAATTTATATGCTGAAACATATAATTCACTTGAAAATGGTATGCCAATAATGTTGCAAGCCACCAAGTCAGCTGTTAAGAGTGGAAAATACCACACGTACTTCCTGCAGATATGTGGCTCACTTTATAATTATCACATGTCAAAGTGTGTTTGGCTAAATCTGAAAAGGCTACTTCCAATTTCACCATTGTAAAGATATAATCACTAAACAATGTGGAGCTGATGATATTTACTTTAGACTCTTAGGTATTATTCTATCCCTGTCTTCAATCATGGGAGAAACTAACAGTAACAAATAATATTTACCTCCTCTGTGTTTTAGAGACAAAAACATTATTATGCAATATTCCTGAGAGAACTGATGAGATTGCTCCTTAAATCTGTGTTTGGCCCCCATATGAAACCGATGGGAAAATACACATTTTGATTTAAATTAAATTTGATACAAAACAGTCTTCTTGTGCTAATGAAGATCACTGTGTATAGTGTGGCTCTAAAGTTGCAAACCACTTCAATTCAAAGACTATCAATACTGTTCCCCCTATGGATTCTTTCAGAAATACCCTTTTACTACAGAAAGTGGAAGTACCTACAACTGTTGCATGAAAAGAAAATCTGCATCACTTGTTTCCTGGAAGGATATATTCATGCTTCAAACATGTGACAGCAGATGTCAGCCTTGTATTTCTGCCAAATTCAAATTAAGCTTCTAACAAGTTGTGTTTTAACAACTTCCTATAGCAAGGCTACTTTCATTGTTTTTTAAACCAGCTCTGCAGTTCAGTTGAAGCTGAGTAACTTCAATTTGTTACCCTTCACACAGCTACATTTAAATGTTGAAACTGCATTTATCTAACTGAACTTAACCTCTACAAAGCTAGTTTGAAAGAGGTTTGTCCATTTAAGTCAGCCATGCCCATTCAAAACTAGAGTTTATCTTCACATTGAAAAAATGGAAATGCAGTATTTTGAAAGAACTAGTGGATTACAATATGTCTTATTGCATTTTTTTCTTTTTAACATTACTATAAACAATTAGAAGATCCTTGCTGTCCAAAATTGTGTATTATTTGCTTGTATACTTTGCAGCACAAAGCAGTCTCTTATCAGTGTGCTCAATAAAGTGGGTAGATACATACATGACCTCAGAATAGAGAATAACAATTTTAGCCATGGCCATTAAAAAAAAATCACTATCATTTTGTCACAGGATCCTTGGGGTATCACTTTGCCAGCCAGAACCTCTGTGGCTGGTGGCACCTTTGCCCAAGTTTTGCTTGCACCCACTGAGCTTGTTCTACCCACTCAGCCCAGCAGGCTGTGCTTGGCCTGTGCTGCCAGCCCAGATCCCACACTTGCCAAGGGCAAGCCAGGTGTGGAGCAGTGAGGGGTGTGTGAGCAAGCAAGCATGGGGTCCAGCCACTACACAGCCAGGCATCCCAGCTGCTGTGGTGGGCTGGGCAGCTCCAGGTGCTGGCACAGGTGCAGGCTTCATGTGAGGCTGTGGCTGGACCAGATATACTGCCAGTAACTTCTGCTGCAGGCACCAGCATCTGGAGATGGTGGACACAGTGCTGCCCAAAAGCTCGGAGACGCCAGAAACCACACAGCACCAAAGAGGCTGTTACAGCCCTGGCTTGGGGAGCCCCTAGGTTTGGGCTCCCCAAAGGGACACAGCTCTTCTCCCTTTCTCGGCACCCTCAACATAGTGAGCAGGAGGGTGTGTTTCAGCCCCGTTTGTGTCATAGCTCTTTCAGTATCACCATTTGGTGGGTTCTGAGTTCTTGTCCCACATCCAGGAAGAATGAGGTACACAGACAACCGGAGGGTGAGCAAGGTGGAGAGGAGCTTCACTGAGTGACATGACAGCTCTCAGGAGACCCACAGTGGGTAGCTCCTTTCTGTAGGCAGGTCATCCTGAAAAGCTGAGGAGACCCGAAGTGGGTAGCTCCTTCTGACAGCTGGTAGTCCTGACATCTGTGTGAGTCTGGCTGAGTCCAGGGTTTTTATGGGCTCAGAATGTCACTAAGGGGAATCATCATCAACTTTAACTAAATTTATGATACCACCGCAGGATGACACTTCCTCAGAATGGAGGAAGTGTGTGCTGATTGGTCCATGGGTAGTCATGGAGGGCCTAGAAAAACACCATCTGATTGGCCAAACTGTTATCAATGAAGTCTTCGCTCTGGACCGTGGACTACACCTGGAACTGGCAGCCTGGCCCCCAGGCTTCAGGCCATTCCTGGCTTGAAGGTGTGGTTTCACTGAGGACTCACACCTTTCCACTCAGGAACCTGTCTGCCTCCCTCCATCAACATGTTGTCCACACACCCAGGCTGTTCATGCTGAGGGGCACCTGCAAGCCCACACTGAGCTACCCTCAGCTTCCCCTTAGCCTCCCTCCCATGCTCATTGGTGCAATGTCCAGAGGGGGCCAAGGTGGCAGGCGGCTGGCATGTCAGCGCTGACCCAAGCACATGCACACCTGGCTGGGTTGCAACAGCACTTGGGCTTGGCCACAACTTTGCTCCACCCTGGAGCAGGCGCTGGCAGCGGGGAGGGGCCAAGGAGCGAGAGCAGGCACTTCTGAGCCTGTGGGGGAAGAGGGGCTTCCCAGCCCGAGAGTGCAGGGATGTCTGGATCTGGAGCCGTGGCTAGGTGGCTGCAGCTGCACCCTGAAGGGCAAGGCTCCTGTTCTACTGACTCACTAAGTGGCCCAAAGCTTAACATATGAGAACATTTCTATTAGAAAAGAACCGTAACATGTTTCTGAGGAGGGAATATTCTAAAGGCGGCTCCAAACTCTTCCATTTAGCTCCTATAACATATTGTCAACCTCATCCTGCAGTGGTATCATAAATTCAGTTAAAGTTAATGATGATGCCCCTTAGTGACATTTTTGCTGACTCTAAAAATAACTGTTGAGTTTATAAAATATGGAAAATAAAAAAATCTAAAATAAAACACTTAAATCTCTCAGATCCCACTAAAAAAAAAAACCACCGCTAATATCTAGTGTATTTTCTCCCAGCATTTTCTCAGTGTATATATGTCTTTAAAAAAACTGGTATAATACTCTATATCATTTAATTTTTTATCCTTCATCTTAAATTTAGCAATATTGTATGACTACTTCCTGCTATATTTCAATAAAAATTCTTCAAAAATACTATATTTGGTGGCAACATAATGTTCCAATGTATAGATTAGCATAATTATCTATTTCCCTGCAGTTGAATGTTCAGTTATTTCTATTTATTCTGTATTATACATTGTCTGTGATAGGTAACCACTCATATAAACTACTACCCACAGCCTTTGGGAACATTATTTCCTTAGACAAGATGTCTTAAAATAGAATTACTGAGTCAAAAGTTCTGAATAGTTCTAAAGTTTTTTATACATATTATGAGTTTGTGCTTTATACTCTGTGAAGATTAATTTCATGAGTCAAGTGGACTGGGCTAAGGGATGTCCAGATACCTGATTACATATTTCTGGGTGTGTCTGTGAGGGTGTTTCTGGAAGAAAATGGCCTTTGAATTGTTAGACTGTGTAAATATCACCCTCAGCAGTGTGGGTGGGTATCCTATCTACTGGGGGCTGGGCCCAAACACAACAAAAAGGCTGAGGAAGGCAATTTGCTCTACTCCAGCTGGGACGTCCATCTCTCCTGCCCTCAGACGCTGGCATGCCTGGTATCCAGGCCTTCAGACTCAGACTGGGACTTATGCTACCAACTCCCCTGCTTCTCAGGCCTTTGGGTTTGCACTGGAACTACAACACCAGCTTTCCTTGGCCTGGAATTTCTCAGCCTTCAGAATGGTGTGAGCCAATCCCTCACAATAAAGCTCTTTCTACATATCTGGATATACCCTGTTGGTTCTGTCTCTCTGGAGAACCCCAACACATACTCCCTTCAGCAATGTGAGAGAGTCTCAATCTCACCCTAATAAAAATAGTTTGATTGGGTTTTACACACTAATTTGATAGGAATAAGGTATTACCCTAGGTTAGCTTGCCTTTCTTTGATTACCAGGAAAGTTGAAATTTTCTGTTTTATGCTTCTTGGTATTGTTTTTTCCTACAAATTATCTGATTATATTATTTTTCCATTTCTCTATTGTTAGTATTTTTCCTATTGATTTATAAGAGCTCAATACACATTAAGGACATGGACATTTAGAATTTTGCATTTGTTTCAAAATATAAAACATTTTGTACTATTTCACTCATGATTAAAATGTTTATTATGCAGAACTTTGAAAATAAAAATATATTAAAGAACAAAATTATCCATGATCCTGTATTAACTGGTGAGAACTGAACACTGATGCATTTTCTTTCTTTTTCTGTGTTCGTAGAAATTTTAAAAGTAAAATTGTAATCATTACATTGTATTCTTTTTTTTTTTTTTTTTTTTTTTGAGACGGAGTCTTGTTCTGTCCCCCAGGCTGGAGTGCAGTGGCACAATCTCAGCTCACTGCAAACTCTGACTCCTGAGTTCACGCCATTCTCCCACCTCAGCCTCCTAAGTAGCTGGGACTATAGATGCCTGCCACCACGCCCAGCTAATTTTTTTGTATTTTTAGTAGAGACGGGGTTTCACCGTGTTAGCCAGGATGGTCTCAATCTCCTGACCTAGTGATCCGCCCACCTCGACCTCCTAAAGTGCTGGGATTACAGGCATGAACCACTGCACCCAGTCCTTTTATTATTTTTATTTTTTTTTAGATGGAGTCTCGTTCTGTCGCCAGGCTGGAGTGCAGTGGCGTGATCTTGGCTCACTGTGATCTCCGCCTCCTGGATTCAAGCAATTCCCCTGCCTCAGCCTCCCAAGTAGCTGGGACTACAGGTGTGCACCACCACACCTGGCTAATTTTTTGTATTTTTAGTAGAGACAGGGTTTCACCATGTTGGCCAGGACGGTCTCGATCTCTTGACCTCATGATCTGCCTGCCTTGGCCTCCCAAAGTGCTGGGATTATAGGCATGAGCCACCGCACCCAGCCTGTATCCTGTATTTATTAACAAAGATTACGCTATATTTCCTCATGATATTAACTACTCTTTTCAAACATTATTTTAATACTATGTGATATTGTTTCATATATACTATAATTTATTTACACAAACGCCTCCTTTTTAACTGTATTTAGATGATTTCCAAATATCTGCTAGTATGGCTAACCCTGCCATGAGCAAGCTTATATAATGGATACTACATTTAAAATGAAGCTCAGCCCCATGTCTCCTCCATGTGATATATAATGTAAAAATACTGCACCAACCTGTCACTTGAGTAGGAGCAATCACTTGGCTGGCACTAGATGTAGAAGCTTCAGGAGCTACTTCAACAGGCACAGGAGGTGATGTTTTTTCAATCACTACTATATGGGGAAGTAGAGGATAAAAAGAAAATTAAAGCCTGTTATGTGCATTGAGATCCCATTTCAAAATACAAGCATAATTTAGTCTAGCAATATATCACAGCATTTGTCAGATATAAAGAACTGTTCTATGTCCCAAGGCTCTGGGCTCAACATTTAGCAAGAATATCTGAGAGTGATGTGGAAGCCAAGAAAAATGATCGTTCATCAAATGATAACCTTCAATAATGTTTGAATACTATATACCACTCCTGATCACAGAAAACAGTAAAAAAAACCTCATCTTTCCCACTACAATACTTATGATGCTGTAATTATGCTAACATTATATAAGTATATTACTATACTTAACACTGAACTTCAGTTATGAAGTCTAGTAATTTACTAGACAAAATCAAAGACAAAAATTTCCCGTCTTACATTTTTATTCAGAATACTCTGACAAACAGCACAGATCAACACAGGCTACCTGGAAACTGTGGATGCAGATGAATAGTGGAAACGCCTGGAGACAGCTGGGGTTGACCAGGCTCAAGTTTGGTTTTCTCTTGATCCAATGAAGGTATTTCCTGGATGGTTGTATTTTAAAAGAGAATAAGAAAAAAAAAAGAATTGAAAGTGGAAATTATTTTTAGTTTCCCACATATTACTATTTTTATGTAATTAATTATATTCTTAGAAAGGCAAAGAAATAGCATAGGACCTTACATGTATAATTGTGTGAAATTACAAAAAAAAAAAAAGAACCTTTGATGTGGTGCTACTATGGGAAGCCCTAAATTTTTCCCAGCGGTGCTGATCCACGCACATATCTTCAGCCATTTCCCTGAGGCCCAAAGTCTCATCTTGTAAGTAAATGTCTTGGCCCAGGGGTCCATATTTGGTCTGCAACAGGGCAAAACTAACCCCCAACGAGGACTATTGCCTCATTCACATGTGGCTCTGCCCCACTAAGATGACCAGCCACAGTTTGCAGATTAAATAATGGATATAGCAGATGTGCCATAACAAAGAACACATGGTAAGTTAAAATATTTTAAACCAGTCAGTCACTACGGCCTCCTTTAACCTCACATCTGATAACTTTACAACTCCAGCTCTCTGAACAGTGGTAGCCAGGCAGAGCAACAGAAATTTGCTGGCTTGGAGAAGGATTTGGGGCTTCATCACACATTTTGGTGCCCACGCTTGTCCCCTGGACCTCAAGCAAAGAAGCAGTCCATCATCCATGGCTCAGCTTCCATTTACAACTGTGCAGGGCTCAGGCAGACTGAACAATTAGCCTAGTTAAGGATCTGTGACTTCACTCACACCAGATGGGACCAGGGAGCTCATATCATCACTACATTCAAGTACTCATCGAGTTACTTGGTTCTGTCCTCTTCCAGAAAGCTTACTCCTCTGGCCTCTGTTAACCTCTTATCCTCTTCTCCTGGCTTCAAGTATCACCTCTTTTCTGCTTTTTCTAAGATAGTCTGCCTGGATATCTCATCACAAATACAACCTTGCAAGCATAAATGCTTACAGGGTAAGTCCATTTAGATATCCCACAGATACCTCCAGCCCACCCTTCCAAAACCATCCAGACTCTCATTCCAACTTCATTTCTGCCAGTGCCACAGTCATTAATCTGTCCCATCCAGGTTTAAAGTCACCTTTTAGTCCTCCTTCTTTCATTTTTCATTGCAAGCCCCATCCATTGACACTTTTTTCTTACAGTTGTTCACCCTTTTTCATATCCATAGACCCCACCACCCTAGGCTGGACTCACTCTCATTTTCAGTTTATTGTAATAATCTAACTGGCTTCCTCTTTCTTCTTAATTTGAGTAGTCCTACCAAAATTCAGCTCCTACAAATACTGAGCACTTAATAGTTTTTCCCACATTTCCTCTGTCTTCTTACAACTAGCTTTCTATTACTTACTAGAGATGACCTCAACCAGTCTCAATTGCACCCCATTCCCTGCAGCCATGGCCAGTGCCAACAAGGAACAGACCAGGATCAGGTGTTAATCCACTACTGCAGTTTACAGAATTTCCCCCAACACCGTGAAGCAGCAGACTTCCTAATCTACACCACTTCTACGTTTAACAAATAGGGTACAGTCGAGAAGCAGGGTATTTCCCCACTGATTACAATGGCAGTTTGGTACTCTAAGCCTTCTAAAGCAGTCCCTAATTCGGTTTCTGACCAAGTCTTTCATGACCCTTGCTGTCCCCTCCACCACATCTTTGCACATCTCTGGGCATCCTCTCTTTTCTTCATCCATCACATAACATCATGAGAGTTTTGTAAGTACCAAGACAACAAAGACTATGATTGCATTTTTCGTGCTATCTCCTCCCCAAATAAAATGCAGTAAAAGTATACAAGAAAATTTTTTAGGCTTTCTTTTAGATTTTTAATGAGAGTTATTAAATTCAATCATAAAGACAGAAGAACTGAGTTATGATGAGGCTGCCAGGCTGCTGGCTGGCCCACCTACAAGCTAAATAATTACTTCCATATATCAACCAGAACTAAATTCAAAATCAACAAAATTGCAAACTACTCGCTGTGACTGATCTTTAGAGATGCTAAGAGCTTCAAAAGTACACATAAAGTATGCATATCTGCTATACTTTTTTTGGGCTCAAAATACTATAACCTCTTTCTGGATGAGTGCTATCACTCCAAAATCATAAGTCTCTTTTTCTTGATTATTTCAGCACTTATGCTATGACATATATGTTACTCTATCCCATAATTATAAGATAAAGATTTAGAATACTATTTAAAATAATTTATGCATGTATTGCCTCATCTAAATTCTAATAATGCATTCTTGCCAACTTAAAGAATGGTACATAAATGTATAAATATTTAATAATTACCTAATTTTCATGTAATTATTATGGAGAAGGAGATAAAAAGAAAATTAAAGCCTGTTACACGCATTGAGATCCCATTTTAAAATGCAACAATAATTTAGTCTAGCAATATATCATAGTAGTTCTCCAACATAAAGTTCATTCATTTAATGAAAATGAATGTTTTCATTAAATAAAGAAAGCCAGATTCAGAGAAGGAACAATATTACATAAATAGGACTTAGATCCAGTAAATGTTTACATTTCCTACTAAAATGTCTCACAATTTATAGCCCCCATCTATGCCCAAAAGCCAATAGACTGACTTTTCAAAAAGCAACATTCTAGTATTTGATTGTAACTTTTAAGCGTTAACTTCTGTTGTTATTCAAACTCAATTCAAACATGTATGTTAAATTTTAGTTGAATTAAGAAGTACCTCACTAACTATATATGTGCTCTAAGAATACATGATTATCTAAGCATGTCACAGTCTTTCTTTCACAGATGGTCCAGGCCATCAGGTGACATTGAATTCTATTTATGCCCTTGATTCCCATTAGTTCCCCATTTTCTTCTCACTAGAATTGAAGCTTCATGAAAGTAGAGATTTTTGTCCTATTTGTTCTCTATTGTTTTCCTAACACTGAGAAGAGTCCCAATCTATAACAATGGCTCAATGAATTTTTTTTAATAACTGAATGCTATATTAACTCAAACCAAATGATGCATAATAGAGATGTTACTATATTTAAGTCTAAACAATCCATACATATTCTAATAGAAAATCACTTTGAGGGTTGAAAAAAAAAAGACTTGCAAACAATGAATAAATTACCTTTTCAGGGGGTGCAGTTGCCACTAAAACCAGAAAAGAAAAAGGGTATTAGTACGATTTAAGACAATTCAGTCTATTATATTTCAATTTTTAAAAAGCAATAGAAGTCCAGTATCTCTGCAAAAGGATTAAGAATCAAACTAAAGCAAATGCAGAATTAGGATCATCTGCCATTTAAGGGAATTTTACACATGACTAACAGAGAACCCTCAGTGCTGTTACTCCTCAACTACTGGAGCACATGGAGAAGATGTGAACAAGTCTTTCAAGCTCTTTCAAAATTAAAATTAAAAGAAGAAGGCAATACTTTCTGGTACATCATTTTATGCCTTATCTCAATTATGTGGAACTTCCCATATGTTAGAAAACAAACATTTTCATTAATTGGTTAAAGGCTTATCCTTATGGTATATAATGTTTGAAATGCTTTCTGGTGTCAGTGTTAAAAAAGAATGTCACTTATTTCAGTAAGAGACATGACAGCATGTGCTGCATTCTTGATGTATTCCAACTTTAATGAAGCCCCGTGAATATTTTCAAAAAGATATGCTAACTAAATTACGAAAAAGAATCTCACAAGCCAGGAAGAGCCAATTAGAGATTAGCATCAATATACTGAACAAATTATACATTACACAATCATAAACGTTATTGTGAGGGTGTTGGTGATGCCTTTGTATTTTTAAAGACTTGCTTTTCATTAATCAGTCCTTCATATTAGTTCTAAAGCCCTGGATCAACATTCACCAGGATTTTTCTCATAAGTCAATCAATGTCTCCTGTAAAAACATTAGTTTACAGGTTGGGTAGGAGCATTAAATCCTGAAAGCCATCAGGGTACCAGACAAAGTAAAATCATTGCTGCAATATTCTTGGGGTTGGAGAAAGTCAATTAACCTTCTATTCTGCCTAACCCACCACGAAGAAGGTCTTGAGGCAAAATCTGGAACTACGGCCCATTTCCTCCTGCCTGTACAAACAATGAACAGTTGCAAACATCTGGTCATGACACTAAGTGTCCAGGGGCAAACTGATTAATACTGTTGATTCCAGCTGAGGTTTTGCCTGTTCTGCCTCACCAAGGAAGAAATGCAGTGAGTGAAAGCATAGAATCAAATAGGCCAGAACACACAAACGTTCAGAGCTCAGAAAAAAAGCCTGCCTTACCAAGAAGAAGGCTGTGGCAAGCTCCCCACACAACACTAGCCTGGGCACTCTATCTCCTCAACAGCACCCAAAAATGGCCCCCTGAATTCTGACCTAAGAATCAACTGTGAAAAGCCAGCAGGAGCTTTATTAGAGAAAATACGTCTATTCCATACAAATCTAAAAGGTTTGTTCCTTCTGAGGTGAACATTTTTGAAGCAAGATATGTGAAGTATCAGATATTGTTGGGTTTATATAAAGAGACAGGGATGACCCCACATCCTGAATGCCAGAGAGAGAGTAAAAGTCCATTGTCTCTAGACTCCCTCTCAAGTACAAGGCCTTAAACTATTTCCTTGGGAAAAGGTGCTCCATGGTCACGGGTCCCATTACATGTTCTCTATATGACATCTGGCAAGTCATGTCCCCTCTCTAGGTCTCAGGTTTCTCAGAGGGTAAATGGAAGAACCACACTAGGTGATCACCAGATCTCTTCAACCGACGATCTCTTAGCTTCCTTCATTTCACCCTCCATTATCCTTGACTGCCCATTAGACCTTAATGTTTTAACTTTTTGAAAGTCTGTGGATTCCACTTCATAAATAAATACTTGTTAAATGGCCTTCTAGACAAGAAATCAATTATGGCTATTCCCTGAAGGATCTAAATCACTCTCCAAGAATAAACGCCAAGATAAAGTAGCCCCCAAACATCAGGACAACATTCTGAAATTAGCATGGAATATTGTTATCTACTAGGTACATATTATTCCAGAGCAGTGGCTAAACATTTTACAATACACAGGGCAGCCCCCAATCAAATAATTCTCCACTCTAAAATGCCAATAGTGCTTAGGCTGAGAAATTCTGCTCTAGAGGGTTATAAACAGGGAAATCAAAGCAAAGACACACAGAGAGATGTCTAGAGTCCATGATCTATTACCGCTCTCACCTTCTGGCTCCGCCACTCCTGGCCCGTGTTCCCGGGAGAAGGTCAGGGCCTCCACTGGCTCTTCCTTGGCTGGGAGAGGTGGAGGATGAGTACTTTTAGCAACAGGTTGAGTGTTCTTTGGCTTGACAAATACAGGTCCTTTACCTACATGGTGATGGATTGGCCTGCGTCTATGAACGCCAGAAACCGTATAACCCATTCCACCAGGACAGATTTCCTTAAAAGCAGCTAGATTTGGGATGGGAAAATATTCCTTTTAAAAATCTAACAGTGCAAACTTATACAGAGGAAAATATCATGATGAATAGCTCTTAATAAATCATCACTAATATAGTTACATTTTAAAACTTCAAAAACAGGTGCAAAATGTAAGCAAATTGCTCAAATTTCTGATAAACTTGCATATTTACAGAAAAAACTCCAACTCTTTTTTTACTAAACGTTTTTCCATCTGTTAATTCCTTATCCTACCCAATCAGAATATACATATTATGTATAGCATATACTTAGCATATATTTTATATATCATATTATATATATAGTCATCCCTCAGTATCCATGAGGGATTCGTTCTAGGATACCCCCTGTGGATACCAAAATCTGCAATGCTCAAGTCCCTTACATAAAATTGCATAGTATGATCAGCCCTCCATATCCAGTTCTGCGTCCACAGATTCAACCAACCAATTGGGTTGGATCCACTGATGCATAACCATGGATATAGACGGTAACTATATATATATATAGTTAGCCCTCCATCCCATATATATCAGCAACCAATTAGAAAATACTATATATCATATTAGGTTATACATTGGAAGATATTTTATATATAGAAGACACTATATGTATTATATGTCTCATGTTGCATGTATATGTGTTATCGGAAAAAATCAGGCTTTTTTCCCGCTTTGATGTAATTTCATTAGTTATTAACAAAGAACTCAGTGACATTTGTCCAAGTTAGATGAAGAGCCATAAGGCTTAAAAAAAAATCACTATTCAGGGAAATGAGATGCTGAAATCCTCACAGTTTGCTTCCAGTTGAAGAACACAAAGGGCTCCACCAAAATGCCATGTATCAGCTGGTTAAGAGGATGTAGATTATGGAGGACGGAAAAGGGGAAGTGTTTCTGAAGGGGAGAATCTCGGGATAGTGAGGCGGAGTCTAGAGAAGTGAGACATGCTGGAGATGATAGGTAGAAATCAAGAAAGAAGGGAAATGCCAAATCAAGATGCAGCTATTTTCAAGTAAAGGAACAATAACTGGGAAAAGCCTGGCTGTGACCAGCTTGTTTAATTACCCAGAGGCCACGGAGATATTCTGTGCCCTGGAATCACTATCATTGCCAGAAAAAAAGTGGTTTTGTATTCTTTAAAAAAAAAAAAAAGTAGACTCAGCACATGTGATTTGCTAACCTCCACGGTATAATCCCCATGAATAGTGAAGGGGAAAGGCAAGGGGGAGAAGTGGGGTAAGGCAGTGTGTGGCCTTCAGAGGAAAAATCCACCTAATCCCTTTGGCGTTGGTGTTGGAGGCAAATTACCAAATGCAGACACCAAGGAGCTTATGGTTAACTTTTTTATTTCTACTTTTAAAATTGAATGTAAAATAAGTCATTTCTCACTTTCACTGAACAAGAGATCTTCTATTGAATGTTTGGGACCTAAAATTAGTTCTCAATAAAAAGGAAACTCTAAAAATACTGCTTATAGTATGCTAAAATATTGTTTTTCTAAGGATCACACACTAAATGGTAGAACCTCATTCTTATGTTTAACTAGGAAAAGCAATTTTTACTTGGAAAGATGTTTCCAGAAGAAAACATGACTTTAAAGACCAAGTTAAAAAAATTAATGAACTAAATATTTTTAGTGAAAATCACCATATAACCAAAACTTAAGTGCAAAAATTTTATCTTGAATATTATTTTCAAATTTACTGATAGTACTAGAGAGGAGTATCCCTGAGTTCCAGGAACCATCTCAATTTATGCTTCATGTAAGGATTACAAAGCTATCAAAATTGAGCTTCTACTTGTACCCCTGAACTTAAAAGCTAAAAATTTAAAAAATGTAAAAAAATTACAAACACATTATACAGACACAAAATAACATGCATAATAAATTCACAAACTGAAAGCTTTAAAAATTGAACTTCAAGAGAAACCTGTCTATACATTATAAAGATTTAGTTGATTATTAATTTTTAATAATGAGTGGATCCACGCCTATAATCCCAGCACTTTGGGAGGCCGAGGCGGGCGGATCATGAGGTCAGGAGATCAAGTAACACAGTCAAACTCTGTCTCTACTAAAAATACAAAAAAAAAAATTAGCTGGGCGTGGTGGTGGGCGCCTGTAGTCCTAGCCACTTGGGAGGCTGAGGCAGGAGAATGGTGTGAACCCAGGAGGCGGAGCTTGCAGTGAGCCGAGATCACACCACTGCACTCCAGCCTGGGCAACAGAGTGAGGCTCCATCTCAAAAAAAAAAAAAAAAAAAAATGAGTGCATCAGATGGCACAAGAGGGTACTGGGACCTTTTGGAGGCCTAAAATCATCTAGTCTACCGATATACCATCAATGTTGTATTATCCTTTGCCTTACACAGTTCTTTCTGGTTCTAACCATGAACAAAGGTGAGTCATGACACTTATATTTAAATCTTGTCTGCTATGGTGTAAGTTACAGCTTTAAGACACTACATAGCCCTGTGAGTTAAGACACTTTCCTAGGTGGAAAGCATCTTATCAAACATGCAATTGAGTAGACTATTTAATGTCCACCCCAAGTAAGTGACATTGAGGCCATTCCTTGTTAATATCAGGTCTAATACTTTCAGGTTACATTTCTTTCTCTTCCACTTAACTCTACTTGATCCTGCTTGAGAAGCTGGTGGTTCACTGGTAGAAATAAGGTATTTAAAGAGATAAATTTGCCTTCTCAGGGCATAAGGCAATTATGTACCAAATTGAAGGATAAAGAATAATCTACTTCCTAATACTCAACTCCCACAGAAGTTTTCAGGAGTTTTGGCAAGATCTGTCCTTAAGTTATTAATCTTCATAGGGTAAATTCAATCATGAATATAATTCCCTCCATTTCCAATTAAAGAAATTAAGCACGATACTCAATAAATGAGTAAATGAGTCAACTTGCACAAAGTCTAGTTACTGTGAATTGATGAGCAGCCAATCATTAGGAAAGCACATGGCCCAGCAGAGCCTTCTGGTCTCTCTACACTTAAATATCAGACTCAGAGTCCTGGAAATTGAAGATAAAATATAATGGCTTTTCTTAATATTCAAAAGGAAGTCTGATATCACACAGAAATGGGAAAATCTCTTTGTGCATAATTTTTTCCCACTGATTCAACATTGTATGTGTACAGTTTCTACAAAAGTGATAAAATATTTACAATGTATTATTAAAAATTAAAGTCAGAAACCACAAATGACCCAAGTTGCCAAAGTTGTCCCGCGTACTCATGTGGCTGGGAATCTATGTGCGCATACAGCTGGGCATGTCTTACCTGTGCCTGGAAGGGGACATTTCTCACAGTGTGGGCCCCAGGCCTTGCCCACACTACAACAGCAGAGCTGCTTGGTGAGGTGAACAGATAGAGGGTGCATACACTGTCTTCCAGAACTGACAAGTCGGTAACAGGGCCCTTTCTCTTCCGAGATCACAGGGGGATCAGCTGAAGCAGAGAGATAAAGCCTGACATTACACGAGAAACCAAAACTACATTGGCTTTCCAAATGACAGTAAAATGAACCCTAAGGTATGAATTAAAAACCATACTTCAGGATAAATCTGTCTAGATTTAGAGCATCACCTTTCTTGAAGAAAAATCAGTTTACCATGTGAGTTTTAGAGTCAGGGCACCAACAAGTCGTGACAGTGATTGTCCCTGTCCCTCTCTGGTCCCGTCTTCCATTTTAGCAAGCATGCAATTAGGTATGTGTGCGTAATGAAGAGAAACATTGCAACAAAAACCCACCTTTCCAAATAAACCTAGTCACCTACTATCAAAATCACTACCTACTTTTCTATATTTAACCACAGTAGAGATAACTCTAGGGCAGCATTTAGTGAATAATCAGGCACTTCGGAGAATGAGGAACATGGTTGATGCTGCAAGCCAGCATCTGCTCTTCTCATCCCAGGGAAGGAAGAGCTTGCAGGGCCCATCAGGTCTCGCCCTGGGCCAGTGAACATGAATGGGAGGCAGAAAGTGGTTTCTGATTTGGAGTGCCACACAAGGCCCCTGTTCTAGCCAGACAGTACACCAGAGAAGGAACAGATGATGTGCTCAGCTCCTCGGAAAACACTGCGAAAGCATACAAGGCTATAGCCAACCAATACCTAAACTTTAATCCTCATCTTCTGCTATACGTTTAGTAGATAAGAGTTCATCAGCCTAACAGCTAAATACTCTGCTAGGCACACATGGCAAATATGAAGATCAGCAAAACACAGCCCTGCCTTCAAGAAGTTCATCTTCTAATGCAAATATGCATGGAGTGTATTCTACAGAACCAGGTCCAGGTCAAGTCAAAGGTGCTGAATCAGTTTGGTGTTCCCCTCTGCCCAATCCCCAAACCCAACCAAAGCTCTTCTCTATCATATCACCATACAAATGAGGTTTTCTGACTTGCCTTTCCCTTACCCAATTCCTCTAGCATATTTTTTTTTTGAGACGGAGTCTCACTCTGTCACCCAGGCTAGAGTAGCGGCGCGATCTCGGCTCACTGCAAGCTCCACCTCCCAGGTTCACGCCATTCTCCCGCCTCAGCCTCCTGAGTAGCTGGGACTACAGGCACCTGCTACCACACCCAGCTAATTTTGGTTTTTTGTATTTTTAATAGAGACGGGGTTTCACCATGTTAGCCAGGATGTTCCTGATCTCCTGACCTTGTGATCCGCATGCCTCGGCCTCCCAAAGTACTGGGATTACAGATAGAGAATATTCCATCATCTCAGATAGTTCTATTGGACCATGTTAATTAGCCTGAGCATCAGCAAACTTTTTCTGTCAAGCATCAGATAATAAGTATTTTAGGCTTTGTGGGCCATATGATTTCTGTTGTAACTTCTCAACTCTGTCTTTGTAATACAAAAGCAGCATTAGACAATAAGTAAATGAATGGACATGGCTGTGTTCCAATAAAACTTTATTTACAAAAACAAACAGATTTTTTTCCCATGGGCTATAATTTGCCAACCCCTGATCTAGAACCCTAAATTTGGAGGCACAAATCCTGTTTTAAATCTCAATTCTCAGCTACTAGCTGTGTGAGAAGCTACTTAAACTTTCCTAGCTTTAGTTTCCCAGTGTATAAGATAAGCACAGTATGTTTCTCATAAAGATGCTCAGGAAATTACACATGAATGATGTACTTAATTAAGACTGGCTTTTAAAAGGCATTTGCCCTTTATCTCATGACTTCCAGGACTACGGCAGAAGTTCCTGAGCACATCTTCTCTCTAACCCTCCATTTCTGTCAACTAGCTCCAAGTTGATGGGTAAAGAATACTATGAAAAGGCAAAAGCCTAGGCTCAGAATTCTTTTATCTGGGCCTTTTTACTGAACCTGTGGACACTCTCTCAGCAGCACTCATCCTGGAGCTCTGAAGTTCCTGCAGGAGTTCAGAAAGCCAGAAAGTCTTCCTACTTGGATTGCAAAGACGATACTTTTCTTGAATTTGCTCTGAAAAGTCCTTGAATTTCCACCTTTCCCCATAAATCAGGTAGCAACAAGTCTGGAGAATGCTGCTACACCATCCTAAGCCTCAAACACAGAGGTCAGAGGCAGCAAATGCCAGCATTTGCCTACTTTCTTCCTTTTAGCTTGGCTAAGCCAAGGCAAGCGGCAAGGAGAGAAAGTGAAATTGTTGCAACCTTTGGCTGGAGTCAAGGAATTCTGGGGGGTTCATCTCAGTTCAGTGCATTCAAGAAGAGAAAGTGCTTCCCGTTGTTCCTTGGCCATAACCATGTGCAGGAGTTCAGAGAGTCAGCCACACCTTGTATGCTCTGGATATGGCCTAAATTCATGCTGTCTTAGCAAATGTTGTCATTTGTCCTCCATTTGCCTGCAGGCTTCATCCCTGGCTGGTTTTATCTCTC
Organism: Hylobates moloch; assembly: GCF_009828535.3. Lineage (NCBI taxonomy): Eukaryota > Metazoa > Chordata > Mammalia > Primates > Hylobatidae > Hylobates > Hylobates moloch. Next base: position 32,986,126 of record NW_026652288.1, on the reverse strand, counting down.
TCCAGAGCAAACATTTAGCAATCACTGTGTTGAGTGCCTGTGTGTGTGTCTGTGTGTCTGTGTGTGTGCGTGTGCGTGTGTGTGATCTCCAGTCCCCTTCTGCTACTTCCCTGTGACTACCAAAAATACCATGATCTTTTAATTTTTTTCCTTTGCTCTGTAAGTATCACCTTCTTCCCTAATTCTTTCTGTCCTCAGACTTCCCCCACCAAGCTCTTCACAGAATTCACCTGAAAACCAGAGCGGACTGGTTCAAATCGCAAATCCGAAAGGAACTCTATATGTCTCTGTGATGTTACATGTGGTAAACTCAGAGGAAAGAGAAATAAATCTTCTCACTCAACACTGGTAAAGAGCCCAGGTTTTCACTTCGAACTCTCAACTGGAACACTTAACTAGCAACGAACGTCTCTTAATACTTACCAGTTCAGCTGTTGTAGCTGAACCATAAAATTGAATTATTTATTTTTCAAAAAAGAATGGATGGTTGTTTAATAAGTTCAGAATTATTTGGGCATTGACAGGGAAAATAAATGCTAAGGAAATGTGCAAGTGTTTCAAAAATCTCATTGGCAGATTTCTACAATCTTATTAAAACCTGGATGTCTGCCCTTAACTCTAGACATCAGATCTAGTCAAAGTTTCACACAGCATTTTGTGACTAGTTCTGCAAGTTTACCTAATCAGCAACCTTCAATATAAGAATTGTAACCAGACTACAAGTCAAATTATAAAAGGGTGGAAAAAGCATTCACAACAAACTCTATATCCAAACTCTACAATCTTTATGTTTAAATTATAAAATGATTTATAATATTTATTCATGTGATTCAAATCAGCCAAAAATGATCCCCTAAGTTATCTGGATGTCATCAACAATGTGATTTTTGGCCTGAAATTTCCAAATCCTTGCATCAGTTTCAAAGGTACTTTGTGTGCAAATATAATTTTATGGTCTAATTTTACCACCCGTTAGGAAAGCCTATAATAATTACGTGTCTGTCTGCTTCATGATCAGAACTGTTTGTAAAAGAACATAGAAAAGAGGACTTACGTGTAAAACTTCCTAATCTGCAGTTGACAGTTTTTAAAGGAAAAGAGTAGTAATTAGTAATAACATTTCAAAACACTCAACAAACTCACCTAAAAGTAATAAATGAGACTGTCATTTTTATTTTACTACATTTGTCTTTATTTTATCACCTCTACATATCTTACCTTAGGGTAAAGAGTTAGAGAGATAAGCTTCTTTAAAAATGAATGGCAGTATACCCATGAAGAACATGTCAACCAAATGGCATATTTCAAACTAGGGACAAGAAAGATGCAGCTCATTATATACCAAAGCCACATTAAAAAATAAATAAAAGTGGCCGGGCATGGTGGCTCATACCTGTAATCCCAGCACTTTGGGAGGCTGAGGTGGGTGGATCAGCTGAGATCAGGAGTTCAAGACCAGCCTGACCAACATGGCAAAACCCTGTCTCTACTAAAAATACAAAAATTAGCTGGGCATCGTGGCACATGCCCATAATCCCAGCTACTTGGGAGGCTGAGGTAGGAGAATCATTTGAACCCGGGAGGCAGAGGTTGCAGTGGATGGAGATCGCACCATTGCACTCGCATCTGGGCGACAAAAGTGAAACTCCGTCTCAAAAATAGATAGATAGATAGATAGATGATAGATAGATAGATAAAAACAAAAACTTGCAGGAAAGAAACTAATACACAGTTGCTCTCAAAATTATCCTAATACTTTTCTGCCATGCATCCATTTAAACTGTATATAATCTTTAAAAATCTGCAGTGCTACAAGGCCCATGTCTATAGTCATGCTACTCAGCAGGCTGAACAGAGATCACTTGAGTCCAGGATTTGAGTCCAGCCCAGGCAACATAGCAAGACCTCATCTCTTTAAAAAAAATCTTCCAGTGCTTACCTATAATAATGGGCATGATTACTTTAAAAATAAGACATTCTTAAAAATCTCAAATCTGCATTTGAGAACTTTACACCTAAAATGCATTCCTCTCTAATGGCATATGATCTGTAGTGATTACATGGATTAATTTACATGGAGAGGGAGTATCTCTTTGGTGAAACTATATTTCAGAACCAATATTAGAACATGTGGTTTAATGAAGGATTTTAACCCTTATCAGAAACAAGGGAAAATCTCAGAAACATTTTTAAGGCAAAACAATATAATTTAGGGTCATTTTGGTGGGTTTAAAGAACAAGACAATATCTGAAATTAGAACTGAATTAGAAAATCTAAAACACAGGGCCTTGGTAACTATTTTCCAGACTCTTCCAATTGAGAAAGAAGTGAAACCTCATTAAATCAGAGTCCAGTGACTCAGAATTTGGAATAATTAAAGGCAGAAGCTGGGATACAGTTTAATTCAACCTAAAGAATGCTTAAAATACTGTATTTATGAAGGAAAAACTTACTGTCATCTCTCAGGTACCAAAAAGTTTGATATGTCCATTTTAATTCTCTCTTTTCATCAGAGCATATTTCCTCAGTATGCTTAGTCTCTATCCAGAGTTTTAGCTATTATATTTTTATCACCATGATAAAAATGCATTTTAGAGAGGGTTCCACGATATCACTTTATTCTACTACATCAGGCGGGCCCCCTCCTTGTTATTTTAATTAATGAGGTTTTCCTGCATATTTACAAGCATTCATTTGGCCACTGAGTATTTCCGTTCTTTTGGAAAAACCCCAAAGACAATTAATCCAAAATAGGAATAAAAAGTGATTATTACTTACGAACACAACTTGAAAAGGTAGGATCTGGCCCAAATCCTATTTTGCAGGTACATCGATAGCTGCCCATGGTATTCAAACACTCACCATTAGGGCATACACCTTGTAGCTGACATTCATTAATATCTGCAGAAAAACACAATTCTTTAGAAGGAGCGGTCAAGCCCCATTGAGCAGATTCTGGCTATACATTGCATTCACTTCCTTTTTCACTATAATAATCTTTTAGTTATAGTGAAAAAAGGATGTAGCAGGTGTGAATAATCTTAAATCAATTAATGTTTATTGAACATTTACAATTTATATAGCAAATATTTATTACATACCTACTACATGTCAGGTGCTAAGGATTTACTAGTGAAAAAAAACTGATAAAAATTCTGGCCTTCACAGAGCTTTTGCTTTAGTGTTAGTTTATGTTAGGCACTATGGAGCATATAGGTAAGGCAAAGACTCTCACTCTGGAAGCACTGACAGTCTAACTGTACATATGAATATTTGAAAAACTAAAGAAGTGAAAAGCAGTTCAAGTCATCCCAAGAAAGAACGTCATAAACTGTTAGAAGTTAAATTATGAAATTGCCCATACAGACAGTAAAAGCCACAGAAGGAAGCTGGAGGTGGGGCAGACTGTGGCACAGAGGAGGACATAAGACTTTAGAGTGCTGATGTCTGGGTGGGAGCTGGATGGATGGGCGAGGAAGGGAAGGAATGACTTGTGTGGGAAACCCTGGAGCTTGAGCAGAGTGTGGCCAGTGGATGGAGGCTCAGGAAATAATGAGTCAAACCACTGGCTGGAAAAGAAGATTCAGGAAGGTAAATAGTTGGAAACAGAGCTGGTACAATTCAGCCTGCATTTGGATTCAGTTTCATTGAGAACAGGGAGCTGTACTAAAGGTTTCTGAGCAGGAGAGAGACAGACTCAAAGACAGACTCTAGGAAAATTCACCTGGCCAACACATGGCTTGTTGAGAAGAGATTAAAAGTCTGATCACTTGAAGGGGTCATGCAAGTATGAGGTTGGTAACAGCCAGGCTGGTGACAGTGAGAACAATCAGGAAGATAAAGAATGGACAAATCTTTTTATTTTTATTTTTTTAAGAACAATTGACAATGCATGGTGCTTGACTGGACCACACACCATGAGAAAGTAAGAGAAAGGAGTCAAGGATGTCTGGAGGCTTCTAATCCAAGAAAAAAGGAAAAAAAAAATCACAGCTGGTTTTGCGGGAGTTCTGAGGAAGAAAGAAGGCAGGGAGAAGAGGAGTTCAGTTTTATAATTCAAGGTCACATTGGGATACCCAAGTAGAACTACCCAGTAGCAGCAGAAGATTCAGAAATAGAGTGAAAGAGGAAATCACTGCTACAAATAGACACTTAAGATACTCTGCATATGGAGATGCAGGGGGAAATCAAAGTGATTTGAAAGAGGAGGGATATAAATGAAGTGATTTTACAAAGAAAGATTATATAGTCACTTGCAAAGGCAATTAATTGAAAATCAAAAAGTTGGATACAATGGTAACAAAACATTATTATCAGGATCATCACATAAAAAGAAAATATAGCCCTCAATCATTATTTAAGCAAATACTAACATTACTTGAACATGAATATTTCATGTTCTAAGTAGACATCGTGATCTACATATACATATTTTACTCAGAGCATGCCATTTTTAAGCTAATTTCAGTGATAAAGTTTGATACCTTCCGTGACATTCAAATGATAAGTTAATGCATATTTGCTATATAAATTCTATAGTGTTCCAACTTGCACGTAGCTGGAAACTGGTACAGCTAGATGACACCTGGTACAGCACACAGTATAGCACCTGACCATCTCATTATTTAGTGAAGTGTGTGTTGTTCTGTAGTGCACTTTTATATACAGCACGTAACTGAAAATATTTCCCCGTAACTCATTCTTTTTAAGAAAACCACCAGGAAGGACCAGGAAGAGTGCCAAGTCCAGTTGGAGCTTACATGGCACAAGTGAAGCCCTATTATATGTCCCAAGTAAAACCTCAAGTTTGGGTAACCAGCCAGTTGCGGTCAGGAAGGCTGGACAAAATTTCCACTCTTCTATTTCCCCTCACATCCTCACTAGGGTACGATTATTAGCATTCCTCTTCCCCCGAATGGCCTGTACTCCTGTTCATTGGCTGCACCACTACACATTCCATGATAAGATTGAGGACCCAGAATTTTCCCTTGCTAGGTGGTTTCTATAACAGCACCATCTCAGCCTTGTGGCTGGCTGCCAGGCTAAGGTAGAGGTTTCCCCCCAGACTCACAAATACCTGATTTACAGCCAATGCCTAGTACCCTCTTCCAATGCCCCTTCTTTGACTCTCCACACTGCTCACTGCCTTGACTCTGATGGCATGGGAATGGAGGACAGGAATTCAGACGGAAGAAAACAACAAAAACGACCAAGCAAACCAATTAGGCATAGACAGGAAGAAACAGAAACATCCACAAAAAAGAAGAATCGTGTAAGACTCTTCCTGTTATGACTGTTTTAATCAGCTTGTGCCACCGGCACTGGCAGCAACACTTCCCCTAATTTTGGCCCGAAGAACCCAGGAAGCCTGGGCCTTCCTTTGTGACACATTCTCACAGCTTCCAGAAAAACTGTTTCCTTCAACTGCCTTGGTTCATTTATTTTTTTATATTTCCTGAACTACTACAAATTAGAGATTAGATTTCTGTTTCCTATATTTAACGTATATACACTAGAATATATCGATCTTAAGTATACAACTAGATGAATTTTTACATATCCACGTGTGGTGTACCCACCACCCAGATTGTGATTAAGAACATTTCTGGCCAGGCGCGGTGACTCACGCCTGTAATCCCAGCTCTTTGGGAGGCCAAGGCGGGCAGATCACGAGGTCAGGAGATCGAGACCATCCTGGCTAACACAGTGAAACCCCATCTCTACTAAAAATACAAAAAATTAGCCAGGTGTGGTGGTGGTACCTGCAGTCCCAGCTACTCGGGAGGCTGAGGCAGGAGAATGGCGTGAACCTGGGAGGTGGAGCTTGCAGTGAGCCAAGATCGCACCACTGCACTCCAGCCTGGGTGACAGAGCAAGACTCCGTCTCAAAAAAAAAAAAAAAAAAAAGAACATTTCCATCACCTCAGAAGGTTCTTTGTGCCCCTTCCCAGCCAACAAACAACTTATCCCCATAATTTTAATATAGGACTTCAGAAATTAATAAATTAATAAGATATTTCTAATTATTAAGAAACAGGAGCAACTAAGTGATTTTCCTAGACAGGTAGTTACAAGCTTTCTAAATTAAAGTGAAGGATGTCAGAGACTCGCAAACACGTTAAGAACAAAGCATTGGTTGAACCGAACGCATTGTATTTGGATGAGAGAAGAACATTCCAAGTGAAGACATCATCAGGCCAAAGTTTAACAACTGTTTGGAATGTGATATGTGAATGGTAAACCTGAATTCTATTTAGACTTAACAACTGTATGGAATGTGATGGGTGAATGGTAAAGCAGAATTCTATTTACAGTTAACAACTGTATGGAACGTGATGGGTGAATGGTAAACCATAATTCTATTCAGACTTAACAATTGTACGGAACGTGATGGGTGAATAGTAAACCAGAATTCTATTTAGACTTCATTGCCTAAAGCTATCTTCTTTCTTTAATCAGATAAAACCTGATTACAATATTTGTCATTTTATAAATAGCTTATTTTTGAATAATATCAAATAACAATATAGTGTTTCAGGAGTCTCATATTTTTATTTATTTATTTATTTATTTATTTATTTATTTATTTATTTATTTAAGATGGAGTCTTACTCTGTCGCACAGGTTGGAGTACAGCAGCACAATCTCGGGTTGCTGCAACCTTCGCCTCCCAGGTTCAAGTGATTCTCCTGCCTCATCCTCCTGAGTAGCTGGGATTACAGGCACGTGCCACCATGCCTGGCTAATTTTTTTTTTTTTTTTGTATTTTTAGTAGAGACGGGGTTTCACCATGTTGGCCAGGCTGGTCTTGAACTCCTGACCTCAAGTGATCCGCCCACCCGGCCTCCCAAAGTGCTCAGCCTCCCAAAGTGTGTGAGCCATTGCATCCGGCCGAGTCTCATATTTTAAAGGGTCAACAAACCTTCCTTAACGGATTCTAAATAAATCAAAAGTATTTTAATATTTAGTTTGAAAAACACATGAATTTATTCCTTGTTCTCCCTCTATAGATGACAAATTTCTCTGGAAAACTGTGGAAATCTGTCCTTTGAAGAAGTGGTATAACCACTGCATACTGCACAACTACCTGAGTTAAAGAATGAAGGCCAAAATAAATGGCTGAAGGGGCTCAGCACCCACATACAGCCAGTCACCCATTCCCTATCCCCATCTGAGCTTCTGTGTTCAGGCAGGCAGTCTAGAAGTTTATAGAAACAGAAACTAGGAAAGAAATTCATACAGACCCATGTGCTCCTCTAGAGTAGGCAAAATCCATGAAGCTACAGCTAACATGAAGGAGCTTTACATACTTTTCCACTTATTTAAAACATTTACGGGTATCTCTGCCTGTATAGCCTACCACATACTTCAGCTCACAGATGAAGTTCAATAATACAAAACTGCTTTTCTTCTAAAACTGCTCTTCTTCTAAAATGGTCAAATATTGGCAATGTCCTATGGTTCAACCTAATACAAAGAAATAAGAGGGCTGGGCTTCTATTAACCAGGTAGTAGAAAAATATAGAGTAATCAGGCATACATGCATTACAAGAGACTCCCTATGAACAACCCAACAGAAATAAGAGGGCTGGGCTTCTATTAACCAGGTAGTAGAAAAATATAGAGTAATCAGGCATACATGCATTACAAGAGACTCCCTATGAACAACCCAACATAAAACAGCCTAAGTATTTCAGTACATGGGAATGATGCAATAAGCTGACAATGAAGTGAGGACCTTCATCTTCCTTCTACCTCATCAGGATTCTTTACATTTCTATAGCACACCATATCTCATTGGAACTTCACAACAATTCTGGATGGTGGGCAGTACAAGAATAATTATTCCATTTTACAGAGATAATTTTGTCCAAGGCCATATTTCTAAAAAGGATGAAGAGGATGGGGGAAAATAATAGGAGGAATATTCCACTAAGATCTAGCTTTTGGTCCAACTAGGACAAAATGTTATGTTACCCAGAGCAAGTCTCTGAGTTTCTCTTGATCTCAGTGTCCTCTCCTGTAACACAGAGGGGCTGAACTATATTATTCCCAAGGTTACTTGTAGTTTAAATATTCTCTAACTTCAAAACAATCTGCCAGTTGCCAGGGCTGAAAATGACAGGGAATAAAGATAGTATGACATTTGGTGCATAATATATTACGAACAGCACAAGTGCCCTTATGGGAAATAAATATATTTTTATGCATCTCTTCTCCTACAGGAAAGCATGTATGTTTAACAAAGTGAGTAAGAATTTACTGTCTTCTTAGTGACGCAAGTTTATACAGGAAATGAGGCGTGTCCAACAGGAGTCAGGACAAGGTAAGAACAGGACATGAGGATCTTTCTACTGTGTGAAAATATGAAGCTTTCTGGAGACTCATCTGTGTGTGTTCAGCTTTTGCTAGTAAATATAAATTCCATGACAGAATTCCACTAGCAGTATGCCTTCCACTTGAAAGCAGAAAAATACCTCTTAATACAAATACTTTTCCCAGACAGACTATGAAATTATTTAATAAGGATCACTTACTTTAAGTAGAGGAGTTCACTTTAAGACAATATATATATTTCTTAAACTTTCAAAGAACAACATTGCACTGGGTACACATACCCATGAAGGAACATGAAGATATTCTATAGGGTACACACAGGCTTGGATACTTTTAAGGGAACTAATCTACAGATCTTCAGCCTTCAGATGTTTCTTTTTGAAGTCATCTGCCTAAGAATATATTTGCCAATCTTCCTTTCCTATCTTCCCCTTTCCTCAGGGCCTTCTTGTTCTTGACCAAGTCAAGGCATACCTCTTGTCAATCCAGAATCTTCCTAGGCCTTTCTAAGTACACTGTTGAAAGGTAAAATTCTCACAGGCACAGAATAAATGAACAATTCACAAATATATCAACCCCAGGATACAGTCACAGAAAAAGTAATGAGTCTGATTTGTTTCATAAGGAGATCTGGCTTTACCAATTAGGTTAAATGGCAGAGACTGTTTATCAATGGCCTGAACCAATTCTGCAGCTCCAAAGTTTTGATGAAATTATTTAATGCACACATACAATATAAATGTGCCAGAAATTAACCTATTGTATCCACTTGACTTTTTAATGAAAATGTAGATGTCAGCTTAAAGATATGTGAACACAACTTTTTCAAAATTATTCTAGGAGATTAAAGAAAAAAATATCTGCCGGGCGCAGTGGCTCACGCTTGTAATCCCAGCACTTTGGGAGGCCAAGGCGGGCGCATCATGAGGTCAGGAGATCGAGACCACGGTGAAACCCCGTCTCTACTAAAAAATACAAAAAATTAGCCGGGTGTGGTGGCGGGCACCTGTAGTCCCAGCTACTCGGAGAGGCTGAGGCAGGAGAATGGCGCGAACCCAGGAGGCGGAGCTTGCAGTGAGCTGAGATCGCGCCACTGCACTCCAGCCTGGGCGACAGAGCGAGACTCCGTCTCAAAAAAAAAAAAAAAAAAATCTGAAAACCAATGTTCTAGAGCAATTTTATCCAAGGTATTTTATGCAAAACACAGACTTTGTGAGACCTCTGCTAAAAGATGGGTTCTGTTGCCAAATATGTTTGAGAAATACTGCCTATTCTATATACATAAGCATATTTAAAACCCGAGGAACCCTTTGGCAAAATCTCTTGTTTTTTCTGTGTTTAACTTGGTTTTTCTACACACTTGGCTGTGGGACCCTTTGTAACACACAATCTATTAACATTGCTCTGAACTGGTCATCTATGGAAACATTTTTGTGAAATGCTGCTGTCTGGGGCCAGCTTCAAAGACTATTGTATGAGTCTCTTCGTGATTATATTTGCTTCTATCTAGGCCCTACTGCTGCTAAAGCCTACCCATGACCCTGTAACTGTCCCATGATTATAAAATGACTATCCACCATAGGATGGATTCAATCACTGGATTCACTGAAAAAAGTCAAACCACTGTGGCAGCAACTCCTTTCCTTCCAATTCTTCTGTCTTCAGGGTAACATGATAAAGGGATTATCAGAGCCCAGAGAACAGCTTGTATTTATTTCTTGACACATGTGTGCTACACATGGACGACACTGCTAGTAACACAGACTTACTCTGTTGGTCTTGGATTCATGACTGTAGTCTACAGACACTACATTAACTTCTTGAAATATTCACAGTAACGTGAATCCATCATGGGCTTTCTTCAGCACTCATAATACAGTAGGCATCTTCCCATTCATTTTATAGCCACAGAGATTAAGGTCAAAGAGCTATTGAAAAATACAATGTGCTAATGACTCACTTCACCACTGTCTTTCCTGAGGAAGAGTTAATAAAATAAACAGACATTTCCTTTTTGAATCCTATCCCAGCATAGTAAGAGGACACACCAGAAAAATAATTCTAAAATGCACAGGAATGGGTCCCAATTTGATTTGCAAATGCCGAAATAGGGTGCCCAGGTCCAGATCAAAAACTGTTTAAATTCTTACTGAAAATAATGTGCATATTTAAACTAGAAAGTGCAGCAGTAGTTCTAAGAGGATGTCCAGAACAGTTAACACCTTCATATCATAAATTATCTATCAGTTCCCACTGAGCCATTGACCATTGTAAAACATGATCTGGCATCAAACTAAGTACATGACAGTTTCTAAGATTAAATGAAAATACAACAGAAAATTATGATTAACCTCTGGTAGGCTAAACAAAAGGAATACTAAACATTTCTAAGTGTAAGAACTGAATTATCAAGTCTGGTTGACCGCAGTCTTAGTTCTTACCTGTTGGTTTTCTACTATTATTTCCAAAACATATACCAAGAACAATAGATTCTAAGTTTCATCTTTTTTAAAAATTATATTTAAGTTCTTGGATATATGTGCAGAATGTGCAGGTTTGTTACATAGGTATACAAGCGCCATAGTGGTTTGCTGCACCCATCAACCCGCCATCTACATTAGGTATTTCTCCTAATGCTATCCCTCCCCTAGCCCCCGACCTCCCAACAGGCCCCGGTGTGTCATGTTCCCCTCCCTGTGTCCATGTAATCTCACTGTTCAACTCCCACTTATGAGTGAGAACATGTGGTGTTTGGTTTTCTGCTTCTGTGTTAGTTTGCTGAGAATGATGGTTTCCAGCTTTAGCCATGTCCCTGCAAAGGACATGAACTCATCCTTTTTTATGGCTGCATAGTATTCCATGGTGTATATATGCCACATTTTCTTTATCCAGTCTATCATTGATGGGCATTTGGTTTGGTTCCAAGTCTTTGCTACTGTGAACAGTGCTGCAATAAACATATGTGTGCATGTGTCTTTATAGTAGAATGATTTATAATCCTTTGGGTATATACCCAGTAATGGGATGGCTGGGTCAAATGGTATTTCTGGATCTAGACCCTTGAGGAATCGCCACACTGTCTTCCACAATGGTTGAACTAATTTACACTCCCACCAACAGTGTAAAAGTGTTCCTATTTCTCCATATCCTCTACACCAGCATCTGTTGTTTCCTGACTTTTTAATGATCGCCATTCTAACTGACGTGAGATGGTATCTCATTGTGGTTTTGATTTGCATTTCTCTAATGACCAGTGATGATGAGTTTTTCATGTTTGTTGGCCGCATAAATGTCTTCTTTTGAGAAGTGTCTGTTCATATCCTTCACCTACTTTTTGATGGAGTTGTTTGATTTTTTTCATGTAAATTTGTTTAAGTTCTTTGTAGATTCTGGGTATTAGCCCTTTGTCAGATGGATAGACTGCAAAAATGTTCTCCCATTCTGTACATTGCCTGTTTGCACTGATGATAGTTGCTTTTTCTGTGCAGAAGCTCTTTAGTTTAATTAGATCCCATTTGTCAATTTTGGTTTTTTCTGCCATTGCTTTTGGTGTTTTAGTCATGAAGTCTTTACCCATGCCTATGTCCTGAATGGTATTGCCTAGGTCGGGTTTTTATGGTTTTAGAACTTATATTTAAGTCTTTCATCCATCTTGAGTTAATTTTTGTATAAGGTGTGAGGCAGGGGTCCAGTTTCCATTTTCTGCATATACAGTTACTGTAGTCTTGTAGTATAGTTTGAAGTCAGGTAGCGTGATGCCTCCAGCTTTGTTCTTTTTGCTTAGGATTGTCTTGGTTATACGGGCTCTTTTTTGGTTCCATATGAAATTTAAAGTAGTTTTTTCTAATTCTGTGAAGAAAGTCAATGGTAGCTTGATGGGGATAGCATTGAATCTATAAATTACTTTGGGCAGTATGGCCATTTTCACGACATTGATTATTCCTATCCAGGAGCATGGAATGTTTTTCCATTTGTTTGTGTCCTCTCTTATTTCTTTGAGCAGTGGTTTGCAGTTCTCCTTTAAGAGGTCCTTCACATCCCTTGTAAGTTGTATTCCTAGGTATTTTATTCTCTTTGTAGCAATTTTGACTAGGAGTTCACTCATAATTTGGCTCTCTGTCTATTATTGGTGTATAGGAATGCTTGTGTCTACAGCCATACCACCGTGAATGTGCCTGATCTTGTCTAAGTTTCATCTTTATGCCCACATCACTCTCTTATATATTCCCAAAAACCTTCTAGAAAGAAATAAACGTAGCAACTCACTTATGATAATGCAACTGAAGGCAACTTTAGAGACAAAGCTGTAACTTTGGGGCAATGGTGCCTAAGCAGAGAAGTCAGAGAAGAACAAGATGGAAGAGGGGAAAAAGTGTTTAAGTAAAAACATCAATGGATATTTTCACTTCATAAGGCAGAATTCTAAAAATAAAAATTGTACTAGCCATATACTGTTGAGTGAAAGACGCCAGACACTAAAGAAAACACTTACTGAATTATTTGAAAGTTCGTAAGATAAAATTGATCTGAAGTTGAAAGGGTAGTGATAAGCTCTGGAAAAGAGGGAGCTACACACATACACACACAGACACACACACACCACTACTTATCTCACAAGGTTGTATCCAATGCACTTAACACAATGGCTCTACTAAATAGTCATTCAACAAAAGTTAGCATAAACAAATAAAAAATAAAAACAAACAAGTTAGCAAAATATATAAATAAGTAGATAGAAAAGTTGTGTAAGGCAATCATGAACAAAAAGTAAATTTACTAATATTAGAAAAAGGAAAATTATCACATTCTTATGCAAACAATATCATAAGAAGAAAAGCTCCATGGGTCAGAAGCTACCATTATAATCTAGCTCTAGACCAACAGCCCCAAACTCCAAGTGGAAATTTCCATAAAATTGCTAGACAGAAAAAGGAAAAGGGTGGGGAGGATGAAAATAAACTTCTGATTCAAAGTGAGCTTATAAACTCAGTTAAAAATTTTAATGCTTGTTTGCTAAGAAACTAATTGAAGCCAATGATTTGAACACAAATATTCTCTAGATGAGAATAATTTTACGAAATGGTCTTACCAAGATTCTTTAAGGATTTTTAGCATGCCTGAACCAGTTAAATGAATACTTAAAGAATATAAAACAAGAACAGGTAGCTATGAACAATAATTTATTAGAAACCTTGGAAATGAAAAACAGTCTTAAAATAAAAAATGTAACAAATGAAATAAAGCCTAGATGGGAACAGTAAAGCAGAAATTAGAAAATTGGAAAATGGAACTGAGATAACCATTCAAAATGCAGCAAAAAAGAGAATAAGAGAAAAAAGATTTTTTAAGAGCCATGAAAAACACACCTCAACTTTTGTTTAATGAGAGTTTCAGCAGAAAAGCATGGTGGAAAGCGATGCTTGAAGACATAATAGGTGAACATTTTTCAAATTTGAGGAAAGACACGAGTTTTCAGAGTGACATTACACTGAGTAAAATAAAGATAAATCTAAATATAGACACATAATGATAAAACTACAGAACATAAAGAATTAGGAGATTATCTCAAAAGAGAGAAAGACATTATCTACAAAGGAAGAGGTGTCAAAACACAGAAGTCAGAAGACTTCGTATAATGTAGTCAAGCACCACTAGAAAACAACTATCAACCTGGAATTGTACACACAAGTAATCTCATTACAAAATGAGTGCAAAATAAAGATATTTTCAGACACATAAAGTATATACTTTAGTGACTGACCCTCACTAAAGGATCTGTTAAAGAATATAACCTCAAAATACAGATTAACCAGATAAAAATACAAGATAGCAGTCAAATTTGAATTTCAAATAAATAATTTGGGATGTACCTAACTTTAAAAATGTATTTGTTGTTTATCTGAAATTCAAATTTAACTGGGTGTTCTGGATTTTATTTGGCAAATCCTCCCCAAAAGAAGAAACAAATGCAGGAAACAAACACAGGATACAAGAAATACTGCCATCAGAAAAATGACAGTAAATTCATTTAACTATTAGCTATATGAGGGAAATAGGCTTTATTTCCATTAAGTACACCTTTGACAATACCTGTAAAATAATGACTCTGGTCTAAGCCACAAATCCATTTTCTTCCAAATATGCAAGAGGTTGCCATAATGGCCTTTCAGTGTTCCATGGACAAAGATGTTCTCCTTGATCAAACTCTAGTCAGGCTCCTCTGAACCCTCTTCTCAACTAGGCTCTGACTTCATGCATGCTTCTGTATTTGTCTCTGCATAGTCCAGTTTTAGCTAATATCCTGTTGAGTTAGTTTAGCCAGAATCCCCCATGCTGGATATCCGATTGGGTTCCTCATCTTCCACCAACCCCTAGGTAATGTCTGGTCACCCTGATCTGCCTTCAGCAAGAATACCCTCCTAGGTTGGTTTAGCCAGAATCCTCCCTTACCCCTCATGTGTCCTCTTAGTAATTTTTCACCCACTGATACCACACTCTCACCCTCACTCCTTGGTGATACATTTTCACTTTTCCTTATTTTCAGAGTTGAGCCCAATCTCTCTCCCCTACCCCAAAACTCCACTGCAGTAGTTCTTATACCTGTCACAACAGTTACCTGAATAAAGTCTGCCTTACTCTTCTTTAACAAATGTTATAAACAATATTTTTCTTTAATATTATGTTAAAAGCAGAACAAATCCGATAGTTGCTTTCCCAGCACGTATCACAAAGCCCATAATTAATCGTATGAAAATGGTGTGATTAATTATAAGCGCTTTGCCTTAAAATTCTCAATCATTTCACCTCATTCTACCTGTCTGTTTGAATCCAGCACTATGCTACAAGACACATTCTTTTCTCCAGCTAGGCAGGCTTTCTTGGGGGGTCTCACCTGCACTTTCTAGTCCTCATTGATCTAGTGTTCTCAAAGCATTCAAAGACCAATCTGCCTTTACCTGTTCACAGTAATGCAGTTCACACTCAATATTTAGGTCTGAAACGCAAGCTACAGTCCAGACAAGCGCTTTGTAACCAAAAAGTCCTTATGCAGAATATTGATCAAGACTGTGGAGTCTCATTTAATAACAGATATGCCCCCTGAAAATATGTACATTATCTCTTCTTTTGTCCAAACAAAATGTGATTTCAGATGCACTCCGATGAACTTTTTATCTAAAAGGAGTCTACGCTGAAAGTTTTGGTAATGAGTATTCTTGTGCCTCAATGTATCGGTTTCATAAATTTATTTTATTAAAGCAGAATGAGTATAATAAAACGATGCTGAAAGAAAGTTATGTGGCTAGCTCTTTCCTATTTCCTTTAATGGGCTCATAGGGAGCCAGATAAAATTCAGCTAGTTCGAAGAGTAAATAAAGCACGTTGCATCCTGCTCATTCAAACTGATTTCATTACACTAAATTCTAAGGGCAGGAACAATGTCTTACCCATCATTCATCATACACACTTTCAGTCTATAGCTAGGAGTGTCCCAGCAATTAATGTCTGTGGAATACTGAGTCATTTAAAAAGTCTTCAAGATGATCTATGATAAAGGAATATATACATACTGAATTATAAAAGTGTAGATGTCTTTTAATTACATTCAGCATGTGCTGAGGTACTGTGGCATTGCCCACAGTACGTGCTAAAAATGTAGAAAATAATACTAAGTTGATTTTATCCTTGTAAACTGAAACTGGTAAGTGACTTTGGTATGTCAAAAGAGATATTTGCTTTTAATAAAATCACTCAACAGACTGATTCCCCAAGTACTTTCAGAACCAAATTCTATTTTTGAAACTTAGATTTACATCTAACTTTTTAAGAACCCACTTATGGCAAAATATGGACAAAAGAGAGTACTCAGTATTCCCACTCAGGGAAGGCCTGAGTATTAAAGAAAAGCAGCACGGACGTAGGAGCTCTCAGTATTATTTCCATGAGGTATTATTTAATTCTAGTTCTACATCAAACCTTTATAGCATAATAATCAAATGACAAATGCCACTCTAGATCCATCAGAGCATATAATTGTATTGTTTGTTATGATAAATGAAGCAAATTATAACAATTCCATAATGCTGAGGGTAGCAAGACTGTTGTGGAGCTCCGTGTGTGTATATGCAATAAATCATTCCTTTGAAAAG
Source organism: Hylobates moloch (assembly GCF_009828535.3). Lineage (NCBI taxonomy): Eukaryota > Metazoa > Chordata > Mammalia > Primates > Hylobatidae > Hylobates > Hylobates moloch. The sequence goes on along the minus strand of NW_026652288.1, from coordinate 32,969,641 downwards.
ATAATTGCAGCACCACTAGAGAGGAGGAAAAAAAAACAACTTTGAAGGCAATTATTTGAAAGCTCCTCAAATTAACATGTATACAGTTGGTTCTTTGTTACTGAGTGCACATTAGTAAAAGTTGTTTCAGGACATTAGTTCACTTGGTTGAAGGAAATAATGTAATTCTAGTTATTAACCACTTTGATTTTAAAAGTGCTCTGTAAACTGAGAAGACATTAAACTGTAAGAACAATGTGGAAGGCACAAGCAATTAGATGCTAAATGGGCTCCTTTTGAAAACCTTTAGGAAAACAAAATCAAAAAGCTTCAAGGCTCTAGGAAAACTGAATGTACATATGTAATGTGAGCAAGTTCGACTTCATTTTACTGACCATCAATATCACAAAGGGAGTGAAATTAAGCCCTTCTCTCAATAGTAATTTTAATAGATTTACTGAATGAAATCATATTATGAGTCAAATGCCTTTGTAATGTAATTTAGCAGTGTCTCCTTGAGGACCCATGCAATAGAATTTTGTGTGTTACTTCACTCTAGAATCATTGCCAAAAAGTTTAACATTGCTTTACAAATATCCTCCTGAGACCTAAGCCAGGATTTGGTGTTACCAGTAGACCATCAGTGAATTGACTAAGGCGGAACCATCTAATATACTCAGTATGAACAAAGTTTGCTGAGGGTCAGTCAGCCGTTCCAACTGAGGAAAATGCAAAAAAACTCATGCAATTACTTGAATAAGCCTCCATTCTAATATACAAAATAGATAGCAAGTGATTATTTGCAAATTTGCACTTCCATCACTCCTAAAGTGGTATTTTTATTAACATAAATTGCTCAAAACATTAATCAGCCAGTAGAAGATAAGTATTGTCAACTTTCTCTCCCTCCCTCTCGCCTTCCTTCCTCCCTTCCTTCTCTCTTTTCAGAGACAGGGTCTCACTTTCTTGCCCAGGCTTCAGGGCAGTGGCACGATCATAGCTCACCGCAGCCTCGAACTCCTGGACTCAAGCAACCCTTCTGCCTCAGCTTCTCGAGTAGCTGGGATTACAGGCACGTACCACCACACCCAGCAAATTTTTATTTTATTTTTTTTGTAGAGACGGGGTCTTGCTTTGTTGCCCAGGCTGGTTTTAAACTCCTAGCCTCAAGCAATCCCTCTGCCTCAGCCTCCCAAAGTGCTGGGAATACAGGCATGAGCCACTGTACCTGGCTGATAACCATCATTTTTTCATCAAATAAAACAAAATTAATATTAATTGCTTTGACTTCTATTAGCTCTCACAACAGATGGCATATCTTCCAATTAGCAAGTATCTGCATTAGTGATACTTTACAAAATATAAACAAATATATAATTGGTAAAGGTGGCCATAGGTGGTGTGAGAGTATAATCCTGGTTAGGGCCGGGTGCAGTGGCTCACATCTGTAATCCCAGCACTTTGAGAAGCTGAGGTGGGCGAATCACAAGGTTGGGAGATCAAAACCATCCTGGCCAACATGGTGAAACCCTGTCTCTACTAAAAATACAAAAAATTAGCCGGGCATGGTGGTGCACGCCTGTAGTGCCAGCTACTTCGGAGGCTGAGGCAGGGGAATCGCTTGAACCCAGGAGGCGGAGATTGCAGTGAGCTGAGATTGTACCACTGCACTCCAGCCTGGCGACAGAGCGAGACTCCATCTCAAAAAAAAAAAAAGAGAGAGAGAGAGTATAACCTTGGTTGGGCTTATTAACTATCTGTGTGACCTTGGGAAAGTATTTACTTTCTCTGTGTCTCAGTGTCTAATTGGGACTAATAATGCCCTAATCTCATAGGATTGTTTCAAAGATTAAACCAAGTACATAGCATATGGACTAACCCATAGTAAATGATCAATAAAGGTTAGTTCCCTTTCCCTAAAACAGAACAAGATGGTTGATAGCATAAGTTCTGGCCCCATTCTACCTTCGTTTAATTCCTACATGTAGCACTTATTAGCAATATGCTGCACAAATGACTTAGCCTCTCTACGTCTCAATTTCTCCTGTAAAATGGGGTGTAACAGTACCTGCTTTAAAAAGAAAATTTAAAGGCTAATGGAGATAACTGATATGAAGTGCTTTTTAAACAAAGCGTCTGGCACACAGTAAATTTAGTTATTAAAATCAAATTAATTCATTAAATTATGTATTTATTTTCGTCTTTTTAAGTTTATGACTTCTGGGCTTACAAACATAGTTTATCATGAATCACTAAAAATATGTTGGTTTTATTTGTAAGTCATTGGTACTTGACCAAGTAAAATAAAGCTACAATAAGAGCTTCTAAGCTGGGCGTGGTGGCTCACGCCTGTAATCCCAGCACTTTGGGAGGCTGAGGCGGGCGGATCACAAGGTCAGGAGATCAAGACCATCCTGGCCAACATGGTGAAACCCCATCTCTACTAAAAATACAAAAAAATTAGCCAGGCATGGCAGCGCGTGCCTGTAGTCCCAGCTACTCAGGAGGCTGAGGCAGGAGAATTGCTTGAATCTGGGAGGCGGAGGCTGCAGTGAGCCAAGTTTGTGCCGCTGCCCTCCAGCCTGGCGACAGAGTGAGACTCTGTCACAAAAAAGAAAAGCTTCTTATCTCATCAACAACAAATATGAACCCTTTCTTCATCCTCATCAAATCTTTTTTTTTTTTTTTTTTTTTTTTGAGATAGAGTCTCGCTCTGTCGCCCAGGCTGGAGTGCAGTGGCACGATCTCAGCTCACTGCAAGCTCCGCCTCCCAGGTTCACGCCATTCACCTGCCTCAGCTTCCCGAATAGTTGGGACTACAGGTGCCCGCCACTGCGCCCAGCTAATTTTTTTTTGTATTTTTAGTAGAGACGGGGTTTCACCGTGTTAGCCAGGATGGTCTCGATCTCCTGACCTCGTGATCCGCCCGCCTCAGCCTCCCAAAGTGCTGGGATTACAGGCATGAGCCACTACGCCCGGCCAAATCTATTTTTTAAAAATTGGGCCTCTGGGTTCACAAAAGTGAATAAGACTGGGTCCTTGATGTCTGAGAAATCAGCCTGTCAGGAAAAGAAAGAGGTGAACAACAACATATAATGTGAATAAACAACTCCAACACAGAGTAAAAGGAAATCCTACTACTGTCTGGGGTACTCTCATGGTGGTTTTCACTAAGGGTGTGGCATGGAGCATAAGTAGGGGACCGATCTTCAGGCCAAAAAGAGGAGCTACTTGGAGGCAAAGTTTCTATATTTTCTGTTTAGAGGTACTATGTTAACTCTAAATAGACTATGAAAACTTAAACTGTTAAATTCCTGATTGCTCTAGGAATTATAATATAAACGGTCTATCAGTTACTACATACATTATAATTCCTAGAGCAATCCCTTTAAAATAATACAAAAAGGCCAGGCACATGGGCTCACACCTGTGATCCCAGCACTTTTGGAGGTGGAGATGGGTGATTTGCTTGAGGCCAGGAATTCGAGACCAGCCTGGCCAACATGGTGAAACCTCATCTCTACTAAAAATACAAAAATTAGTCAGGTGTGTTGGTGCTACTCAGCTACTCAGGAGGCTGAAGCAGGAGAATCACTTGAACCCAGGAGGCGGAGGTTGCAGTGAGCTGAGATCATGCCACTGCACTCTAGTCTGGGCAATAAACAAGACTCCATCTCAAAAAAAGAAAAAAAAAAGGTAAAATGATGCAAAAACATATTGGTAAAAAGCCAATAAATAAAATGGAATTCTAAGGAAAGGGAAAGAAAACAACAAAAAAATTCCTGATCAGACAAAGATGTTTAGATAGACCTAAATCTAACCACATCAATAATTATGAGGCAGGAGATCAGCAGGACTTATTTTCTGAGCACTAATCATGACCATGCTAATCAAAACAGGATGTGGCAGAAAAAACGGTCAGAACCAACTGAGGGCCATGAAGGGAACCTCTAGTCGCCCTCACTGCTCATTAGCATAAGGACACTCCCACCAGCACTATGACAGTTTACAAATGCCATGACAGTGACCCAGAAGTTATCTTACATGGTTCCAGGAACTCCCCATTTATTTTCTAGAAAATTCTAAATAACCTGCCCCTTAATTAGCATATTATTAAGAGTGAGTATTAAATATAGCTAGCCAGCAATTTACAGGGACCGCTGCTCCGGATGGCTACTGTTGCTGTATGCTGCTGCTGCTGCTACTATGCTGGGCCACCCCACCTGTGGGACAGCCCTGATCTGTCTATGGAGCAGCCATTCTGCTGTACCTGCTACTCTAATAAACTTGCTTTCTTTCACTGCTGGCTCAGCCTTGAATTCTTTCCTGAGCAGAGCCAAAAACCCTCTCAGGCTAGGCCCCAATTTTGGGGTATGCCAGGATCAATTACTTTAGATTATACTGCAATAAACACCCCTACTAAGAGGCAGAGATATCAGAATGTAGAAAAGAAGCAAGACTCAACTACGTGCTGTCTACAAGACACCCATTGTAAAGGTAAAAAAACACAGGCTGAAATTTGCCAGAGGTGAAAGAAAAAAATCTTAGCAGGCAATTTTAACACCTCTCTCAACAACTGACAGAACAAGAAAAATTTCACAAGTATTTGCATATTAAGCAATACATTTCTAAATAATCCATGGGTCAATAACAAAATCAGAATAATTTTTAAGAATTGAACTCATTACTGCAGCACCAGTCACAATAGCCAAGATACGGAATCATCCTAGGTGTCCTATTCAAAAATAGATGAATGGATAAAGAAAATGTGGTGTATATACACAACAGAGTACTAATCAGTCATGAAAATGAATGAAATCCTGTCATTTGTGTAACATGGATGGAGCTGGAGGACATTATGTTAAGTGAAATAAGCCAGGAACAGAAAGTTAAACACCACATACTCTCACTCATAAGTGGAAGCAAAAAAAAGTTGATCTCATTGAAGTAAAAAGTAGAACAGAAGATAACTAGAGGCGGGGAAGGGTAGAGGGAAGGTGAAGGTAAACAGAGATTTGTTAAAAGATACAAAATGACAGCTGATATCATTTGGCTGTATCCCCACCCAAATCTCATCTTGAATTCCCACATGTCGTGGGAGGGACCTGGTAGGAGGTAATGAATCATGGCGACAAGTCTTTCCCTTGCTGTTCTTGTTGATAGTAAGTTTCACGTGATCTGATAGTTTTAAATATAGGCGTTCCCCTGCACAAGTTCTCCTTTTTTTGCCTGCTGCCATCCATGTTAAGATGTGACTTGATCCTCCTTGGCTTCCACCATGATTGTGAGGCTTCCCCAGCCATGTGGAACTGTAAGTCAGTTAAAACTCTTTCTTTTGTAAAATGCCCAGTTTCGGGTATGTCTTTTTCAGCAGTGTGAAAACGGACTAATACAACAGCTAAATAGGAGGAATAAGTTCTAGAGTTTCGTAGCTAGATAGTTTCAAATAGGTAGAAGGAAGATACACTAAATGTCCAATTATAAATGTTCAAGATGATGGATTTGCTAAATACCTTGATCTGATCACTATACATTTTAAGTATCAAAGCATCACTACATACCCCATAAATATGTATAATTATTATATGCTGATAAAAAATAAAAGGAAATTTTTTAAAAACTTGAACTTAAAGATAAGAAGATGACACAAAGTTCAGGGACACAGTTAAAGTCAGAATCTAGACTGATAGAAATTTACAGCCTTTTATTTATATTTCAGAAAAAGAAGAAAGGCTGACATCAATGACCTAAGTATGCATCTAAAGAAATTAGAAATAGTAGCAACTGAACAAAAAGGTAGAGGAAAAGAAAACAAAGATCAGAAATTAGTGAAATAGACAAATGTTTTCAACAAAGCAAATAACTGATTCTTTGGGGGAAAAAATTGGTAACATTGATAAACCACTGGCAAGCCTAATTCAAGAAAAACAAATATAGCACAAGTAGCAATATAAATAAAAGGGACGGGAGTTGCTATATAAATTAAAAAGAAAAGAGCGTATTAGGAAAACATTTCATATTAATAAATTTGACATTTTGGATAAAATGACACTTTCTAAGGTAATACAGATTATTAAAACTGACACAAAGTAGTAATGGGAAATCTGAATAATTGTATAGCTATTAATTTGCTCCATAACTGAAACACTTTCTAAAAGAAAACTTTAGGACCAAATGTCTTCTCCTGTGAATTATGCTAAATACGTAAGGAAGAAATAACACCATAAAACTATCCAAGAGAGAGTAAGCCTTCTGTCTTCAAATATCTATGAATGGTAAAAAATGGCAAACACATAAACACAAACACATCATACCAAGAGAACATATGTATATTTTATCCATTTGACATTAAGAGAAATTAGGAGCATCTGACATTCTGGAAAATGTATCTAACAATTAGCTATGCAGGATTGGATTAGTGAAGGATAAATAAGGACCCTCCTCTGTCCTCTAGTTTAATGGAACAACTACAAGAAAGCCTTTTCTGCGGAATAGAGTTCCCCAACAACCTTGTAATGAAATGTCTTTGGAAGTACTGAGCTCCCTGTCCATAGAGGTGATTTGATAGCTTCTTAATAACTATTGGCCAGGGATATGATAGAGTATTTTTATCCTGAGCAGTATATAAGGTTAGATGGCCCATAGGCACATTCCAGTTCTATGATGCTATCATTACCATCTGTCCCCTGGGACAGAGACTGTGCATGAAAAGAAAGGAATTACATCTCAGCCTTTCACATAAGTTTTAGCCCCTCGACATCTAGTTTCCTGAAGTGTCCCGTTATTAGGTATGTCTTGTTTTGTAGGACAGTTGATCATTTAGTGGCCTGTTTACAAACATTTAAAGGCGTGTTTATGGGGCAGCCATCATGTTTCTCTTCAGTCTGTACTTCTGCGTGCTAAACACACTCATGTTTCTAGGCCCTTCACAAACTTGGTTGACTTTATTAACCAAAAGACAGTAATGAACACTGAACACCCAAACCCCAAAATCAGTCTGATGGGCACAGTGTATAAGGTTGTTACTTCCACTGCCCTGTTCATTCTATTTCTACTAATGCATCCTACAGATGTGCAAAGGCTATAGACTTTTATCCAAATCTATAAAACAATAACTTGGTTTATATTGCAAAATATGCATCTTAAAATCTATTCATTATTTAATTTAACCTACTCATTCATCCATCTAATTAGTTCAATGATACCTTAAATTCTGACTCTAAAATAATGTAGATTAATCCACTATTCCCATGTTACTAAGTTTTGCAGATGTTTCTCAAAATGTGTCACGGGTGTCCTCTCCTTAAGTGGTTAATTCTAATTTTCTCAACATTCTGTGACACATGATAAGGGCTTACAATAGTTTTAAGACAAAGTCTTTTAAAGACAGACTATATGTGCATTTCTAAAAAAATTCTTTTACATTACCAAAGACTCTACATATCATAAAAGTTACACAGATGCACTATAGATAATGGAGAAAATTCTCAGATAAAAAATCAAGATATTCCTTTGACATGAGCCATTTGAATAGGGCAATAGACAATTTACTAGAGAAAATTCTCAGGTAATCAAGATATTCCTTTGACATGAGCCATTTGAATAGGGGGTTAACCTATACTCTGTAACATGGCCTTAATCTACTCTATCCTAAATACATATGCTGGTGAAGGATACAGAGCCTCAGAACACAAATCAGAAGACATGCGCCATGTTCTCAACATGGCTTTTGGTTCTATCAGACTCTGGGAGGCTCTCTGCTTTCTCAGTTTCAATGTATACATATTTCCAAATTACTAATAACAACATCTTCATCCTAGACATGTAAAGGGAAATTAGAAGCATTGGTCTTCCCATAAAGTAACTAAAACAAAATATGATATGATATATGGGTACTAAACTAGGCCTTGGTAAACTCGTTTAATCTCAGCTCTATGCTGCCACAAGAAAGTCACTTAACCTCTCTACGCTTGAGTTTTCTCATTTATAAAGTAGACACTGGACCAGACAATCTCCTAGCTTCCCCCTGCTTGTACAACTTTGCTGTACTCTTCAACATAAACCAAAGTACTCAGGGCATTTCACACTTAGCTACATAGCTTTTCTTACTGCCTAGGCAAAATGTGTTTACTCTGATATCTAGTTCCTGAGATGACCAACAACATTTTGATGAGAGGAGAAAAGGGAACTCTGTTGCCCAACCATGCATTGGCAATGAAGTAGAACTGCTAAGTACATGTGGGTGCCTGCAAGCACATGTGTGCCCACACCCATGCAAGGATATGAGGTGACTAGCATGGAAACCACAGTGTGCTCTCTAACGTGGTCCAAACTCTTTTAAGTTCTATCCAAACTCTTTTAGATTAAAAACTTGCATCGGCCGGGCGCAGTGGCCCACGCTTGTAATCCCAGCACTTTGGGAGGCCGAGGCGGGCGGATTACGAGGTCAGGAGATTGAGACCACGGTGAAAACCCGTCTCTACTAAAAAATACAAAAAATTAGCCAGGCGTGGTGGCGGGCGCCTGTAGTCCCAGCTACTCGGAGAGGCTGAGGCAGGAGAATGGCGTGAACCCGGGAGGCGGAGCTTGCAGTGAGCCGAGATTGCACCACTGCACTCCAGCCTGGGCGACAGAGCGAGACTCCGTCTCAAAAAAAAAAAAAAAAAAAAAAAAGCTTGCATCAAGTTTCAGTGGTAGTAAAGCAATTCCAATAACCATATTTTAAACTTACTTCCTTACATTTCCTTAGCCAAAAGGAGTGAACACGAGGTGGTTCACTGTGACAGGCTGGGCGAATGAGCAAGCCGTGGCAAACAACTGAAGTTTCTAAAAAGCCAAAACAACTGTTGAGTCCACATCAATGCATTCAGTTAGTCTTACCTTGGCAAAAGGTGTTGTTAACCCGCTTATAACCTGGAAGGCATTCCATCATTTGGTTGTATCCATGATAAGCTGTAAGGGAAGAAATGCTTTGTTATGTACTTAAATTCTTACAATCTTAGACTATTGCAAGTGATATCTGAAGCCATTTAAGGCATTAGTAAACTTACTTATTCATTTATTAATATAAGAAACCAATACCAATGTATATCTCCATAATTTCTTTCCCATTCTGCTTATTTTTCAGGATACTTCTTATTTTGCAGTAAAGTCCCAAGAAATTATCAGTAAATCTATACTATGTTAACTGAAACAATCCTAAGATTGTTGTACATTTTCTTCTAATTAGTGGTTACATATTTCCATCACGAAGGATCTATTCCTCCCCATTGATGTGCTTCAGGTTTTGGATTTTCTTATCCATTGTAGGTAGGGTTACTACACGTCCCGGAACATTCTGGGTGATGTCTGTTATTCCAGCAAAGTTAATTAACAGTACTTGACTCCCCAAAGTGTCCCAGTTTAGACAATAAATTATACACTCATCCTAATTGCTGGCTCGGGTATCCCAGTCATGAGATGATTCTCACTATTATGAACCTGAGAAGAATAGGCAGGTGATGAGAGGAAGTCAGGAAATTAAAAGGGCTGCATTCAGAATATGCAAACAATACAAATGCTGCAATCACCAACTTCTCAACAAAACCCTATTTCCTGAGATTCTGATACTCTAGAGTGAGACTTGAGAGACCACCTGGCATAGTGGATGCAGCCAAAGTTCTGGGATGTGGCAGAAGTGGGTTTCAAATCCTCTTCCTATCAATAGCTGTGACCTTGGGAAACAAGCCTCTTGGGTTTCACACAGAAATTCTATACAATGAGGGTAATTCCCATCTACCGAGCAGGAAAGAGTTCTTCTGCAGTTTAGAGATAATTCATGAAAAATGCCTACCACAGGGCCTAAGTGTGAGAGGCACTCCCAAAGTGTCAAATGCCATTACTATGTCCTGCAGTAAGGAATTCTTCTATTAAGAGGATACTGTGCGACAGAAAACAAGCTATAATCAAAATGGGATAAAAGATTAGACCACTAAAAAAGACTTGAAAGAGGAATAAAAGGGAAAGTAGAAAACAAAAAGGGAAATTTTCTTTTCAAAAATAAAATTATTTCAGCCTCCCCATATGCTCTTTATCCGTCACCACTAAAGGAACAGGGTGGATATGTACTGGGGTGTCCCTCTTCTCCTTCAATTCTTTTTTTTGCTGTATTTCCCCTCTCTTCAGATTCCCCCCAATGCCTAAAAGATCAGAGTGAGGCACCTGGGAAAGGCAAATTAAAAGAGAGGAGATATGGGCGCGTGGGAGTCCCCCCATTCAGTTCCTTGGCCTCACATCTGTCTTGTCCCATAGACCTCTGGAGCAGGCTTCCTGCAGAGATTGTGGGATCTCTGGCTGCAAATTCCTCAAAGTCAAAAGAGATGGATATTAACTTGTTTTAGAAGTTTCAACAGTCATCTACTTCAAGGCAGAGAGCCAGACCAGGCAATCTCTTACAGTCCTCCTCAGCTTAGGATTTTATGTTCATTTTCTTCTCAAAAGTTTTAAAGGACAAGTGACTTGTTCATGCTAAGCACATTTCTAATGGGTCACAAACTATTTAATGAAATCATTTGCAGATTTAAAATTAAGTTTTCACAGCAAAAAAATGATCAACAATGAAAGGTCTTTCTGTATACGGCTAAACAAAAACTTCAAATGTTAAATAAAAGCCACTTGAAAACTACAGTTTGAACTAGTTTGAGTGAAAAAAAAAAGAGGTGTGGAACTCAAAACCATAGCGTAGAAAGCCAAGGAAAGTCTGCTTCCTTCCAAACTGAATATGATTTAGAGAGAAGTCCCAACCAAGGAAAGGAAAACTTTTTAAATGACACAGGAAGAATGTGACCCTGAGTGTGTTTCTTGGGAGTGAGTCACCTAAGAGGACATAAACAGAATAAATGTCAAGATGTTAACAGTTTACTTCATTTATAGTCCACATTGCCCTTCCTGAAGTGAAGGCAGTTTCTTCAATTTTATACATTAAATGAGCCGACATATGGATTTTTTTCACCAACATTTAGTTAAAAGTGACAGCAACTTTGCACTTTCACATTCAACTAAGTTCTTATCAAGATTAAAATATAGAGCTCACAAACCACAGAAATCAGTGAACTCATCTTAGATAAAAATGACGCAATTCTAGACAAAAATGACGAAAGGTCAAGAGTGGAAGTTAGGGATTAAAAAAAAATAAAAGGACAGTAGGAGTCCCTTTACCTTTAATGTCTATCACATCCCTGCTACTTTGGGGTTTGGACACGAGAGAAGAGAAGCAACTAAGCAAAAGATACACAAAGAAGGGGGTAAATGAAAAAGAAAAATAAGAAAGATGGGAAAGGTATTTAATATTAGAGAACATAGACTTAGGCCCAAAACAAAGTTCTATGAATCTAACTTCCCTCGTCCTTAATCCTTAGACCTAACAGTGGAAAACATATCATTCTCCTCAATATTCCTACAGACAGACAGACATGGTAAACAAAGACGCAGGTTTAAAAAAAAAAAAAAGATGGCAATGCCTTTTCAACGTTTTAGGTATAGATTCCTGCTTAATGATCCATAAGACTCAATAGCAAACGAAAGAGCTAGGAGTCGAACTCAGGTCTACCTAACTTCAAACACTAAAATTTTTAAATCAAACCAAATGTATCATAGCTATCCCTTTGGTCAGGTTGTCAAAATAATTTTAAGCAAATGGATCTTCCAGTGAGGATGAACCATCACACTCAACCTATTTCCTGGAAATTTGCATTGCAAATGATCATCAAATCAGCTTAGAACAACTACTTGGAAAATTCATTCAGTACTGAAAATGTCCTTATTTACATGGATTATTTTTGTAAATGAAGAATTAATTAATTATGAGGAAATTTGGTGGGCATTTCCACAAGTTAAGTCTTCTAAAAAGAGATGAGTAGTATCAAAAAAATAAATAAAATTACCTGCTTTAGGCATTTAGAAAATCTGTAAGTTTGTAGACAAAGAAGTCCAAATGAGAGACAATTACTTAAAATGAATTGTTATACCGGCAGAGGAACAAATGGTATAAGAAGGAGATATGGAATACTAACGCCCAGATGGCAAATTCTAGATTGAACATAGAGGTTTAAAAGGCATTTGAGAATACGATCAAATCTACAGATGTTTAAGAGGAGTAAACAAAAATTATTCATTTAAAGCAAATGAGAAATTTCTTGCAGTATAAAGAATAAAAAAATTATAAAAACTTCAGTTATATGAGGCAAAGAAAGATGATTGACAAAAATGTCACTTGCTCTCTTGGCAAAAACATGATGAATAAGGGTCAGAAAGCTCAACTTAAACCAAGTCATCTCCGCCTCTAAAAAGTATTTATGGCCAGGCATGGTAGCTCACACCTGTAATCCCAGCACTTTGGGAAGCAGAGGCAGGCAGATCACCTGAGGTCAGGAGTTGGAGACCAGCCTGGCCAACATGGTGAAACCCCATCTCTATTGAAAACACAAAAATTAGCTGGGCATGTTGGCAGATGTCTGTAATCCTAGCTACTCGGGAGGCTGAAGCAGGAGAATCACTTGAACTCAAGAGGCAGAGGCTGAAGCAGGAGAATCACTTGAACTCAAGAGGCAGAGGCTGCAGTGAGCCGAGGTTGCCCCATTGCACTCCAGCCTGGGCGACAATAGTGAAATTCCGTCTCAAAAAGAAAAAAAAGTATTTATTAGAAATCAGTTATCCAGAGTTAATACTACATTGAAAAACTAAAGGTACAAATTATTGTCAGGAAGAGAGTATTAAAAAGGTGTAAACCTGATTTATTCAACTCAACATGTTCTGAACAAATACTTTAAAAGCAAATCAAAGCCTGGGGGTGTTAATATAGATTAATGTTGCCGAGGTCTGTGACAGCATAAAACCAGTGTTAGAAAACATGGGAAAGAATTGTGTCCTAGTGATTATAAATTTCTCTTTTACAAATCAACAACCAATTATTTCTCCATTTTAGCTTTCCTTTTAATGAAATTTGAAAACCGATAATATAACAAAAACTACAACATAAGTTGTGGATATTAATAAAAATCTCATTTAAGGAATTTAAACCTAGGAAATAACAACTGCACTTTTTATAGGGTTTGAAACATTTATTTACCATTTTAAAAGAGATCTTATTTTCTCTTCCCCTGAGACAAAAAGTCCATTTTAGCTCATTACCACTTAAGACTTTTCTCCCCATAAGTAATCCAACTAAAGAGGATAATTAATAACTGTGCTTATTACAAAATAATTGACATGAAAACTTTTTCAGACTTGCAAATTTTCTGGAAATGCATATTATAGTACTACATTCTAGAATTCAGTAAGAGAGTTCTTTGAAAGTCTAATATTGCCTCATCATTAAAGGAGTAATCATAAAAAACAGATATGCTACATTAACCTGCAAAGGAGTGAAGAAACATTACTTACATGGTTTCTTGGGGCATTTCTGGCATTTGTTAAAGCCCCAGGAGGTACCCACAGTTCCACAGCAGTCCTCTTGCTTTGAAAGGCCAGGGAGCGCTTTGCCACACTGCAATGATTAGGTGTGAAATATGAAGGTTAATTGAGTGCAGGATGCCCAGCCCCAGAGCACTGCTGTTCCTCACAGTCACACTATAAACCAGTTCCCTTGTTATCGACACAATTAGAAAGGAAAAAAACTATAAAACTTGGAAAGAAAATACCTGGACAGAAATCAATACAACACAAAAATGAACAAGTACATTTCCAAATGGCAGCATCTTGATGTTTCTAGTCTAAGAAAATCTGTCACTGCTCAGAGTACTTCATAAAACTTACGTTTCCAATGCCTTTTTTTCTTAATAAGAGCCTCATAGTGTATAAGATCAATACAGGCTTTTTAGATTTTAGTTGTATCTGTCTGTTTAAATCTCTTGTGTGGATCATCAGGGAACAGAACTCTAAGGGTATGGCATGTGTGTAAAATGTAAGAAGATGGCACAGGTCCCACCTACAAGAGGCTTCTGGTCTTCCTATAACCCCAAGGCCTGGGCACAGACAGGACAGAAGAAACAATTACTGGCTGGGCCAAATCAGCTCTAGCAGAGACGAAGGCTCCAGGCAGCCAGGTGTTCTGACCCAGGGAGGTCAGCCAAGCTAGGAAGGTGCCAGCATGTTTAAGCGAGACCAGCTTGAGAAGGCAGAAGAGTAGGACTTAGAGGCTACTGGTGCAACACCGGTTGTCCAGTGTTGAGACCAGGTAAGACTCCTGGTCAACCACAGGAAGTGAGAAGAAGCTGAGAGGCAGGGGCCTGAAGTTAGACCACCTCAGTGGGGTGAGGAAGTGCCTAAGAAAACAGATCCTACTCTGTGGACCCATCCAAAGGCCAGCCTGAGGGGAGGACCAGCTGACTCTCCACCCCTGCTATGCAGGCTAAAACACCCCACATTTTTGTCTCCTATGCAAACACAGAGCATCCAAGGGGTTATTCTGCCTTCCTCTGCCTCAGCCTCTACAAAAATCCTCCCAATAGTTTGCAGAGTTGTCTTTCCAAAGACAAGTCTGATCACATTACTGATTAAAAACTTTCACTGACTCTCCAATGTCTGAAAACGGCACACTCTAGAACGATCGATAAGGTCCTTCCTATTCCCGCCTAAGGCAATCTCTTGTCCCCATCCACCTCTATCCTGCAGACATACCAAAGGGCTCTTTATTTTCTGAACAAACCATGTCCTTCCAAAAGGAGCATGTCTCGCTGGAACACCCTCTCCTTTTTTCTTTCCCAGAATAAACTTTATTCAACCCATGAGATGTATTAATAGCTCTGAAGAACCATCACTATGAAACCTCCCCTATCTCCTTAATTCCAATGAGTTCCTCCCTCCTTTTTACCCCACAGCACTGTCTATACAGTCTACTGCCTCTGAGATGCATTTTTGTTAAATGCGTATGTATCTTATGTTTATATTCCAGTACACAGTACACGTTGCAAACGCTCAGGAAACGCTGCATGAAGAAAGGAACAACCAACCTAGGGAACTAAGGAAAAAGCTAGTTGTAGGCCATCCAGGCAAGCAATGGCTATGTGAAAACCAATGGAGGGGCCAGGCATGGTGGCTCACGCCTGTAATCCCAGCGCTTTGGGAGGCCGAGGCGGGCAGATCACGAGGTTAGGAGATCGAGACCATTCTGGCCAACATGGTGAAACCCCGTCTCTACTAAAATACAAAAAATTAGCTGGGCGTGGTGGTATGTGCCTCTAGTCCCAGCTATTCAGGAGGCCGAGGCAGGGGAATCGCTTGAACCCGGGAAGCAGAGATTGCAGTGAGCTGAGATTGCACCACTGCACTCCAGCCTGGCGACACAGCGAGACTCTGTCTCAAAAATAAAAAAAAAAAAGGAAAACCAATGGAAGTTTAGCATCCATACCCCAGGCTAGTGAGCAGTGTGGTAACAGAAGGTCCAGGCAGGTGGTGGCACTCAAAAGGACAGCAAGTAGTAGACACCAGTCACCTGGCAGGCCTCCAGGGGCAGCGATTCTTTCCTGCCAGGTCCAAGCATGCAGCATTCTGACTGAGGTGCTAAGTGACTACATATCCAAATTGTAAAACAAGACCAAACCACAGAAGGCCCAGCTAAGTTTTAGTTACATCACAGCTTTGATGTTCTAAGATTTTATTATTTTTAATGATTTCAACAGGATGCTGTGTGCTCTCCAACAGCAGTATATGATAGTGATTAAAAATGTGACTCAGGAGTTAGAGAGGCCTGAGTATGAATTCTGACTGTAGGACTTCTTACATGCATTATCTTAGACATTTTCCTACCCATAACACAGAGTACATAATAGTATCTTTCTCATAGTCATGAAACATGAAAGAAAAAAGGCATGTGCAATGCTGAACATTATAGCTGAGCACTTACATGTGTCAGCTATCATTACCATTATTATTATTATTATCATAGATAAAAGCTCCCTACTGCAGATGTCCCATTTGATGCCCCTAATGTTTGTCGGATTCCCCAGGGAGTAGAAGGCGTGTGAGTAGAGTAGATTGTAAATGGTCCTGTCAATCAAACAGGTTAGTCTAACTGCCCTCTCGAAAGTACCAGACTCCGTAAGAAATGACCCTGTGAGACAAAATGAATTTCCCTAATATAAAAGCCGGTGTTAAAGACATTTTGAGTTAAGCAAAAGTAGGCATACGAAAACAATTGCTTTTTTTTTTTTTTTAGATGAACTTGAAAAAACACGTAATTCTGGGGAAGGCACTGAAAAACCCCTAGTGTAAGTCAGTAAAGCCCAAGACCATCACATCTCATGAAACAAAGCCCAAGACCATCACATCTCATGAAACAAAGCCCAAGACCATCACATCTCATGAAACCGGGGCAGTAACTCCTGCAGACACGTGACACGCATTCCTTGAGATAAGGAAACTCTCTTATAAAACAACACAACTGGATAAACAATGAGTGACGTTGTGTGCCAGATACCAACGCACTGACCCGGGGAAGTTTGTTTGAAGACAGGGCTCTCAGCGAAGTGTTTAACCACATGCAGTGAGGGAAAGTCCCCGAGGTTGGAACAGGGGCAGGGCCACAGATGAACAGTCTCAGACACGGGGGAAGACTGGACCAAAAAAAGAGTGATGAAGTGGTAGGTGGGTAGGTAGTCACAGAGATGGCAAAACAAACATGCACAGGCACGTACACGCAGAGTGGGGAGAAGAAGAGGGAGAGACAGATCCAACGTGAGAACAGACGGGAACCTGAGAGAAGACAGGCACATATTTGGGGCTGGAATCAGGTAGTTTCCATACTCCTTGAGCTTAATCACAAAACATGTTAACTCTGAAATATGAAGGACTGAAGGGAGGAGAGGTGAACAATGGCCCAGGCCTAAGACTGGGAACAAAATGATTCTGTAAAAACACAGAGGTCCCCACTGTTGCAACCTGGCTGCCAAAGCGTGCTTAGGGTTTAATTCCAGTTTTATAAAATTTATGTAAGACACCAGTTCACATCACATGCAGATCATTCTTGCACTGGACTCTTTAGGTTCGTCTCCTAATCAAGCAAAACACTCAACACTTGCTGATTTTATATGCTCAAAATGTTAGTAGCAGTTAAAATCCAATTTTCACCTTGGATTCCTGGAATGTTTTATTTGGTAGGGCAAAAATAAATCATTTTTTCTCAACCGGGCCTCTAGAAAGGTACAAGGTTTTCATTACATGATTCAGGCTGCTTCATCCCATGGCTTTGTTTTTGCAGGTCCACAGCCAAGAGCAGCATAAGCCATCCAAATTGATTAAATAAATGGTAGTGTAGGTGGTACCAAAACACCGTGTGTGTCTTGAAACTGGGTCTGCACAGTATAAGAATAAGCTACAAGAGATGAAGTCACAGTTATAACAAGACTCAAAGATCTACACATGCCCTTTGGTTATTTAACTCTGAAGAGGCTTCGATGCCCAGCCAGAAACTCCATCTGAGAGATCTTTGTGGCCATACTCAGGGCTCTCACCCAAGAGACCACTGAACACCAGGGCCTCATCTGGATGTAGGAAATGCCTAGAAGAAAAGAAGGTAGAGGAAAGATCTTCTCTCTCCCACACCAAAAGGCCACACTGAAGAGAATCACATGGAATAGGATGAGATCAGCATTCAGAAAATCCTTGTCTATGACTGCTAGGTTCTGCCTTTTGGTGAGACGTAATCACACAGATATAGACTGACGCTAACTATATTTTTACGCACAGATTGAGGTGATGTTTTACAAGTTAAAAACACAAATGGAATTCCTCCTTTGTGAATTATTCACTACATTAACATGGAAAGCCTTATCATTTCAGGATGTGTCTTACGAATAAGCAACCCTGGAGAAATGTGCTAAATTTACAACCCGATATTTAGCTAAGTCAAGTCCGAAACAAAAATCCTATCGGGTCTAACAAGCTACAGTGCCTCAAAAAGCTCACATAACCTTGGGCTGCAGGGACACTACAACCCCACACAGCCATCCCAGGATTCAGCCCACGCACGACCTAGCTGAAGCAGTGCAAGCAGAGAAATGAAAGTTCTGGCAACCAGGTCCTGTGAGGATCAACTGAGGAAAGGCGGAACGGTGAGACTACATGCAGACATGATGGCAGTGTTCAGATACCCTGAGCAAGAGGAAGCCTGTCGCATGATAAAGGTCCAGGTTGAGGATCTCTGATCTAAAACGCTTGGGACTAGAAGTATTTTAGATTTCAGTTATTTTCAGATTTTAGAATATTTGCAAATACTTACCAGTTGAGCATCCCAAATCCAAAAGTACAAAATCTAAATTGTTCCAACGAGCATTTCCTTGGAGTGTTATGTTGGTGCTCAAAACATTTTGGATTCTGGAGCATTTTGGATTTCAGATTGTTGGATTTGGGATGCTTAACTTGTATTGGCAGGACTAAAGGCTACAAATCATAGAAAGAGTGGATTCAACCTCATTAAGTAGAAGATCTTTTCAACAGTTAATGCTCCTTAACAGTGGAAGATGCTGACTTCACTAGGAGCTGACCATGGAAAACCATCTCTCAGGGATGCCCAGGATCTGAAGCAGATGACCTTCACAATTTCTGCAAGGTCTAAGGTTCTGTGGTCACTACATACTGATAGGTTACATTATCCCATCTAGGAAATACAAGTTACTACACACCACAGCAAAACTCAAGTGTTTCTGCTGCTCTCACATCTATAATAGGACTGCGTCTGGGAAGACGGCCTCCTAACCACCTCCTTTTGTCTTATCTCCTCCTCCCTCATTTCCACATCTCTAGAGTTGCTCACGCTGCCTGGGCCTCTAACTACAGGACTTATACAAATAAGGCAAAAGGAAGAAAAACAAACAAAGCTACTCCCAGCCTTGATTCACCAGTGCACTGGTCATGACTTCTACACTGACTGCATGAAAATAACTTTTCAACCCTTCCTATTTGCACACCTGTATGAACACTGTGATGCAGATGGTAAGGCTATTCAAGAATCATTACAATTATTCCACAAATATCCATGTTACTACATTTACAACACAAAATTATTATAAGCAATAGTGAAAAAAACCTTCAATTTTGAAGCTAGTTGTCAAAAATTAGATTGCAGGGTAATGTATGTATCTAAATCTTGGCCTGATTGGGAACACATACCTTCAGACTTTAATCTCATTTTTGAGGTAATACTGCTGATATTCAAAGTTGGGCTGTGATCACAATCACTTTTACATCTGCCTATCAATGTGAGAGGAAGGATAGTTTAAAACTTATTTGGTAACCAAGGATTACAATTTTTGTCAGTTAAAAACTCCCCACTGGAGTTGCTTCAGAGCTGAATGATGATTTGAAGAGATTGTGATAGATGGTGGAGCACAGTTTCATAAGGTTTTATAAGATTAACTTTTCAGGTATTAAAATCGCTGGTACCTATAGCGCCTACAATGTACCCTCATTCCAAGAGTGTTTGCTGCACTGTGCAGAGTCCTGGGGAAGGAGGATCCAGCAGTGGTGGTAAGAAAAGAGTGCTGGACTAGAGTCATTAGACTTGGATTGAAATCCCAGATACTTCTTACTAGCAGTGAGAAGTTCAGCAGATCATCCAACCTCTCTGAGCTAGTAATCCCAACCCCAAAGGATTGTGAGAATAAATGATGCTTGTCCAATCACAGATACTGGGACTCCATCAACCCCTGTGTGGGGATTAGAAAAGGGCAGCTGTAGGATGTGACCTGCACCAGGACATAGAGTTTGATGAGCAGAGCATGGGCTGGACTCCAGGCCCCAATCATCCTCCTCAACTGGTGTCTGGTGTGGGTAAAACTTACAATCAGCATTAAAGTACTAGCCATTTGATACACTCTCAGGATACACTTATTAAAAGTGTTCAGATATTTAATTATTAAAAGGTCCACTCCATAAAGATAGCCACATGTCAGGAACCTATTACTTAATCTTACTATTTAAAACACTAAAAAATGATAAACTGAAATGCTCTTATGAATTGTCTTCATTACATGTATATAACTCATTATGCTGTGAAGGACTATTATACAATAAAGTATAAAATATTTTAAGTTTCAGTAAAGAACATCTTTTAGAGCCAAAGGAGCAAATAAACAAAACCCAAAATGTTAAAGTGATACAGGTTTCAAAAAATACTTGTAGAGATTGCACTGAGGGAAAACATGAAATAAAACAGAAGTCTGATTCATTGTAACTCTTACAAGAGTAAGTAGGACCGTGTTTAGGCAAGAACTGAAACAAGGAGGTGACTCAATGGCTCTACTGGGGAGAGAGATTCCAAAGAGATGGAACAGCTCTAGCTAAGCATAACACCAACCACCAGCTGGGAGAAGAGCCAGTAGCAACGGAGGAGGGTAAAGACAGGAGAAGGAAGGTCAATACGTAGGAACAAAGAGTGGGTGTGCGGAGTCAGAGAAGATGTGGAGCTAAACCATGGAGGGTTTTCCAAATTTGAGATTAGATGTACAGTTGGATATAAAAATCAACCAGGAAACGGGGGAAAAGAAGCATCATAGTTCCTTTCCTCAGAGCAAAAAAGTTTATATTGCTTCCAAATAAATAATTAGCATCTTTGAAACAATGGTAAGTACAGAAAGACTGACGAGGATGAAGAGGAGGAAAAAGAGGAAGAGGTAAGTGTTTTTATAAAGGTAAAGTGTTCTATATCTAGTACTTCCCCTGAAATGTAAAAAAGAACTACCAGGATAAATTATATCATTCGCAGGGAGGAAAAGGAAGAAACTATATTGGAGATAAACATAATCAGGAATAATGAGAGGACAAAAATTTGAAATTAGATGATTGGAGGCCCATTGACTGTACTTTTTCTCAAACAGCAGAAAGGAGTTAAGTTCAGCACGAATAATATCTTATCTCAACAAATAATGTCCAGCCACAGTAAAAAGACTTCTGAACACAAAGCAAACTCCCAGATATCTACTTGCCTTACAGCATTAGCACATTATGAACAGGAAACAGACTTTTCTGCACAACCACATTCCCGTTGAACTCAGTGAAAAGCAGTGTAAGGATGACCCATAACTGGGTAAATGGCAAGAGGGCAGCTTTTGAAAATAGAAAAACATTCACATCCTCACTTTACCAATTACCACCTCCATGACTATAGGCAAAACTCTCAACGTCTCTCTGCCTACTTCGTCTTCTATAAAATGGAACTAGAGATACCCATTTTTCACGGAGCTCTTGAGTGGACTGAGACAACACATGTGAGACGGACTGTATGTGAGACAGCCATATGGCCAAGCCCCACTGGGCTCTCGATCAGTATTAGATCTCTTCCCCCAGCCTCCTCCTTTAAAAACCTGGGCTTATTTAACAAAAGAGCAATTAATCTAGTGGTTATTCGATATACAATATCCCAGATTCAGCCTACAGAGAAGAGATGTATAAAATAAACATGTAAGTTAGATATAGAAATAAAAGAAAAAGATATTCTTAAGATCTTGCTAGAAATATTCAGGTTTTCTCAAAAGTGTTCTGGCTAGTAAAGAAATACTCAGTGAATTAATGCTGTGGAGGGCATGTCATTATATGAGTTTCATTTTAACTCTGCTTAAGAAGCACAACATGGTACCACGGAATTCCAGTAATTCAACTTGTAAATATTGACATTCAAGTGGCAGATGATTTCGCTCTGGGGACATCACGATCCTACTTGTCATGGTGCCATGTTTTGATGCTAGAGAACCAAGACCATGAAGCAACAGCAGGGGAGCTCACTGTGCTCCTTCCCCTCAAGGATCCATGGCCCAATCACAAAACACCACACAGCATGAGACTCTCTAACTAAGTCACGTCCCAGAGAATATAGCTGTCCTTTCAGGTTTAGATAGCAATGGTTTCTTGTGAATCTTCCATCCCTAGAAGAAATGGCCTAAGGGTCAGGGTGCAATAGTAGAAAGACTGGCCAGGTGAGGTGGCTCACACCTGTAATCCCAGCACTTTGGGAGGCCAAGGCAGGCGGGTCACTTGAGGCCAGGAGTTCAAAACCAGCCTGGCCAACGTGGTGAAACCCAGTCTCTACTAAAAACACACAAAAAAATAGCCAAGCTTGGTGGCGGGCGCCTGTAATCCCAGCTACTTGGGAGGCTGAGGCAGAAGAATTGCTTGAACCTAGGAGGCAGAGCTTGTAGTTAGCTGAGATCGCGCCACTGCACTCCAGCCTGGGAGACAGAGCAAGACTCTGTCTCAAAAAAAAAAGTAGAAAGACTGGACTAGGCACTAAAATCTTCAGTTTTACTCCCCACCTCCCACAAACTCAACTGCAAACTGATTTACCTCTCTGGACGTTAGCTGCATCACCCACAAAATTGTAAGGACAGACTACTTGCTAATACTCATTTAAGTGCCCAAGTTCTATGATTTTATGAAAGCTCCAGGGCAGGGCTGAGGGCAGCCAAGGAGCTATGGGGGCAAGGTTTCCTGTGGCGGGGCAATCCTATGAAGGTTGGTGTTCCTCAGGTGCCCCCTGCCTGCCAGGTTGATACATTAGATTTCATGCTGCCACAGCCTGCCTGGTGGTATCCTCATACTCTGACCTGGGCCAACCTAATCAAGGATAACCATAATAACGGGCTGCCTTTTCCTCACCCTACCTCATGCCAGCCCTTTCCTGCTAACCTGTACATATAAAGGGCAGCCCTACCTTCCTGAGAACAGTTATGGCTCTTAAATGGCTCGATTCTACATTATATCGGGTAGCTATAATGAATAATTATCAATAGGCAAGAGCTCAGAAATGATTCAAGATGCTCATGGAAATGCAGATCTTAGGTGTACTGGGCTGTGACCATTATAAAGTCACATTATAATCCATCAACCCACACTGCACAGGTATGTCCCATAAATTATTCCACCCATGCAGGTGCCATCCTCACCTCTATCCACATTCAGAAGCACATTACTCTAACATTCTGGCACAAAGCCTTGGGGTATTCTAGTAAACAAAAGCTACACCATCAACACTATGAATCTGGGTGAGGAGTGTTAATCCTATTTTTTTTTTTTTGGAAATCTTGAACTTCTTTTCATAAGAATCAGAATGAAGTCCCCTAAGGGAAAAGTACTGACTGCATGTAACAGGTTGTTGGATCAATCCAAACTTCGTCTTTCCTCTTCTTTGCTCCTGTTAAACTGTCTTTTCACTATGCTAGAAACACATCTCCACTCTGGAAAAGTGACTCCTGACAATGTTCTGAGCAAAATGGTGTTCTTCTAGCCCTGAATCAACTATGGCTCCAAATTAAACTAGAAAATCTCATGAACACTCTTTAGTGTCCCAGTACTAGATCATTAAATATACTTATTTCTATGCATCAAAAAGTAAAAAGTTTTAAATCACTAACCCCTATCGCTAATGCAACTAGAGCAACATATTTGATCAGCTTGTTCTAAGGGTCATTGTCATAAAGAGCACTGTACGATGCAGAACTGGCTGGGTAACAGGCATTGTCTCATAAGAAGAGGAAAATGCATAAATACTTCCAGATTTTCTAAGAGAACTTGTAAAAAAAATTTGCTTTGGCTTGAGCAGAACATTCTTTATAGGCAAGGTTTTTTTCTTTCTTTTTTTTTTTTAAGTCCACTCAGCTTTCTTTTATTAGAGTAATTAAAACAATGTTAGGCATTTGGGGAATCTGATACAACTATAATCCTCTGATATTTCAGGCTATTGATTTTATAAAGTATCTACTGTGACAAGAGCATTAACTGCTGGAAGTGTATCCAAATCGATTTCTGACAGTGTATTTGTTTAAAACCTGCTGAAGCCAAACCATGGGCTTCAAGGAATTCCAGACAACTACTTTAGTTTATGAAACAGTATTTTAAAAGTTACGCTAAGGCAAAAATGGTTTTTAAAGTAACACACGAAGGAAAAAAAAAAACCTCTTAAGCATGAAACTTATGATTCTACTTGACGTCTTTTCTAAAGAAAAGATAGAATTTGCGCTGCCTATTTTCTCCACCTCTACAATGATCTGAACATTTCAGCAGTCAAGTCTTCTTCCAGGCTGTGGTATGTGTGTTTTGCTCTTAAGTTGCAAAAAGAAAATTTAAGTATAGTATTATCATGATTATATTCTGACATCATAACTCCTGTTAGCCTTTCCTTGGGGTAAAACAACACAAATCACATGATAAATCCTAGTTCTAGATGGTGAGTAGATCAAATTTATTTTAAGTTTAATTACCAGGAATGTGTCTAAAAATAAAGACTCATGTTGAGAGAGGGAATAAAGATGTGCATATAGCCATGATTATTACGACCATAGCAACCTGATCACCCCCAAAATGATGAACATAAATGCCTATCTTCTCCAATCCTTCTTTTTTTGTTTTGAAATGGAGTCTTGCTCTGTCGCCCAGGCTGGAGTGCAGTGGTGCAATCTCGGCTCACTGCAAGCTCTGCCTCCCAGGTTCACGCCATTCTCCTGCCTCAGCCTCCCGAGTAGCTAGGACTACAGGTGCCTGCCACCATGCTCGGCTAATTTTTTGTATTTTTAGTAGAGATGGGGTTTCACCGTATTAGCCAGATGGTCTTGAACTCCTAACCTCGCGATCCACCCACCTCGGCCTCCCAAAGTGCTGGGATTACAGGTGTGAGCCACTGTGCCTGGCCTCCAATGCTTATTTCTACAACCATATTGAGATAAATCTTCTATATTAAGCTTCAAGTCTATAAAGAGATAATGAAAAGAACCAAAAACATTTTAGGCCTTATAGCACTATGTGAAATTGTAATGCATGCCTCATTTGGTTAAGCTTTCAGTTTTTTCTGTGTCTCTTCCAAGTACACAGAACTCAAAACTAATAATTACCTGTGGTTTGGTTGCAAGTCATGTAGAAAAACTGAAAGCCACAAATAACACTAACAGGTTCATTTAGATCCCTGGGTGCAGGGAACCACGTCTGTCTTGTCCACTCCCTGACTCTTCTGGCAGAAACATCCATTGTTCCCCAAAGAGCCACTTGTTTCCCCACATTTCCCAGCTCTAAAACTATCTGTTGGATTGCCATAACAAAATACCATAGACTGGGTGGTTTAAAGAATAGATGTTTTTTTTTTAATTTCCTCACAGTTCTGGAGGCTGGAACCCCAAGATTATGGTACCAACATGGTGGATTTTTGGTGAGGCCCCTCCTCCTAGCTTGTGGGTGGCCGCCATCTGGCTGTGTGCTCGCATGGACTCTTCTTCGTGCAAGTGTGCGGGGAAAGCAACAGAGAGGTCAAGCTCACCGGTCCTATCACACATCAAGGCCCTGCCCTTATGATCTCACTTAATCTTAGTTATTTCCTTTTAGGCTCTGTCTCCAAATATAGTCGCATTGGGGTTTGGGGCTTCAACATATGAATTTGGGGATGGAAGGCATAATTCCATCCATAGCACTAACAGATATGGCCATGGGACTCATTCTGAACAGGGAGGTTATGGGAAAGGGAATGAGTGTGGTCCTTTGCAGAACGTCTCGTTCCCTGCTGTAGGAATTAAGGAAGCCATATATTCTGGGTAACATGGCAGTAACATGATGGAACCACTATCAACCCAAGTCCCTGAAATATACAGCGCAGAGTCCTCTGCTCACCTCTAACATGTCTAATGCACACAAAACGTAAACTTTGTTACGCTAATGTGTTACTGAAGCACAACCTAGACTAACCTAATATATTTACCCACAATTCATCTGTGCCTAGTTCTGAGATTAATTCATAAGTGATCCTTGCCTTATAAAAAGTGCAAGCTGGTGAGGAAGAGAAACGAGGCACAAAAGCAACAACTTTAAAATATTTAAATTCAAAACTGTTTGATTAGATTCTAAATGCAATAAAGATTTAAGGAACGGAGAGAAGTGTGGGTTGAAGAAGTACTAAAAAGCTTTTCAAAGAAACTGATACTAAAGAGGAGTCTTCCAAGTCAGTAGGATTTGAGAGACCAGTATAGGTTATTCATTCCCTCTATTTGACATTGATCTGTACATATGGCCTGTGCATATGTCAGCACCAGTGGTGTCTAAGATTGCAGAAAAGAGCAAAGATGTAGAAACCATTAGAGGGTTGGAGGACTCAAACACACCTTGGTAGCCTCCTTAGCCAATCCAGTTACTTGAAAAATGAAGAAAATGAGGGCCAAGATATGATGAATTTGCTAAAATGGAAAGAGACCTATTGTCTTAGAAATACCAACACAAGCTAGTCCCAATCTCTGAGCCTCAAATTTCACATAAATAAATGGGAGACATAAATGTCTACTTTTCCTGTTTCTCCTGATTGTTTTGAAGGTCAAATCAGCTATCAGTTTTCTAAAAATGCATTGTCTTACAAAGAGGCTTGCCCCATGGCCAGGTGTGGTGGCACACACCTATACTCTTAGCTACTTGGGAGGCTGAGGCAGGAGGATCACTTGAGCCCGAGAGTTTGAGGTTGCAGCATGCTATGATCCTGCCACTGCACTCCAGCTTGGGCAACAGAGTGAGACCCTATCTCTTAAAAAAAGAAAAAGAAAAGAAAAAGAGGCTTATCTCGAAGCCACAGAATGTTAAGACCATATTCTTTAAGAACTCCATTAGAGCTTGCACATCCTACACCAGTCTTCTGCAAAGAGGTCACTTGGAGGCATTGCTCTCTTTGTTTAAAATATTTAGAAATATTCAAAATATTTTGAATTTTAGAATTTTCTTCAAGGCTAGAGACATACTTTAAATATTCTCAATGGTGGCAAGTCTTGTTCAGACATGTCCAAGCTGTTTGCACAATGGCGGTGTCACTAGAGTAAATGCACAGTCCCATAAAGTGACCTTGTTGAAATAGAACATTCAATCCTATATGTAAATTATTTTATTTAAAAAAGGAGACAGAAGAGGAAAAAAAATGGAAGGATGAGAAAGGAAAAAAAACAGTACTATCATTGTCTTAGAGAAGGTTCAGGGAAGAACTTTGTCCTCTTCAATATATGGCAAAAAAATGTGCTTCTCTCCCTATAACTTTACGTGGCAGATTTTAGAGGACTGATTTTTTTAGTAAACCAGTTGATTCCTCTTCATTTTAGCAAATCTCAATTCCGAGGGATAGCACAGAGCCACATCAGACCATCAGAGCCTAGAAATACCAGCTATAAATCCTGAAACCATTTCTTATAATGTATAGAGCCAAAATCAACCATCAATTCAAGCCATCGTCTCTTAAAACTATTTCCAACATGCTAAGAACTGTCATCTTCAAACACACTGACCATAAAATCTTACCACTTTGCCAATATCAGAAGTAGCTCAACATGCTTCCACTCTGAGATGCTCCATAATTATTATTTTCAGTGCTTATTCCTATGTAGGAACAGGAGTCCAATTATTAATAGGTATATTATTTTAGAAAGCCCTAGAGGTATAAAATATGGTAATTTGATATTCCGTGTCATGATAAAGGCATTTCAATTGCCAATAAAATGAAAAAAAAATCTGAGAGGAGGGGCTTAGGGAGAACCAATGAAGAAACACAGACTTGCTTCTCTTAAACAGGTCAGGGCAGGTGGACACTTAAAGCTGACAGCCCCTTTGGTTCCCAGAAGACATCTGCCTGGGTAAAGACTGGATACTGGACTGCAGGAAGGGTAACGTCTGGGTCACAACACATTCTCTGAAGTTCTAAGAATCTACATTTTGATTATCCTAATGTCCCAGCCCTACATTCTCAATCCAAGTAAAACGAGCAGTTCTCCTCTCCACTGGCAGGAGCCCAGTGACATGCAGACATGTTCTCTCTCACATGTGGTGTTTTTCTTTGGATCTTACCCTTGTCTTTACTGATCTTTCTTAACTCCAGGCTAGAGGGCCCCTGCACGAAAGTCAATCTGGCAGAGGTTGCTGGAACAAGACCAGCAAACACTTAAGGGTTCCAGCACCTATCGCTGAGATGTGTAGGACACCTTCGGTGATACCTTCAGCTGTTGACGCAGGTAAGGTTTGGCACAGATGGCTACAGAGAGCAGCCATTTTAGAGCCACAAGAGACAACCAGACTCACTAACACTCAATTAAATATTTCTTAGATTATGCCAAAGGAGTACTTGAGTGGGACACTGAAGAAAAGCCCAGATGGCATAGGAAGTGCCTGGTGTTAATGACTTATTCCACCTCAAGGAAGCCAAACTTCAGTAAATGCAATCAGCACACACTCCAACTGAGCTCTCAGCTCAGCAAGAAGACAGATGTCTAGTAGCCTCAGCCTCACCTTCCCCAGTCACCGCCCAGCAGCTCCTCCAAAAGAAGGCAGGCCACTGCACTGGTCCAAGATCACCTGGGAGGGTCCTATCCATAAGGGCATGTGGCCTCAGGCGATGGGGAGGAAGAGAGAGTCACAATTCACCTCTGCCCTCTGCTGACCCAGCCTGGCTCAGTTCCCCTTCCACATAAGTAAGATGCTTTATAACCATTTTTTTCTTTAGACTTCTAATCTATTTACATAGTTTATGGACTCAGTTTAGGGAATAACCAGTGTGAAAAGTGTTACAATAATTCTGGCATTACTTCTGTCAGGATAAAACTAGGTTTGTTTGTTTTTTAATCATAGATTTAGGCTTCGTCCCAGTAATATTCATGTTGTCAGGACAGGAGAGATACTGTGGAAATTCAAGAGCGGGTTTCTGAGCAGAACTCAATGTCTCAGCTCCCCTAAATGAACACCATTTCTCACCAATTGAGAAAAGATTTCCAAAGTGCCCATGTCACCTGCATCTACCCAACCATCTACCCATCTTTTTTCTCCCATGTGGAGTTGGCAGGCATCACATCTATTTCCCCAGCTTCTTATTGGCTTTTGTCCAGTGGAAACCAAGAAATATTTTTCTTTATTCAAAGTCCTGTGACAAAAGTATTGAAACTCTTTTTAAAAAAAGTAATTTCAGCCATGCAATTAGGATACTTTCCACCTCAATGAGCTCATATTTTCCTGTTAATTTCTCCATTAAACTTATTCTTTTAAGTTTTTTTAAACAAAAGCTAACTATATCTATTTGGCCCTTTAGAATGGTGTGTGTGTGTGTGTGTGTGTGTGTGTGTTTGTGTGTGTGTTCCAGTGCTAAGCTTTAGAGCTTAGGATGTTACTGAACGTATCTGCCAAAAGAGACCTATCTTCAATTAAATAATCTTTTTCTCCAATGGTCCATTCTGTTTCCATTTTTCCTGTCCAAAGAGAACTGCTGGAACAACTTCTGGCATCTCTAATAGAATCTCAAACAGTTCTTCTGTCACTTTAACTCAATTTTGCCCTAGGGCTTATTATTTATATGACCAATAATTAAAGGAAAAAAGAGTTTTCCCAATGATTTCAGGATTCCACATCCACTACCGGTCCTTTCCTTTCTTCCTAATCCACATTAAGTTTATTTTCTTCTGTAGAATATGTATTAAAGACCTCAATCTTAAAGTTTGTTTCTTATGGTTTTTAAAATCTTTTCTAAGAGTTTTACAGTTGCAAACTATAAAAGTGGGTTCATGTGTTATTTGATCATCTTTATCTGTGTTAGAGTGCTGTACTTAAAACACATGCTGTATAAATCAAGGTTTTCCAGAGTCCTGGAAAACTTGCTTTTTAATTAACTCAGGTATTTATATGTGAAATTTTCTGATCTTTCAGCATTTTGAAATAGGAAATCTCGGAGCACCTGAATTTTTTGTCTCTCCTTATAACGCCCCTGTCTGGTTACAAGGCAGGTTCCTGGGTTCAACAAAGAGCACAGGCTTGTGCAACCAGGCAATTGGCAGGTTCACCATGGAAGCTGGACCCTGAACTCTACACTGTGATTCTAAATGCTTCCCATACAAGGCCTTTTCATACCATCTGGCATAACTAGGTCACTAAATGTTTGTTTCCAGCAACTGGGCAATCAATAAAACATGTTTGAAACAATCAAAAAGTCAGATGCCAAATAAGCTTTGAATTTAGGTCACTGTTAAGAGAACCAATTTAAAGACAAAGGTCACCCTTATACAATTGATTTTTATGTAAAAAAGATGAATATATTGAATGTTCCTATGATGCAAATATAGATTGGAGGGGTATTTTCTGAAACTTGGCCTCTCCTCAGAGATGATAACTATCACGGAAATGTTCGGGTTTGAAGCCTGTGAAAAATGAGATTACCCTGAAGTGGCTGGTGATTGTAACCACCGGAATTGTCATTCTAACAGTCAGTGAGCAAACTCTTGCAAATGTTTTCACATATATGTAGACTACCACAATTTACTCCAGGTAGCACAGAAACCTAACTCTGCCAAAATTAGGACCAACTAATTCATACTTGATTTAGTACGAATCAAGTATGCCAACTACTTCATACTTGATTTATATTCAAGAAAACCACTCCTGTCTGTCACCCTATATAGTTCTATGAGATTAATTTCTGTTCTTTGAATATATGAGATTTAGTGATGCCTATAGAGACTGCCTGTATAGACAGCCTGATTCACATAAAAACCAATGATTTATTTGATTGTTAAACATATTTTTAGAACTCTGAAATACTAAACATAACTTTCTACAAAAACAAAACAACAGAAATTTTTTTTTCCCTACAGGTTGGCATTCTCTGTCAAGGTGAGAAAACATTACAGAAACCTTTAACACCATTATTCCCGCCCTTTTCTCATTATAATGCAATCCAAAGAAATGTCCTCTGTGGTCACGAATTTAACTATCATCAGCAAATCTATTCACTGATCACTGAATTTTCTCCATTAATTCTCTAGCGTTCCATCTCTAAAACAGCCTGGACTTCCTTGACTGATAATTAAGAGTACACCCTTCCTAATATTAATCAAGGATGAGGCTGCTTGTAACAAAGATGTCATTGCTCATCTTCTCACAATCCTCCCTGCTAAGGGTCAAGTAATCAATTCTAGTGAGCATTTATTTAGCTGATTTGTGAAGCAAGAAAATTCAGAATAGTTCATTTCTTCATGATCCTTGTCTTTACAACAGCCTGTAACGCAATCCTGATGCTTGATTCTTCACAAAATCCCCTATAGTCATCTCCTTTTTTTTCAACTTGACTTCTTAGATTGGCCCTTGGTCATGTCACAAGGCCAATTTCTCTTCCTTGGCCTCATGTCACCTCACACTCACCCAACACCCCCATTAAACAGTTAAAAACTTTAAGTTTGTTTCTAAAAAGTCTCTAAATGTACTACAGTGAAAGCTTTTAAATTTGGCTTTAAGATATACTATTCTATTTATAAATCTAGGAAATTTTAAAAATTTCCCCCTTCTTTCTAAAACATTTTCAAATATACTGAGATATTCAAAGGATGATACAATGATCACCTGCAATATGAACCACTCAAGAGTCAAGTTTGTGCTGCTTGTGTGTAAAACACCTCTGAAACTACGGGCAATACCTCAGATATGTTGTGGGTTCAGTTTCTGACCACTGCAATAAAGTGACTATCACAATAAAGTGAGTCGCATGAATTTGTCAGTTTCCCAGTGCAAATAAAAGTCATGTTTACACTATACTGTCGTCTATAAAGTTTGCAGTAGCGCTATGCCTTAAAGTACATACCTTAATTTTAAAACACTTTATTGCTTTAAAAATGCTAATAACCATCTGAGCCTTCTGTGAATCATAACTTCTTTGCTGGTAGAGGGTCTTGCCTTGATGTTGCTGACTGTCTACCAATCAGGATGGCGGTTCCTGAGGGTCGGGGTGGCTGTGGCAATTTCTTAAAATAAGACAACAGTGAAGTCTGCAGCTTTGCCTGACTCTTCCTTTTACTAAATATTTCTCTGTAGTAAGTGACACTGTTTGATAGCATTTGACCCACGCTAGAACTTCTTTCAAAATGAGTCAGTCATTAAATGAGTCAGTCTTAAACCCTGCTAATGCTTTAAATTAAATTTATAGCGTATTCTAAATCCATTGTTGTCATTTCACAATGTTCACAGCATCTACACCAGGAGTCGATTTCATTTCATGAAACCACTTTCTTTACTCATTCATAAGCAGCAGCTCCTCATCCATTCAAGTTTGAACATGAGATTGCAGCAGTTTGGTCATGTCTTCAGGATCCACTTCTAACTCGAGTTCTCTTGCTATTTCCACCATATCTGTAGTGACTTCCTCCACTGAAATTTTGTACCCCTCAAAGTCATCCATAAGGGTTGGATTTGACTTTTTCCAGTACCTAATTTAATTAAATATCTTTAATGCTGATATTTTGACCTCCTCCCATGTATCATGAATGTTCCTAATGGCATCTAGAATGGCAAACCCTTTCCAGAAAGCTTTTTATTTACTTTCCCAGATCCATCAGAGGAATCATGATCTATGGCAGTGATAGCCTTAAAAAATGTATTTCTTAAATAATAAGACTTGAAAGTCAAAATGACTCCTTGATCCATGGGCTACAGAATGGATGTTATGATTGCAGGCATGAAAACAACATTCATCTTTTTGTACATCTCCATTAGAGCTCTTGAGTGACCAGGTACACTGTCAATGAGCAGTAATATTTTGAAAGGAATCTTTTCTTCTGAGCAGCAGGTCTCAACAGCGGTCTTAAAACCCTCAGTAAACCAAACTGCAAACACATGTGATGTCATCCAGGCTTTGCTATTCTCTTTATATAGCACAGGCAGAGTAGATTTAACATAGTTCTTAAGGGCTATAGAATTTTCAGAACAGCCTATGAGCATTGGCTGCAACTTAAAAGTCACCAGCTGCATTAGCCCCTAACAAGAGAGCCAGCCGGTCCTCTGAAGCCAAGGAATGACTTTCTCTCTGGCTATGAAAGTCCTAAATGGCATCTTCTTCCAGTATAAGGCTGCTTAGTGTAGCCACCTTTATCAGTGATCTTCTGGACAACTTGCTGCAGCTTCTTTTTTTTTTTTTTTTTTTTTTTTTGAGATGGAGTCTCGCTCTGTCGCCCAGGCTGGAGTGCAGTGGCGCAATCTCGGCTCACTGCAAGCTCCGCCTCCCGGGTTCACGCCATTCTCCCGCCTCAGCCTCTCCGAGTAGCTGGGACTACAGGCGCCTGCCACCACACCCGGCTAATTTTTTGTATTTTTAGTAGAGATGGGGTTTCACCGTGGTTTCGATCTCCTGACCTCGTGATCCGCCCGCCTCGGCCTCCCAAAGTGCTGGGATTACAAGCGTGAGCCACCGCGCCCGGCCAACTTGCTACAGCGTCTACATCAGCACTTGCTCCTTCTCTTTGTACTTTTATGGTATGCAGATGGCTTCTTTCTTTAAACCTCATGAACCAACCACTACTAGCTTCAGATTTTTCTTCTGCAACGTCCTCACCTCTCCAAGCCTTCAGAGAATTGAAGAGAGTTAGGTCCTTGTTCTGGATTGAGCTTTGGCTGAAGAGAATGTTGTGGCTTGTTCTAGACCTCTCTCAAACATTCTCCGTATTAGCAACAGAGCTGTTTTACTTTCTTATCATTCACGTACTCTCTGGAGTAGCACTTTTAATTTCCTCTGGAGTAGCACTTTTAATTTCCTCCAATTTTCCTTTGAATTCACAACTTGGCTAACTGATGCAAAGGCCTAGCTTTTGGCTTATTTTGGCTTTCAACATGCCCTCCTCACTAAGGTTAATCATTTTTAGCTTTTGATTTAAAGTGAGAGATATGGCTGGGCTCGGCGCCTCACGTCTGTAACCCCAGCACTTTGGGAGGCCAAGGAGGATGGATCACGAGGTCAGGAGCTCAAGACCACCCTGGCTAACATGGTGAAACCCTGTCTCTAATAAAAATACAAAAATTACCCAGCCGTGGTGGCAGGCACCTGTTGTCCCAGCTACTCGGGAGGCTGAGGCAGGTGAATGGCGTGAACCCGGAAGGCAGAGCTTGCGGTGAGCTAGGATTGCACCACTGCACTCCAGCCTGGGCAACAGAGCAAGACTCCATCTCAAAAATAAATAAATAAATAAATAAATAAATAAATAAATAAATAAATAAATAAATAAAAATAAAGTGAGAGATGTGTGACTCCTCCTTCCACTTGAACACTTAAAGGCCATTGTAGTATTATCAATTAGCCTAATTTCAATATTGTTGTGTTTCAGCCAATAGGGATGCCTGAAGAAAGGGAGGGAGATGAGGGAATGGCCAGTTGGTAGAGCAGTCAGAGAATACACATTTATCAATTAAGTTTGCCATCTTATATGGTTATGGTTTGTGATGCCCCAAAACAATTACAATAGTAACAAAAATCACTTATAACAGATACAACAATGAAAAGGTCTTGAAATATTGCCAAAATTACCAACATGTGACAGAGACACAAAGTGAGGGCACACTGTCAGAAAAACTTGCTTGCCAATAGGCAGGGTTGCCATAACCTTCATTCAATTAGTAAAAGACACAATATCTATCTACAAAGAGCTGAAGTGAGGTGCAATAAAAGAAAGTGTGCCTGTAAATTATGAACATTATGGAATTTCACCCCTAAAACTTTCAGCATTCATCTATTAAGAATAAGGACATTTTCCTGCTGGGTGCAGTGGCTCATGCCTGTAATCCCAGCACTTTGGGAGGTCAGGAGTTCAAAACCAGCCTGGGCAACATGGTGAAACCCCGTCTCTACTAAGAATACAAAAATTAGCTGGGCGTGGTGGTGCACACCTGTAATTCCAGCTACTCGGGAGGCTGAGGCAGGAGAATCCCTTGAACCAGGGAGGCGGAGGTTGCAGTGTCACCTCTGCTCCACTGCACTCCAGCTTGGGCCACAGAGTGAGAGACTCCATCTCAAAACAAACAAACAAAAAAGAATAAGGACATTTTCCTACATAATCCCAATCCTATTACCACACATAAGAAAACTAATTATTCCAAAATATCATCTAATGACATTTCCTATGGTTTGAATGTGTCCCCCAAAGTTCATGTGTTAGAAACTTAATCCCCTGAAAGTGACAGCGTTAGGAGTATGGGACCTAATAAGAGGGTTTTCCCTCATGAATGCATTAATGTCATTATCTTGGGAGTGGGTTAGTTATCACCAGAGTGGACTTGTTATAAAAGCAAGTTTAGCTCCCCCTTGCTGTCTTGTGTTCTCTTGTCCTTCTGCTATGGGGTGACTTAGTAAGAAGGCCCTGGTCACATGCTGGCACCTTGATATTGAACTTCACAGCCTCTAAAACAGTGAGAAATAACTGTCTTTTCTTTATAGATTACCCAGTGTGTGGCATTCTGTTATAACAACACAAAATGGACTAAGACAGAGCTCATGTTCAAATTTCCCCAACTATTCCCAAAATATCTCTTAGATCTGACTTTTTCAAAAAAAAAATCAAGATTTAATTAAGGTGAATACATTACACTTATTTTTTGTGTCTCTTTCTACAAACATCATCTCACTTCCTTTTATACTCTGATTTTTTTTTTTAAGAAGCCAGGCAATAATGCCCTACACTGTAAATGTCTGATTGTTTTTTCTGTCTGGATGTGATGTTTTTAACTCGTTTTTTTACCCTTGGTACTCCCTATAAACTTGGGGTTAACTCTAAGGGTTTGATTAGATTCAGGTTAGATATATTTGGCAAGAACGCTTCATGGGTAATTCTACTAACTCTATACTGTCTCACAGCAGGAGGCACATAAGGTCAGGCTGCCCCACTATTAATGATGCTAAGTTGACCACTTAGTCAAAGGGGCTTCCTGACACGCTGACCTTGCCAGCAAGTCATTTATACTGCACTATGCCTCAGATTTAAGAGGCTTAATATTTGTGCAATAGCCTGCCAAGAATCCCAAGCTATTTCACCTCTCTGATCTCTTCTGACAACTCTTCCTTGCCCATCTCTTGTACTGTTCTCTTTCCTGTTTAATTACTCTCCCTTTCTGCCCTGTGAGCTTGGTTTCCTCATCAATCATCCATTTTCCTCCACCATCCAAACAGTTCTGAAATCCTACTCTACAAAGCTTTCCTAAATTTAAATACGTTGGTCACAGTTCATCTTGGGTTTTCAATCCCAAGTTTACTACCTAATTATTAGAATGTGCCACAGAAACAAGGGCTATCTCTGTCAAATTTATTTTGTATATGACCTCTCATAGCAACATATAAACATAGACATTTATTGGTAACTATTGCATTGAAAGTCTCAGTGTTTGACATTTGCAATTAATAAGACAGCTCCACTGAGCAAAGCAACAGTGAGCATTTATCCAGGGTTTTGTTTTTGTTTTGGATTATCTGCCATTTAAAATCTACCTATACCTCCTGGCTATAGCTACGTTTGCAAACCAGCCACAGCAAGAAAGCACAAATGTTTGCAAACTCCTTTGTAGGATAGTAGGATACACCTAAACACTACTGATTATTTGCCAGTAATGTATTTTTTAAATGCCTGGTTCACCCTAATTGCACAAATTAATTGGGCAGTCTTTAGCATCCAGCAACATTCCTCATGAACAGGAAGACCAATAAATATATGCTAAGAATGCTTTCTAAAAAATAGGTTTTATTTTGAAGCTGTGTATGAGTGAGTACACATGCAAAATGAATTAAGAATTGAGATCACTGTTTGGATCTTTTAGACCAGAAGTCAGAGATGTATGTAGATAAGACAAAAGTATTCCACTGAGTTTTAATTATTTGGGTAACTCCATCAATTAGCCAATTCATTTCAATTGTATACTCTAGGCTTACGGGTCAATAGTATCTTTTCATCTTTTCTCGTTAGCAATCACCTAAGATTATACAAGAATAACAAGTTTGTTATGCCTCATTTTCTTGCTTTTTATCATCTATGTTCCAACTTGGAAAACGGGGAGAAAGGTACTGGGCACACAATTTTAAAAAGATCTGCTTTTTCCTTTCTCCATGATCAACCTAAGCTGGAATGAATAAACAATGCAAATGGCACCAAATTTGTCCTCCCTCTCCAAGACTAGTTCAGTGCAAAGCTGTGAAGTGTATAAAGTTTATCTTCAGCCCCACTGTCTTTATCAAAATCTATCCTTAGCATAAACATTGTCTTTACTTTTAAGCTAAATTTAAATTGATGTTCCTTCTCCCAAAAGCATTTGCAAAACTGGGGAATGAAAAGCCACGTTAGGTCCCCTGTAGTCGCATTTCAGGTGTCCACAGGCCAATGAGGGCTGTGTTTGTGGGACTGATGCTGTCCCCTATCTTACTGAAAGCACATGATATAAAAACAGTATAGTAGATGGTTGCTTAAGTCTGACTCTATCTTCATAAATATTCTCTAAGCTAATATTTGCATCGTTCTATAATATTTGCAAAGCAGGGCTCACATTATCTTGATTAATCTTAACAAAGTCTCATGAGCCCCACGTCTTATCTCTACTTTGCAGATAAGGAAGCTGCTTCCCTCCTACCCTGTGCTGGGCTCACGGCTCTAATCAAGGTCTTACAACTCCACAAGGATGCTCTTTCCATTCCCACATGCTGCCTTCCATTCAGATCTACAATCTTCCCTCCTTCTCCTAGAAGAAAGGTGACAATCCTACCATTGACTTAGTACCTAAAAGTGTTGCCCAGGTTTCTAAAGCAGTGACAATTAGTTCTATTACTCCCAAGTATTTCACATGCATATACACACACACACGCTATATTTTTAATATTCAAGACATCGCAGAGAAATAATAATAAATGTATCTCATCTAGTCTTCTCATGAGGGGTTTAACCCACAACCAAAAGACAGGAGGGAAACCACAGAACGAAGCCTCCATCATTATCACATAATGGAGTGGAGGAACCAACACTTTTAGGTTGTCTTCACTATGCACATTCAATGATGAGTTTTAAAGAAAATTTTGCCTTTCTCTCACTTTATGATATTAATATAGGCCTAAAGTTACACTTCAAACAACTCATGCACTACACCTTGCAAGTTATGAATTTTTTTTCTTTCTTTTGAGACGGAGTCTCACTCTTGTCACCCAGGCTGGAGTGCAGTGGTGTGATCTTGACTCACTACAACCTCCACCTCCCAGGCTCAAGTGATTCTCCTGCCTCAGCCTCCCAAGTAGCTGGGATGACAGGCACCCACCACCACGCCTGGCTAATTTTTGTATTTTCAGTAGAGACGAGGTTTCATCATGTTAGCCAGGCTGGTCTCGAACTCCTGACCTCACGTAATCCACCTGCCTCGGCCTCCTAAAGTGGTAGGATTATAGGCATGAGCCACCGCACCCAGCCTGAATTTTTATAAGAAAATAAAAGATAACATGAAATATTACTTCCTGTCAAAGACGACATGAATTATTATTGCACAATGAATTCAAAACTCATGAACAAAACTATTGCAAAAGGCAAAAATATTTTCAAGCATCTTTGTGGAATATATTCTGTACCATATCTCACTCCTGATATATGTTTTACACACAGATCATCCTAACTGAAAAAATAGAAACAGGTAATCACGGACTTCCAGAAACATTTCTGGAAGCCACGCACAGTAGCTGATGCCTGTCATCCCAGCACTGTGGGAGGATGAGGTGGGCAGACCACTTGAGGTCAGGAGTTCGAGATCAGCCTGGCCAACATGGTAAAACCCTGTCTCTACTAAGAATATAAACATTAGCTGAGAGTGGTGGCGCATGCCTGTAATCCCAGCTACTTGGGAGGCTAAGGCAGGAGAATCACTTGAAGCTGGGAGGTGGAGGTTGCAGTGAGCCAAGATCGTGCCACTGCACTCCAGCCTGGGCAACAGAGTGCGACTCCAACTCAATCAATCAATCAATCAATAAACAAATAAATAAATGTATTCTGTACATCAGGGACTGGCAAGCTTTTTCTGTAAAAAGACACACAGTAAATATTTTAGGTTCTGCAGACCATATGATCTCACTGGAACTATTTAATTCTGCAGTCATAGCATGAAAATGGGCATAGACAGTATGTAAATGAATGAGTGTGGCTATGAGTGTGGCAATAAAACTTTATTTACAAAAATATGGCCACGAGTCATAGTTTGTCAAAGCCTTTTTTTTAAAAAAGCATTTTTATCAAGTCTGGCTTTCTTGTTAAAATGATACCATATCTGTAAGACATTACTAAAGCAGGCTCAGTGATGATGCCTACCTGTGACCCAATGGTTTCCTGGAAGCACCGGCCAAGCTGTGTCTTAGCAGCCACGGGGTAGACATGAGGAATGACCTGCTGGTGGGAGTACGTGGAATGTATAGTCTGGGTCTTCTGGACAGGAAGCCCTCGGTACGAGACTTGGGATTGGCCTGGTTGAGCTTCTTTTGTCTTCTGGCCTGTTGGGCCATCAATTCTTGAAACCTGATGTATCTGGACGGAAGCCTCAGGCGGATGTTTCACATGGATATTGACTATGTTAGGAGGAAATTTCACTAAAACAGATTGGGAGGAAAACTTGTTAGTCCTGAATAACTAACAGGCAAATCAAAAGTTTTAAAACATGAAAGTAAATTTTATAAACATGCATGCACCTGTAGCATTTTGCTGCATAGCCATCAAAATTCTCTTTTTTTTTTGAGATGGAGTTTCGCTTTGGTCACCCAGGCTGGTGTGCAATGGCTCGATCTCAGCTCATTGCAACCTCTGCATCCCAGGTTCAAGCGATTCTCCCGCCTCAACCTCCCGAGTAGCTGGGATTACAGGTGCCCACCACTATGCCTGGCTAATTTTTGTATTTTTAGTAGAGATGGGGTTTCACCACATTGGCCATACTGGTCTTGAACTCTTGACCTCAGGTGATCTGCCCGCCTTGGCCTCCCAAAGTGCTGGGATTACAGGCGTGAGCCACTGCGCCCAGCCAGCCATCACAATTCTTAAGGACACATGCAAAATAAAATTAAGCCTGAATTTATATTTTTTTAAAATTTGCAATTATAGAAATTTAAACTTTTAACAGTAACACATTCATGAGACTAAAATATTCTTTTCCAAAGACATAAAGCTGTGAAATTCATGCTGTTTGTTCTAAGTAGGTAAATTTTATCAAATGTTAATCAGAAAGATCAAGCATTTGATTATTTTTGAATTTCTCATCAAATTTCTATCATAAAAATTTTAGGATTTACATTTTTCTATTAAAAGAGAAAACCCAATTTTACAAGGCACAATTCTATTACCCTTAAATAATACAGTACCTGTTATTTTTGTGCTTCTTGTGACATACACACACACAAAATACCAAAGTGCATTATTTTATATCTACAACAAGCTACTTTCCGTAGGTTTCAAACAAAATCTCATCTCCTGACGCAAGGATTCAGGTTTTAAAGAATTAGAGCCAGTAAACTTCTATGACCCCTCTTTTTAAAAGTGTGCATTTATAAAAATGCCAGG
Source organism: Hylobates moloch (assembly GCF_009828535.3). Taxonomy (NCBI): domain Eukaryota; kingdom Metazoa; phylum Chordata; class Mammalia; order Primates; family Hylobatidae; genus Hylobates; species Hylobates moloch. The sequence goes on along the minus strand of NW_026652288.1, from coordinate 32,929,346 downwards.
TTTAAAAGGATGAATTCGTCATAGAATTTTTGAGCTCCAAGTGACCTAGTTTACTTTCCTCTACAGATGAACAAATTGAAGTTCAGTAAGGTTAAATGATTGCTTACAACTAAAACCAAGCATTCTTCAATTTCGAAGTTCACCAGCAGGTACTGTGCGATCCACTAACTCATTAATGCCGCAAGGGCCAGAACACTGTCTTGCTCATCTTTCTATTTCCCAGGCCTTGTCAGAACAATGCCATGCACATTTATTAGCTCTTGGTGGTAAGAATCACTAGAGAAGAATGGGCTCCTTTTTATTTTCTTATTTCCTAGACACTAATTCTCTATGGCCTAGAAAGTACTGCAGCTACATACCTGGGCCCACATTCTGTCTCTAATGCCATTTCTCAGGCCACAAATCATGTACTCCTTTCTGTTTCAATACCAGCCCTGGCCATCCGCAGATCCTTGACTTCTATGTGGGTTTGGCAGATTAACAGAAGTCTGGCAAATGGGCAGAATGAAAAAAGCTTACCTTTGACTCCTTGCTGGCTAGTCACAGTCAGAGGCAAGGTATGTGTAGAATGGATGACATGTGTCCCCAACGCCTTGCCTGGCTGCTGGGACTGCTGATAAAGTTTAGGAACACTGGCACCATGGACTGGGATCTGACAAAGCTTTCCTGTGAAATTTGGAGGGCACTGACATTTGTCCCTTGAGCTGCACTGGCCACCATTCATACATGGAAGATGGCAAATTACTGAAAGGGAAAAGAGAAAACGTGGAGAGTTGGTTAGTCTCTCAGAGGCTAAGTAACGATCAATGAAAAAAACCTGCAAAACATACAGCCCATTATAGGCATCAGAGTCCCATGAACTTTAGAAATGGTAAACAGAGGTGTAAACTCACTATGCCAAAAGTAGTCTGTCTCTGTTACTGACTACCTTTTTCTTTCCATCTTAAGTCATTTAACTCTTTAATAGCTTGTAATTATTCTCCCTCTGACAATGGAAAGAAAAGTTCACAGGAAAAGAGTGTATCCATAGTAGCCACTCAGGATTATTGTTTATCACCATGCCATTTTAAGTACCATTTGCAATCCATAATTATTTCATTAACTGACTCCCTAAATGATAAACTCCTCGAGAACAAGAGGTATGTATGGCCTGGTAGTGTGTATGGCCTGGTAACCTTAATATCCTTGGCACCTAGAAAAATGTCTGGCATACAATGGACATTAAATATTTGCTCACCTCACTCTCCATGATGTGATTATTATGCATTGCATGCCTGTATCAAAACATCTTGTGTGCCCCATAAATATACATACCTACTTATGTACCCACAAAAATTAAAAATTAAATATATTTGCTCAAAAAATAAACAAATGACAGTAATAAAAATAATATTTGTTGAAAATTTTCTCTATTTAAGACACTAAATGCTACCCAGAACAAATAAGTAGAATAGTTTGAATCATACTTTATAGGAATTTGCAATCTTGTGTAACAAGATCTCAGTGAAGTCCAAAATTAGTTTGGAATTAACTTATTTAGAATACTGAAAGATAACAGGACAGACTGGGCAAATAATTTTAAGAGGAGTTATAACTCTGGCTATTTTAGCTTATGGTCAACCTCTTTATCACTAATGAATTCTTCCTATCAGCCTTTAAACATCACAAATTTCTGGCAGCTTAAACAATATTATAATAAAAGCCCCTCAGCTCCATTTCCTTCCAGCTTCTACCCTCTTTAAATCGTCTCCTCCATAACTAAACTTTCCACCATAATTGTTTGTTGACTTCTCAATGTGCTACAATCTATCTTGGGCTGGTTTATGCTTTCCCATTCCTTGCCCCTCCTCTACACAGAAGCTATTCTTACTAGGGTCATGAATGGTTTCCACGTTTCTAAACCCAATGGATGGATTTCAGTCTTCCCTTGGTTTCCATGACACCTCACTCACCTATTTTGCTCCTTCCTCCTGTCTGGTCCATCTTAACATTATTTGCAGACTCTGCTCTCTTTACTTGTCCTTTTTTTTTTTTTTTTTTTTCTTGAGACGGAGTCTCGCTCTGTCGCCCAGGCTGGAGTGCAGTGGTGCAATCTCGGCTCACTGCAAGCTCCGCCTCCCAGGTTCGCGCCATTCTCCTGCCTCAGCCTCTCCGAGTAGCTGGGACTACAGGCGCCCGCCACCACGCCCGGCTAATTTTTTGTATTTTTAGTAGAGACGGGGTTTCACTGTGGTCTCGATCTCCTGACCTCATGATCCGCCCGCCTCGGCCTCCCAAAGTGCTGGGATTACAAGTGTGAGCCACCGCACCCAGCCTACTTGTTCTTTATATACTGATGTGTGTTAAGGTTTGGTCTTGAAGCCTTCTTCACTGACTCTACACACTCTTTCTCTATGATTTCATCCTATCATATACTGATGTCACCAAAATTTTTATTTCCTGGTCAAAGCTTTCTTCCGAGCTTCAAACTGTCTATAATTACATGTCACCATGTACATATTTCTTAGGCACCTCAAATTCAAAATGTCCAAAATTGAACTCATCGTCTTCCCTCCAACACCTCCATCCACCAAATGATCCTTAAGGAACACCTGGGTGCTGCCCCCTCATTTTATCTACTCAAACATCTGGTCCTGGAAGTCCTCCCTCCTGAACATTCACCAAAGACGTCAACTTTTTGCCCGTTACAGGGATCCTCTGCAATCTCATCACTTAGGAATCTTACTTCATTCTCTACAGTACAGCTACATGGAACTTAATTCAGTTCCTCACTGTGTTCTCACCCTTCCAGAGCTTTATCCACACTGAGTCCTCTGCCTAGAACGTTCGTTCCATCTGGCCCCCATCAACTACCTGATTCCTACGTATCTTTCAGACTCTGCCTGAACCTCACTTCTAGAAGCATTCCCATTGCCCCTCATCTAGGCCTGACACTTATCTTCTTAGCTTCCACGAATCTGATTCACTATCCATCATTTCACGCATCTTACGGCATTACAATTGACTAACTACTTCTCTGTATGCCTCACTCAACCAGAGCTCTGTGAGGTCGGGAAGTTACCTTGTTATGTTTTACTGCTAGCACATAGCCCAAAGTCTAGAAGAAATGCTAAAAAAAAAAATACCAGAAAATATTGAATGAGGGAAGGGACAGATTTATACCTATCACTCTGTCAAATGCCATTCTTGGTGGTATACAAGATTCAGTCCCTGCCCATCTAGGACTTAAAAGCTAAATGGAGAAATTAAATAACACATAACTAAAAATACAGATCAGCAAATAAGCAGTAACTGGAAAGTATGAAATATAAATCCTCTGGAACTGCAGAGGAGAAAATACATTTCTAGGAAGTTAAAACAGACTCCACAGGAGTGATCATTTAGGATAAGTTTTTGAAACTGGTCAAGATACAGACAATATCAAAAAGTGCATTTTAGGAAGACAATGCGTAGAAAGGAGGGGTGGTGGGCATAATTGGGAGATAATGAGTAAACCTATGTTGTTGAAACCTCAGGTTCTTGAGGGAAGGGAAGAGATCAGGTGATAAATTCGAAGAAGAAGGCTTGTGTTAGACAAAGGAAGTTATTACAGGCTTGATAAGGGCTTTGGGTTTTATTCTGTTATCAGTAAGTTATTTTGGAGGCTTCAAGCAGACGATTAAGTAAAGCTGCAAGAGTGTTCCAGGAAGATTACTCCGGTGATGGCATGTGGGATTAGCTGGAAAGGAGAGAGAGTACAGTGGGAAAGTCAGTTAGGAAACTATTATAACAATTGAAATTCAAGTTGAAAAAACATATAATTAGGATGATGGCAACAGGAACTGAAAGAAACATGCAGTAATATAAGGCTGGAGGGAAAATCAGTAGAACTTGATGATGGGACACAGGAGGAAAAGGGCAGGCCAAGGAAGAGGGGAGAAAGTGGAGAAGGGAGGAGAGAGTTGGAAAAATTACAAAGGTGACAACCCAGAAACTTTCTTCAGGGCGTAGGCTGCAGATCAACTCAAAACTCCCCATGCTGGATGGGGTCTGAAAAATACTTTCACTAGTGCCCAATCTACTCTGGGAGGTCTTAGGTAAGAAAAGAGAAAGTCAAAGCTGACTCCAAGGTTGAATCGATGACTTCGAAACTCTCAGTTCAATTCTGAATTGATTTTCTACACCACAGCTTGGCTACACTGGATGGGCTCAGTGTGTAATGGGTAAAGCAAAGGTAGCTAGGCCAAGCTTTAAATGTACTACAAATAATTTATAACTGGAATACAGGCACTCCTCACTTGGTATGGTTCCAATACGCGTGAATTTCCGTTACCATAGTTTAGTTAAATAATACCAGTCCCCCAATGAGGTAGTTCAGACTTCAGTTATCACAGTATATTAACTGAGTAATTGAATAAAACACAAACTTCACTGCTAGCTCTTTGGTTCGCAAATCATGATGTGAATAACAGATGTGTATCACGACCAATGACCAATCATGTCACTTCTTTCAAAGCCTGTCGGTGATTGGTCCCTGCACATCTGGTATTCAGTTCAGGCACAAACAGCAAAGCAGGTAGTTCTGCTGTCTCCTCATCTCAGAGGGATAAAAATCACAGGACATTTTACAAAAGTGGATAATCGAAAGACAGTATGAGCCAACAAAAAAGAAAGTACAGCAAAGAAATACAAAGTGACAACACTGGACGTGAAACTGGAAGGTGGCTGTAATGAACAGGATGAAGATTCCCAAAGGAATTAACATTAAAGGAACTCTCAGGTATTTCACAACTTTGGATCAGCTTCCAACATTTTGTACAAACTCAAAAAGGAGTACAACAGTTCACAAAAGAAAAGAAATAACTCTATATCATAAGTTATACAATGAAAAGCAAACATGTTGAAATTATTCCCAAGTTTTACTCAAAGAAATAAAACATTTAACTCTCAATGTTTCTAACATTTTAAATTATCAAGTACTAAATAAATATTGGCTGTACTTTTTTTTCATTTCCCTATATATTAATAACCTACACTAAAACATTTTTAATGCTTTGGCAAAAATTTCTTAAGGTCATAGAACTCATCATTTTTTAATTGATTATTAAGATGCAAAGTGAGGGCTCCCTGTAATCAATCTATACTAGAATGCAATGTGTGTGTATGTGTACACATACATACATATATATGTGTGTGTACATATATATATATATATCACCATCTTTTTTTTTTTTTTTTTTTTTTGAGACAGGGTCTCACTCTGTCGCCCAGGCTGGAGTGCAGTGGCAGGATCTTGGCTCACTGCAAGCTCCGCCTCCCAGTTTCATGCCATTCTCCTGCCTCAGCCTCCCGAGTAGCTGGGACTACAGGCGCCCGCCACCACGCCTGGCTAATTTTTTGTATTTTTAGTAGAGACGGGGTTTCACTGTGTTAGCCAGGATGGTCTTGATCTCCCGACTTCGTCATCCGCCTGTCTTGGCCTCCCAAAGTGCTGGGATTACAGGTGTGAGCCACTGCGCCCAGCCAACATCATCTTTTTTTTTAACAAAGAAACAGTAACCAATTGACTTTTACAAGGTATTTCCAATATCAATAGTAGACTCTGAAATCTATCATGAACTTAGTTTCATTTAAATCTACCTTTAACCCCCTGAGATAACCTCCATACAGTTGTTTCAAGGACAATACTAGCATACGTGGATACAGCAATAATCCCTAAACTCCAATAACCCTGTGTCTCTCTGGTTATAAAGGAAATGGTTTCTGCTTGACTTATTTCAACCAATAAAAGTCCAGTATTTATAACCCTTTATGAATAATAAATAAAATATCTATTCTCCAGTTCTAGCATTTCTAAAATCTAAATGACAATATAAAGCTCTTTGTCTCAGCTCATTAAGTATGTATTGAACCCTTTGTGGCAGGGAGTCTTTTTATACCTATACAGTCATTTATATCAGAGAAACAAATTGAAAATAGACCTACAAACTTTAGGATTCAACTATGAATAGTTTCCTTCTGTTTCAAAAGTTCATGCCACTTTCAAAACGTCATCTAGTGATGTATCATCTATGCTGTCCAAGTTCTATAAAACCTCAGAACATCAAGAGGAAAAGAGTAAGTTATCGTTAAGGTTGACTTGAGATGCTTGTGGTATGCTGGTTACAAGGCTAGCCATGGGGCATATATTTTAGAAAATATTACAGGAAGGTGAACTGTAGAATGCTGGCTGAGACATTCCATAACCTTGTTAGCTTGACACTTTGCTGGTCATCACCATAATTCACTATATTGCATCACAGAGTCACCTGGGAACTACTGCAATTAACAAGAGGTATGTGGGCCTTCAGCCTGTTACTCCAGAAAGCGTAATTTTGTGATAGTCACTCAAAGTATCTCACGGTACAACTGTAAAAGGTCAAAATGAGCAAAAGGATCCATGCTGGAAGAACAACAAGCTGGAGGTTTTAAATAAGTAAGGCGTTTCAGTTGTATTCCACCATTCACTTTGGTCTGTAAAATAACTTGCAGTACTCAAGTAATTGGGCTGACAGAAAAATATTCACATTCTGTGCCACGAATTGGAACCTTGTTTAGATGAAATATTCATGACTTGTACATAAATGCGGGCAAACTGAATTTTCTAAAAATTTATACCATAAAAAGGTAGACCCTGCCTCTTTCTTTCCTGTTATCTTAGCTGACTATAAAAATACTTCGGCTGCTGGTTCCCAAAACGCACTCTAAGAATGTTCTTGACCTTCCTGCAGCAGGGTCCTGGCCACTCCACCCGCTCCCTGGCTTTCTGTGCCAGCAGAGAGACCATTTCAAGTTATCGTGGCAAAGGCAGAGCAGGGAAAACAAACCTCCATCTGAAGGAAAACCTGTATCTGTCCTTTTGCAGAACAAACACACATATGATTTTGATTTGACTTTCCCACTTGTCTCTGATTAAAATATTCCCTTAAGGCCTTCAGCATTTTTGTTGATATCCTTTGCAGGGCTGGTTGGTGATGGGTAGCAATATTTTTAGAAAGTTAAGTTACCACACTATTTCTCCCCCCATTCTGCTTCAGGGTAACAAATATGTTATATAATAATTAAATGCTGCAGCAAACCATTGCTCACTTTAAGAACCTATGCTACTTAGGCTGGGCACGTGACTCACACCTGTAATCCCAGCACTTTGAGAGGCCCAGGCAGGCAGATCACTTGAGGCCAGGAGTTCAAGACCAGCCTGGCCAACAAGGCAAACCCCCATCTCTACTTTAAAAAATACCAAAAATTAGCCAGGCATGGTGGCATGTACCTGTAGTCCCAGCTACTTGGGAGGCTGAGACACGAGAATCACTTGAATTCGGGAGGCAGGGGTTGCAGTGAGCTGAGATTGCACCACTGCACTCCAGCCTAAGCGACAGAGTGAGACCCTGTCAAAAAAAACAAAAAAAAACAAAAAAAACTATGCCACGCTACACAAAACCAAACCCATATGCCTGCCTTTTCATTCAGCATGCATCACCAAGGGGAAAAAGGAAAGGATGGACTCCAAGAAGACAGTTAACCTTCTTCTAAAGCTAGAACAGAGGAACCAGGAAGGCCTAGTCCTACACATGACCAAGAAAGAAGAATGTGGACTGGTTTTGTCCCTATGGAATGTGGAGATTTATAGTTGCTGTGTTCTAAAACTGCCTATCTTCAATTCTTGATTATCTGTCTGTTAACTTATACTGACTCAGACTCCATCAAAAAAACAGAGTTGGGGTGGTCCAAAACAACCTGTTCAAGGAAGTGAGATTTAAGCTGAACCTAAAGGGGGAAGAATACAGCAAGGTGAAAAGTTGGCCGAAGAGTGTTTACAGAAGAACAAATAACATGAGCGGAGATCTTGAGGTGAGGTGTTTTAGAAAGGCTCCAAAACTGAGAGCAAGCTGATGTGGCTGAAGTGTAAGAGGCAGGAAGAAAGCGAGACAAGCTGCGTTTCAGATACAGACACAGGCCTGATTCCTGTTCATTTCCATAAGGATATAAGGCAGTCTGTAAAAGTAGACAGAGTAAAACACAAAGAATATAAATGGTAAGTTAAAACTTAGGACCCAGGCAGATCTGAATCACAGGAGATCTGTGATTGTTATCCTAGGGAAAAACAAGGATAGCTACAGGATCGTCTATTGGATATGCTTTCAATGTGCACTGGACACTTGGCTTTGGGTTTTTAAACCTTATTTTATATTTTTAAATAACCAGTTAGCCAGATTCTAATTAAATTTTTAAAAGTTTTAACTTAAAACTCACTAAATATATAATCATTATGAAGGTACGGGGATTTTCTTCTACATGCCAGAGAAGAGACTAGTATTCTCCATAGTACATGCAAAAGACACAACAGAGTTCCAAAGAGAAAATGCTTTAAAAAAGTTAAAGATGCACCCAGCACCCCCCATCAGTGAGCATCTCTTTGGTTTTGTTTTTAAGACTATATGCATTTATTTGACATCAGATGTAAAAATACATTACCGTTTCATTCTTTTATAATGAAGGTGTTTTCTATTTTATATATCACAAGAACTAAAAGACTTCACAAATATTCATAGTAACCATTAGTTTTAAACTCTAGATGAGGGGTTTCCAATCTTTTGGTTTCCCTGAGCCACACTGGAAGAACTGTCATGAGTCACACATTAAATACACTAACACTTATGATAGCTGATGAGCTTTAAAAAAAATCACAGAAAGATCTCATGTTTTAAGAAAGTTTGCAAATTTGTGTTGGGCCGCATTCAAAGCCATCCTGGGCCACATGCAGCCCATGGGCTGGGGTTGGACAAGCTTGCTCTAGACAAAGAGCTGACTTTTTTAAAACAGCAAATAAAAGCATGCTGGGGGACAGGCACAGTGGCTCATGCCCGACATCCCAGCACTGTAGGAGGCCAAGGTGGGAGAATCACTTGAAGCCAGGAGTTTGAGACCAGCTTTGGCAACACAGTGAGACCCCGTCTCTAAAGAAGAAAAAGAAAAAAGGAAAACAAAGCATGCCAGAAGATGTAGAAACATACTAATTAATACCTACAAAAATGTTGGGAGTAGAGAGACATCAGTACAAGGAAGTTCCTCCACAGGATCTACCAAGACTATTATCATCAACAAACCAACGAGGTGGTGAGATACCATTCAAGCATCACTGACTTTAAAGACTATTTTAACCATGGTTTAGATCATTCAAGCAAATAGGACATTACTCTTTTTGTTACCTGCTTTGAAAATTAATAAGACCATTTTCATTCCATCCCCACCTATCAAATACTAGGTATATCAAGCTAATGTTAAAGTAAATGCAGATTTCAACAAGTGCAAGGGATCAACCTTAATGCAAACAACAATTCCAAAAATACCACGAATTTTTAATGCTGGTGGGCATTAGTAAATGCTTCAATACCATGTTCTGTTTATAACCCAGGAGATATGAAGCGCTATCACACACACCAGATGGGATGAGGCCATTCATCATCTCAACTTTGTTTATAGCTTCCTGTTCATTTATCATCAACCTCGCCATGGCTGTGCGCTATCTAATTTGATCTAGTTTTACACTTTGCGTAACCTAAGGAGCTCCATATATTAGGCATGTCATAAAATTCCACTTCACATTCTTCATCACAGATGCTGTCATTGTCGCTCTCTCCTAATGATTCCTCAACCTCAAGGCTCTGTCACCCTTAGGGAAAACTCAGCAACATTTGTTGGCTGCAGAAACACCAAACACCTTGAGATTGAGGCCTCCTTCGGCAACAATCTTAAAAAACTTCAAAATCACTATGTAGACTACAGTGTCTCCATCTGCAAAAATGAGGTGGCTGAGGGACACAATCCACAGGTTCCTTTCCATCCCTGTAATTCAGCAGGCTGGGGAGCAGCCCTGGGGGATCATCAGAAACACTTGCAGTAGGTGCAGAGGGGTGCGGGTAAGCAAGCAAGGGCTTTCGGCTAGGGTAATGTGATTTGATCATTACATTATCTATACCCACAAATTTGTAAAGCCTAGAGGAATGTTCAGATTACAGTTTAATCACTACAGTTTACATTTGCATTCTTTTCTTACTACATAGCCTTCATACTGGTATGCGCCATGTATTGCTACAGAGCCTTAATGATTGATTTTAGTAGCTATATTCCATTGGCAGATGGTAAATTATACAGCCATTCCTCTACTGCGCTTAGCTTGTCTGCATTTCTTTCTTTCTTTCTTTTTTTGAGACAAGGTCTCACTCTGTCACCCAGGCTGGAATGTAGTGGTGTGATCTCGGCTCACTGCAACGTCCGTCTCCCAAGTTCAAGCCATTCTCCTGCCTCAGCCTCCCGAGTAGCTGAGATTACAGGCACCCACCATCACTCCTGGCTAATTTTTGTATTTTTAGTACAGGCACGGTTTCACCAAGTTGGCCAGGCTGGTCTTGAACTCCTGACCTCAAGTGATCTGCCCACCTCAGCCCTGCAAAGTGCTGGAATTACAGGTGTGAGCCACCACGCTCAGCCTTGTCTGCATTTTTTTAACTATTAGAGATAAAGCTCCAAAGAACATCCTCCACAAGCACAAAGTTTTATTCTTCGTAATTATTTTCTCATGCATTCAGTTAACATTTACGAATTGCTTAGTATGCAAGGCAATGTGCTAGGAGATATAGCGAACAAGAAAATATAACATGAGTCGATTACACTAATGTAACTGTCTCATCATGGGGAGAATACACAGCATAGACATTAAGAGCAACAGCCTGGAATCAGACCTCCAGGGATTTGAATCCCTACTTCATTATTTCTTACTGGTAGGACATTGGGTAAGTTATTTAATGTTTTTCCACCCCACTTCTTCACCTGTAAAATGAGAAAAATAATTGTATCCAGCTCATATGGCTGTTGTGTGACCTGAATGAATTCATATATTCACAGTACACAGAACTCAGCACATAGCAGGCACTCAGCAAACGTTAGCCTTCCTCACCAACTCCATAATTATTATGGCAGGGCGCAATGAGAACATATAAAAGGGAAAGCAAACCAGCATATCAGCAACAAAAGGGATGTGCAAAGTGTCGAAATCACTATGACTTGGAAATTAACCATCCCAAAGCATACATAATAGCTTTGGGATGGTTAAGCACAGTGGCTCATGCCTGCTCATGCCTGTCATCTCCACATCTTGGGAAGCTGGTCAGGTCGTGCACTATACTGTAGATTATTTCGTTCACCACTTTCTCTAGAATCTAGTGCCGGGCTGTTGAATTTCTGAGTATATCAACAGATGAATTTCCAAAAAGACTATGTCAATCAATAACATCAATAGCACTATATTAACATATTAAATTAACATGTTGTCAGCCAGGCGCGGTGGCTCACGCCTGTAATCCCAGCACTTTGGGAGGCTGAGGCGGGCAGATGACGAAGTCAGGAGATCGAGACCATCCTGGCCAACACGGTGAAACCCCGTCTCTACTAAAAATACAAAAAATTAGCCGGGCGTGGTGGCGGGCACCTGTAGTCCCAGCTACTCGGGAGGCTAAGGCAGGAGAATGGCGTGAACCGGGAGGCAGAGCTTGCAGTGAGCAGAGATCCCGCCACTGCACTCCAGCCTGGGTGACAGAGCGAGACTCCATTTCGGAAAATAAATAAATAAATAAATAAATTAATTAATTAACATGTCAAAATTGGATTTTATTTCTAAATATTTTTACCAATTTACTAGTTTCAAGGTAACTTCTGAGCTGTGAATATTTTTCCTACTATCTGATATTACCACAATGCTGATTTTACATGTCTTTACTAAAGATTTTGAACATTTCCCCACATATCTACTGCTTTTATTTCTCTGTTTGAGCTTTTTATCCATATATTTTACCTATCTCTTAGAATGTTAATGATTTTTAAATTACTCTCACGTTGGCTTTTATGGATCATAAATTTTAAGATTCTATTTGTCTTACTGATGAAAACATCTTTGTCAATCTATTTCCTGTTTATTTTAGTTTGTCTGGATTACACAAATTTTGTTTGCAGCTTTTCTATAATTAAGTTTATAAGTGCTATTCTCTATTATATGTTCTATGGTTTCAATTCTTAAAAAACTATTACCCCTTCAAGTATCTGATAAGTAATCTATTTCATGCTGGTATTTTATTTTCTTCTCTTTCTTGCTTAATTATTTAACTCATTCCATCTGGAGCTTTACCCAGTGTATTAAGTACAGATTGTAACAAATTTTGCTTCCAACTGTTATCTAAATACCTTAATATTAGTTATTAAATAAAACTTCCTTTCCTATTTTCTAAAGATAAGCAGCTATTTTGAACAGAAGACTTCAAAGGGGGAGAGAGATATAACGTGCTGGAAAAAGAAAAATAAAATGTGGCAGTTTTGGGTGGAGTTAGGAATGGAAGAACAGGAAGAATGCAAGCTAAAGAAGGGCATGGAGACCTTCTAGGACTCACACAAAAGCAGAGAAACGTTCCCCATGGGACATGAAAGAAGAAACACACTGGGCAATAAAATGAAATGGGGTCTATAAAATTCCAGCAAATGCCAAAAGGAATAAATTCTGGGTAGACAATGTTTGGGAACCACTACTATAAACAAAAATCTGCAAGGCCCGACTACAACTCCTTTTTATTCCCACCCTCCATGGATCATTACTTTCCCATGGCTCCTCCCTAACTCTGCTGCCACAGCCAAGGCCTCTTTTTTCTTTGCTGGTCTTTTATTTCTTTTAAAGGGCACGGATCCCTTTTAGTCCTCTCTTCTGAGTAGCAAACTGTCACTGACAGCATATAGGTAGGCGAGACTGGATGCAGCGCAAGGTGTCAAAATCACTATGACTTGGAAATTAACCATCCCAAAGCGTATATAATAGCCTGTGTAGCTGTGGGAGAGATAGACATTGAAGAAGCTCAGCCTCTGATCTTTCTAGATACCTCAACTGGAAAACCCTCAGGCAGGAAAACAGGCTCCTGATGCCTTTTTCTTTCTTTTAACATGCTAAAAAGGCCAGGTGGACTGTGACCTCTAAATCTCCATGTAACACAAAAGCATCCAGGGAAAACTAGTTTTAGAGGCCTCTTGGCCTCTGGTGGGTACACAATCCCAAATACTGATTGGTTTCAAATGGCTTTTCACAAATACTAAATATTAAAAATTTGTAAGACAACATCACAAGTTTCATTTTTATAATCTGATAGATTAAAAATCCAGATTGCTTATTTTACACAACACCCATTTTCTTCTTTTTTTTTTTTTTTTTTTGAGACAAAGACAGGGTCTCACTTTGTCACTTTGTCCCTCAGGCTAGAGTGCAGTGGTAGCATTATCATAGTTCACTGCAGTCTCAAACTCCTGGGTTCAAGTGATCCTCCTGCCTCAGCCTCCCAAGTAGCTAGGACTACAGGCATGTGCCACTAAGCCTGGCTAATTTTCTTTTTTTATTTTTGTAGAGATGTGTCACACTATGTTGCCCAGGCTGGTCTCAAATTCCTGGCCTCAAGCAATCCTCCCGCCTCAGCTTCCCAAGATGTGGAGATGGCACTCATGAGCCACTGTGCTCAGCCCCCATTTTCTGTTCTTACAACTATGCACAGAGTGATAGGAATGCCTACAGGGGCTAGATGGTGGTTTTTAGATATTATCATAAACTTCGATGGCAGCAAAAAGGTCCTCAAATAGTTTCTAACTGGATCATTCCCTGTAAAATACAGATTCATTTGAGCTGAAAGTTACACCCATCAATTTCCTGCTTAACTAATTCAGAGATTCTGTATACCACCAGTGGAAGAAAGCTAAACCAAATCACGGCAGAAGGGCTCTTCTTGATCTAGTTCTTGCAACCTATCCAGTCTCATCTCTCCCTGCTGCTGTCATCATGTTCTTTTTAGTCTCAGTCATCCTGAACACTTGGACTCTTCTGACCACTCCACATTCCTCCACACACATGGTTCTATACAGGCTTGTTCCTCTTCATCCCAACCTACCTCCCCACCTTACTACTTCCGCCCACACCTCTGCTTAAGCATGACCTCTTTCCTAAGGCCATTCTTGAAGATGCCAGGGCAAAGCTGGAAGCTCCCACTCCCTGCCATATGCTCTTAAAGCAACAAATACATGTGCGCAGGACAGACAGAATTCTAATTATCTGGGTTCACATCTGACTCCCCCAAAAGCATATGAGCTCCAGAAAGAAAGAAACCTTTTTTGGACCTTGTCTTTTTCAGCTGCTCATCCCTAGAGCTTAGCAAAACGCTTAACACATGGTAGGTACCTAATACATGTTTTTTTGTTTTTTTTTAATGAACAAATGAGCCTTTTATGAAACTTTTTTTAATTGGGAAGTCGTTTTAATGCCAAATTCCTGATTTTTATAATTTGCTTTCCAAAGTTTTAATGCTGTCTTGCCTAATTCTAATCAGCAGTCAATATTATATTAGAGATTCACTTTGACTGATTCTTTCCAAATTATTCATCTTAATTTTCATACAAATAATTCTTTTTTTGGCACTCACTTTTTAATCAGTTTACATAACATTTAATTAAATAATACAATTTCAGGCAGGGACAAAATAACTGACTCTTAGTAGAAACAAAACTCAGATCTGGGTGGTGTCATGTGTGGGGTCAACCCAGGAGTAGCTATCAGCCAGGAGTATTCGGCACACCATGGGCATCAGTCAGCATATTTTTAAAAGGGAGTAGAGGGTGTTGGTTAATTTGGAAAGTCAGTTACATGGAGGTAATTTTGGAGTTTCTACTGCACGCTGCTTAAAATCACACAGCAGAGCTTTCCAGAGTCAAATGCTAAAGCTATTCAGGGCCATGTGATTCATTACTGACTGATGAGATGAGCCAACATGTCTCCTTCCATTTAACTTAAATAACTTGATATGTCAAGTTCAGGTTATTAAAATATGCCTATTCATTCCTCCGGGCTCCATATATACTTCCTGAATCTGGAACATTCCATTAAATCAAGACAGTATGTATCAAAACTGACTTCCTTAAGATAATTCTTTCTAAACCTCAGTATTGGCCCATGAGTATGTTTCTAATTAACTCTCTTGAGATGTAGCTCAGAATTAGACTAAGTTGACTTTTGAAGCATCCTTGTGTATACGCTAATACTCAGTTACCACAATAAAACAATTGGAGGTCTAGATTCTGTACAGGATAAGAATCAGAGACATGGAAGAAAAGTAAATTAAAACTACCATCATTAATAAGGACTAGAAACATTTCTAAATCCTTCTGGCAATTCTCCTAAATAAACCAAGTATCATCAGAGAAACTACTTGGGTATACAAAGAAGAATTTCAGCAACTTTTCCCTAGTATTCTTCCCGTTTCTCTTTCTCCTTTCCTTTTATGGCTAGATACTGAAGTTAAGGCAACCCTATGAGGAGGTTTTAATTCAGAATTAAAATGTACCATACATTTTATATGTATCTTTTTTTTAACCGATATATAATGAAATATTTTTACAAAATACAATCACTTATCTAATTCTTATAAACTAATAAATTTACCAAATTGATCTCAACTTAAAGTTGAATAATTTATAGCAGATCTGATCCAAACAAGAAAAAAAAAACCATACATTACTCATAGAGGGGTGTGTATCTACTTTTAAAGTTAGGCTACGATGGAAGAGGTAACTCCAAAACTGAATCAGAAACTTGAAAAGCTAATGGGGAAAGAAGACTGCATTTTACACCTTTAATTCTACTAATAGGCTCGATACCATCAAAGCTGGAAACCTACCAGCTTTTAAATCCTTATTTTCACAAGCCATTTGGAATAAAGCATTTTCACCAATTCACTTCTAAAACTGTACTCTTTCTCTTCATGGAACCGATGCATTTAAGCAAACTTTACTAGGTAATTCACATTATCTAAGTCCATTATATTCATTAAGAAAGAGACTGTTAAAATAATGATAATAATAATAATGATGAGGATAAATTCCTGGATGCAACAAAATCACCTTTTCTACAGAGAGTTTACTGTACAAGTTTAAAGTCTAGTGTATCAGAAGGTCCCCATACTGGGAGACAAGAGATCTCAGTTCCGTTGTAGGTCTGCATCGCAAAGCTAAATAACCTTGAGCAATTCAGTGCGGCTCTCTGCAACTTGCTCTTCTAGTCAGTAAAATGAAAGGCCTAACTGCTTTCTCAGTTCTAAGTTTTTATGGTCCTATAATCTATTAAATTTTAAAGAATATTCCTTATGAACCATAAACATCAAAGCCTAGATTCTTCTCTGTCCCATAACTCGACATCGATTGTAGCTAAGTACTACTGCGTCTCTTTCTTCAGCGTCTCGCCTATTTCTTTCTCTCCCTTCCTCAATGCCTTTGTCCAAGTTCAAGCTATTATATCATTCACAGACTACAGCAGAGCCTTCTCAATAGTCCCTCTCCCTCTTTTCATAATCCCTCCAATATGCTTTCTTCATACCATAGCCAGGAGGGACATTCTGATATGCATATTCAACCAATCAGTTCACTTCCCTACAGGATTTTTCTATGACTCTCCATTTAGATCATGAAACTGAATGATCAGTGATTCTGGAACATATCACACTCCCTATCTTGGATGCATACTAATGCACATGCCATCCTCCTGGCTAGATTCTGAAAGAATTCCTCTTCCCGCTCTTCCTTCTTTCGATTTTGGGGCCCACCACAACTCTATGTACTTGCTTTAAGTGAGGCCTCCTTTTGACTGCTCCCTGAAGGTTCAGGCGGACCTGCTTCTCAGTACCCATTTGCACAAATATGCATCATAAGGAAACTGTCTGTACACAAACTTCAAAGGTAAGTATCTTCTCATCAATACCTAGAAAACTGCTGGGAATGCCCTAAGTAGGTGACAAATGAATGTCAATCATTGGAATGAACCTCAGTGGAGCCAACTCTCCAGCCTCCTGACAGAGGCCAAAAGACTCAAAGTTAAACTTTCTCTGGGTTTATACATGGATCAATTAAGAGTATTTTTCCCAGTAGAGCTTTTTGGGTCATTTTTTTTTTCTAAATGACATCAAAATAAGAAATGATGCTTTTTTCTGTAATCGGAAATATTTATTTATAGATCTTGCATAAAGTCAAAGCATAGACTAAAAGACTATAAATAAGCATTAGCAAGATATGCCCACATCCTAAACACATGTTAAGAAAATAATATATACCCAATATCATTAATGCTCTTTTGGTTCCTGGTATGGGAACCAAACTTTAGATTTATTCATAGTTGGGCCATTATTCTTAATCTTTTTTTTTTTTTTCCTGAGAGGGAGTCTCGCTCTGTCACCCAGGCTGGAGTGCAGTGGCGCAATCTCAGCTCACTGCAACCTCCGCCTCGCAGGTTCAAGCAATTCTCCTCCCCCAGCCTCCCAAATAGCTGGGATTACAGGCATGCACCACCACAACCGGCTAATTTTTGTATTTTTAGTAGAGACGGGGTTTCACCATGTTGGCCAGGCTGGTCTTGAACTCCTGAACTCGTGATCTGCCCACCTCAGCCTCCCAAAGTGCTAGGATTACAGGCATGAGCCACTGCACCTGGCCCATTATTCTTAATCTTAATGAACAAGTCAACTTAATAATCATTGTTCTTATAGTGAGTGTGTGCCCTGACTTTTACTAGACATATTGAGAGAAAAAAAAAAAAGAATCAATACACCTGTTTTCTCACAGCATCTTTTCTGGATACAGCACTATGATAGAAAGGAGAGACATGAAATAAGCTTTTTTTTTCCATAAAATTATGACCTAGTTAATGATATGGCCATTCTAGCCTATTTCTGAAACAATTATCAAATCTTTATTAACTAGAAATCAATGATTTTCACATAGGTTAATTTATTTTCTTTTTCTCCCCTAAACCTTGTATGTTTTATTTGAAAGTCCTAAAATCTAGGTGCTGCTTCTTTTATTTATACAAATGTATGAGTACATATAAAATTTTGTTACATATATATAACACACAGTGATCAAGTCGGGGTATTTAGGGTGTCCAGCAACTAAGTGTAATACATTTTTGCTAACTATAGTCACTCTACTCTGCTATCATACATTCCATTTATTCCTTCTATCTAATAATCGCATGTTTGTATCCTTTAAGCCATTTTTCATCATCCTACCCCACTCACTCTTGCTTCCAGTGCTTTTTCTACCATAAGATCATGGCAATTATCAAAAGATTGAACAGTTCTGCCACCTTAGTCACAGTCTCCAATTGTCTTACCACGTTTAATATCATGTCCGGAATAATTTTAAGGCCATGTTTTGTACTCTTGCCATCATTTCTAGCATACTGGAATATTACCAATGTCAAGTGACAATGTAAAGCCTCTTAAAGGCCGGGTGTGGTGGTTCACACCTGTAATCCCAGCACTTTAGGAGGCCTTGGCAAGTGGATCACTTGAGCCTAGGAGTTCGAGACCAGCCTACGCAACATGGCAAAACCCTGTTTCTACAAAAAATACAATTAGCCAGGCGTGGTGGCATGCACCTGTAGTCCCAGCCACCTGGGAGGCTGACGTGGGAGGATCACTTGAGCCCAGGGGGCAGAAGTTGCAGTGAGCCGAGATCAGGCCACTGCATTGTAGCCTGGGTGATGGAATGAGGCCCTGTCTCAATAAATAAATCAATAAAGCCAGCTTCTTAAAGCTTCCTATTTCTCAGATCTAAAAGGAACACTTTCTTACTCTCTTTCCCAAAGCCCTTTGCCTTTGCTTCAAACACACACCCGTGCAATGTCTGCTGGCCTTGGGTTTAATGACATGGGTTCCTGTCTGTATCTGTCAGGTCTTTTCTGAACACTTCCTACAAAATTTAATTAATTATTCACTTATATTGTTTATTCCCTTTAACAAAAAGAACAAGAAACAATAATAAATTATGTCATTAATCCCCTTCTTAAATATGAAGCTTCTACTATCACTGGATAAGAAAGGGTATACATGGCTGGGTGTGGTGACTCACGCTTGTAATCCCAGCACTTTGGGAGGCCGAGGTGGGCGGATCATGAGGTCAGGAGATCGAGACCACGGTGAAACCCCATCTCTACTAAAAATATAAAAAATTAGCCGGGCGTGGTGGCGGGCGCCTGTAATCCCAGCTACTCGGAGAGAATGGCATGAACCCGGGAGGTGGAGCTTGCAGTAAGCTGAGATCGCGCCACTGCACTCCAGCACTCCAGCCTGGGTGACAGAGCGAGACTCCGTCTCAAAAAAAAAAAAAGAAAGAAAAGAAAGGGTATACATGTGAATAAACTTACAGCTTACTCATCATCTTCATGAGTGATTTATGCTTAGATCTTCCATTTGCTCATGAGCTGATCAATAACCAGGCAGGTGAAAGAGAGTGAATCTTACTTGTCAAGGATATGTGTAATCAACAGGAAAGCTTAAACTTGATTTGAGGACAAGAACAAAGTTTCTGCTTTCACCATTAGCATAAAAATGTTCAGAGTTTTTATGATTAAAATGGAAAATTCTGGTTTTCATAGCCTAATACCCCATGCCCAGAGATTGAGAGGATTTCCTAAGTAATTATTAGATATACAGTCATGACATCCATTCAGAATTCCTAAAGCAAACAAGAAAAATAATGATTAAGGAAGAACTAATTTTTATTTTTAAGGTGTTGACCACTATCACTGTGGCATTTCTTATGTATAAATCTATTCACATACACATGAACAAATACAAATCTATTAAATAACATGCAAAATTTTAAAAAACATCACTCTTTATTCTGGTACCTTAGATTCAACACTTCAGCCACAAAAAAGGTAGTTAAGATGATACAACTGTCTCCCTCCAAATTTGCTCTTTTGAGGAAGACAAAACACAGAAATTATTTATCTATGGCTGTCACTCTATTCTAAAACTGATGAGTGTCAAGTTCCTCAGCATGTGCTTCTCAAGCTCGTGTGAAGCTATCACGAAATGCTAGCAAGCATGACCACTTTTGGCAAGTCACTTGGTTCCCATCTGAAAGAAACAATTCAAAAGCCATGGGGGATAAATACAGAGTTAAATGAGAACTGTATTTCTCATTTATTTACTAACTAACCAAATGATTCATAATTCCTAAGACTGATCATCAATAAAAGCGATGATGAATGTTTAGTCTAAAATGCAGGTTCTTTAATATGCCCAAAATAAACCTGTTGAAAAGTTTCCACTTTCTTTGTTAATAAATTAAAATATATTAATCCTTTGCAGCTAATAATTTAGTACACAAAAGTGAAGGAAATAACATATCTACTTAAACGCTAATATTAACATTTTCCATTCATTCATGTGCTCGTTTGTTTGCAGAAGGCAAGAACAGCAAAGTCTCTATAAAGAAGCTTCCAGGCCAGGCGCAGTGGCTCACGCCTGTAATCCCAGCACTTTGGGAGGCTGAGGCAGGTGGATCACCAGGTCAGCAGTTAAAGACCAGCCTGGCCAAGACGGTGAAACCCCGTCTCTACTGAAAACACAAAAAAATTAGCTGGGTGTGGTGGTGGGTGCCTGTAATCCCAGCTACTTGGGAGGCTGAGGCAGAGAACTGCTTGAACCCGGGAGGTGGAGGTTGGGAGGTTACAGAGAGCCGAGACTGCACCACCGAACTCCAGCCTGGGAGACAGAGCAAGACTCCATCTCAAAAAAAAAAAAAAGCTTCCTATGTAACCTCTACGTAAGGGAAAGATACTAACAATTGTTGGTTTCTATTTTACAGGGTATTATAGCTATTATGTCATCTACCCTTTATAGCCATCCTGTGAATGACATCGCTTTACACCAAGTTACAGAAGAAAACTGAGATTCTGAGACATGTAGTATTCTTCTCAAAGCACACTATCAATAAATGGCAGAGTCAATACTCAAAGTCTACCATGCTATCTCCAAAGTGTGCACATTGTCCCAATAACTTCTGGAGTGGTCAAGAGGGGCGAGAAAGACCCAGTCTTCACTGAGGTAACTGCTGGGCTGCTGGCAACAACCATGACAGCAGCATCTATAAGGTAGGTGCTGCACTCTCCTCTCCTCTAACAAAACTTGTTAACCTATCATAGCTCTTGCTACGCCTAGATGTCGTCTCTGAATTCTCAGCATACTCTACTGGTCAGCAACAGACAGAGTAGGTACATAAAATAAAATCTACCTTCCATCCCTGAGCTAAGTACCACAATGACCAGTAATAATGAGGCAGAAATAACTGCAACTAATCACGAGGCCCAAATACCTAGTCAATAGTACTTGTCTATAATATCTAGTGACTCTCAACAGAGCTGAAAAAGCCTCTTTCTATAGTAGGTCAACCCACCTGTGCTGAATTTCCATACTGATTAATTTATATCACTAGACATTATCAGAAGAACAAAATAGAGAGAAGATGTGGTACCTCATCTGTAGAAGCTTAGAGGCTAGCCAGAGGAAACCAAACGTACACAGGCATTCAAGCTCCTGGAAGGGCCACCCAAGGACGCTGACACAATCAATCAAAACATTCCCTTGGAAGCAGCGTTGCTCTAACCACATGAATGACCTGCTCAAAAGCAGTCCAAGACACTTGGATTCCATTAAATGCAAGTTTTGCCATTCATCCACCAACAATTAAAAGGGGCAAGTCTCCTCAAGCCCCTAATAAATTTTCTCTTTGTGGCTACAGAAATGGAAATTGTCCATAATCATTATTTTTACAGTTGAATTCTTTCTCTGGATTGAATACTCTATTTAAATTTGAGGCCGGGCGCCGTGGCTCATACCTGTTATCCCAGCACTTTGGGAGGCCGATGTGGGCGGATCACTTGAGGTCAAGAGTTCGAGACCAGCCTGGCCAACATGGTGAAACCCCGTCTCTACTAAAATTACAGAAATTAGCCAGGTGTGGTGGCGGGAGCCTATAATCCCAGCTTGAGCGGCTGAGGCAGAAAAATTGCTTGAGCCGGGAGGTGGAGGTTGCAGTGAGCAAAGATTGTACCACTGCACTCCAGCCTGGGCAAAAGAGCGAGACTCCATCTCAAAAATAAATAAAATAAAATAAAATAAAATAAAATAAAATAAAATAAAATAAAATAAAATAAAATAAAATAAAATGAAATAAATTTGCTAGGCCTCAGTTTTCTAATCAGTATATGGAAATAATATACCCATTGTTCTCTGGATGAAGAAAAATAGCATGTGACTATGGCTAAAACTACGTTGAGTACACAGAAGGTACTCAGTGAACATTACTTTTCCTTTCCTTCCAGCTCTGAATCAAATCTTTCTCCATACTTTTAATCTGGGAATTCTTCTAATAATCCTGAAGATGATCACATACGAAACTAAAGAAGCCATAGATCCAAGAGGCAGAGAAATAAGCAGCTTCACTGGGCTTGGGGAGGGTGGGGGTTAGAAGCACAATCACCAGACTTTCTCGATATTATTTGAAAGTATTATTTTAAGAGTTGAATGAATTGGACACAAAGAATAAGAAATAGAAGAGATGAAGAAGAGAAATTCTTTCCTGGAAGTGGAGGCAGTGATGTTACCTTTAAAAGGTGCTAGACAGGAAGTGTAAGAGGTGACAGCTTTTTGATAACTCAAACTCAAGAGATCAGTGAAGTGGCTGCTGGATTAAGGGACTATTACCACTAAGTCATCTGTATGCTGAAAGGACCCATATTTTTCATTATTTGTGATAGGATGCCCTTGAGTTGCAGAGCCACAGCAGCAAGCATACTGCTCACCTAGGAGAGGGAAGCAAGCAAAACGTAGCTGTCACCACCCAGGCCACAGCTTGCTAGGCAGGTACTTTGTTCCCTCACTCACAGAAGCACACACAGGGCTGAGATTAGGCAGGCCCTAGGCCCCCTGCATTCCCATGTCATTGCATCCTGCCTGTCCATGAGACAGAATCATGATAGGTATTTTCATCTCACCTTAACTGGGCTCTCCAAAGAACTGTGTTTCCTATTGCATGGTTATAATGTGCTGGACTGAGTATGTGTCATCAGTATCACAGAAAAGAAAGAAGGTACACTCTGTGCATCATTTTGAAGTTTTTTGTCATCACAGCTACCTAACATTTACGTATACTGCTATCTATTTAAAGGATCAGTGTTAGGGGAAAAGGGAGAGGAGAGGAGAAGCCAGTGATCTGCAGTGTTTAAAAGTTATTGCCAAGAGACTTGAGTTTATATTTTAAATTCCAGGAAGTCGAAGTGTTCTGGGTAATACATGTGAATCACTGGAAAGAAATCTTCCATTTTCTGGCTAGAAGGTGCCTCCTTCGACAACCACAATGTCAATGAATCATAGGTCCTTTATTACTCTACTTTCTTTGCATGATCCAAGAGCCTGTTATTCAAGACCCCCTCCAGGAATTAACCAGGGAACTATAAGTCACCCCTATTTGGGTTCATCTGGGATGCCCTGTCTCAATTCTTTCTCTGGATTAATTCCAAAAAGTGGCATAGAACTGCAATGTCCATTATTATCAGGCCCTGCAGAAGCTCTGGTGGGCAGTAAGTAGCCTTCTGTGGCTGGGATGGGAGGGCCTGTCAGTGCCTCAGAATATTTCTTCTACGTGACTACTTGCATTTGAAATTCTTAATCCCTGGATATCTGGGTTTGATATTCTATCAATCTCTATCTGAAGTTCACACAACACAATCTATTCATTCTTTTGTTGAACAAAGGTTTACAAAATGACTGAGGAATACTCTGTTTTATGCATATATATTCTCTCTCTCTCTGTGTGTGTTTTTGTTTGTTTGTTTTTTGTTTGAGACAAGAGTTTCACTCTTGTTGCCCAGGCTGGAGTGCAATGGCATGATCTTGGCTTGCTGCAATCACCGCCTCTCAGGTTCAAGTGACTCTCCTGCCTCAGCCTCCCAAGTAGCTGAGATTATAGTCGCATGCCACCACGGCTGGCTAATTTTTGTATTTTTAGTAGGGTTTTGCTATGTTGGCCATGCTGGTCTCAAACTCCTGACCTCAGATGATCCACATGCCTTGGCTTCCCAAAGTGCTGGGATTACAGGCATGAGCCACCGCACGTGGCCTATATTCTCTCTTGACTATGGTCATTCCAGCTTTTCCCAGTAACCCAGTGATTCTAACCCTCACCTTATTTGGGTGGGCACAAGTCACTGAGAAAAAGATACTGGCTTTTCAGCTGGGGCAAGATCTCTCTCCGATGCTCCTCCTACACATGCAAACTGCATTAGAAATCTCCAGTACAGTACCATCACCCTACAGATGGCCAATTTTAAAATGTTCCGGATATAAAAATCTTACAAAAACCATCTCACTTGGAAATGCAACGGGAGTCAGAAGCTTGGGTCCGCATCTGAGCATTGCCATCAACTATGACCTTGAAGTCATAACCTCCCTGTCTGGGTCTCAATTTTCTGATCTATAAAATGAAAAGAACGAATGAGATGCTCTCTAAGCTACTTTCAGCTCTAAGGGCTTCCCATTCACTTCTCAAAACAGTTTCCTACTGATTTCTACAAAATGCTTACTCCTCCTGCACACAGGATCCTTTGGTACATCAGCTTTAACTGTTCAGAAACACGCCAATGACAGTAAATGAGCCATTGAAATGTGGTTTTCCTTCCTTCACTGCTTACAACCTTCAAAGCTCTTAATCCTCATCCGTGCATTAGCCACATTTCAATTCTAAACATCTAAAATAATCACAGACAATAACAAGTCTCTAGGTTCTAAACACCTTTGATGTTTGACTTACATGATTTTCAGCATCTCTACACTTAAGATTAAAGTAGATATTAAATTTCCAAGGCCAAGAACTCTAGAAAGGGGGAAAATTATGTCTGCTTCCCCTGCATGCCTGGAGTCCAAACAAAACCTCTGCTCTTCAGTCATCAATGTAATGGCCAAGTGTGTAAAATCTGTCATTTGCGGACCTGTCAAATTTGTAAATTTCTTCATGAAAACCCCAAATAATAAATCAAATGGGATCAAGGTTCTTTGAATTCTCTTAAAATTCATTAAGTAGATATAGTAAGATAATCGGTTTGAATCAGACTTGAAATTATAGCTAAATGACGTAAAAATATTGAAGTACTAGGCAACGCTATCAATTTATAATACTTGATAAGTTTAATATACTCAAGAAATTATACACTGGTTACATGTGTTAATACCAATGTTTTATATTTTATAATATGTTAAAATATGTTCAATTGTTATAGTTATATAGTTATATAGTTGTATAGTTATATAGTTGCATTTTGATGTAATCAAATATATGAATTATGGTAAGCAAGCAATTAACAGTAACAATAATAATACTTAATATATGGACATTATTTTGCAGATCATAAAGCCTTTTTGCAAACCATGCTGTCATATAACCCTCACAACATCTTATGAGGCAGGTATTATCCTTCCCATTCTACAGGTGAGGAGGAAATAGTTCGCACAAGTACAATACAAAACTCAGACCAAGACCCAAGATTCAGTGAACAACTTGAGTCAGACGTGATGGAAGAAAGTACTCTGCAGATCTGTTCAAGCCAAAGAGAAGTAAGATGGATCTCACAAGCACGACGAATACGGTCTTTTCCCTGAGAATTCCCTTGAAGCTTAATGTCAACCCCAGCACAGAGTTGGCTATGAGACATCACACATAAGGTGAAAGCACAACCCTGGGATTCTGAAGGATCTGGGTTCAAAACCTAGCTGTGCTATCTGCTTGCTCTGTGGTCTTGGCCAAGTGACTTAACCTCTTCGGGCTTTAGTTTCCTCACCTTTAAAATGATTATACATCCTGATCACGCAGAGCTCTGTCTCAAGGCTAAGATATAATATGAGCAAGGTACCTAAACAGTGCTGGGCATACGGAAGAGACTCGATAGTGGTAGTTGTTATTAATTTAAGATTTCTGATCCTCTCCAATACATCTATGTGCTAGCAGTCATCAATAAAATTCAGGGCTTACTCTGGTTTCCCTTGGTTTGCTGTCTAGGACTGAAGGGAAGTATCACAGCTGATTAAAGGAAGAAGAATTTGGTACCTTTATTTGATTAACAAAACATTATCAAAAATCAATTTCTCTATCAATTGTATGAAGTGAGAAGCAGCATATTTACAAATCTGACTACATAAAAAAATATATAAAATTTTTGTATGGCCTAAAAAGAAATAAACAAGTAAATAGCAAAAACACCATATGCAAAGTTAAAACACCAAAAGTGCAGTTGGAAAGGAAAACAGGCAAAGGAGAAAAGCTTTTAGACCAGTGCTCAACCAGGGGTGGTTTTGTCCCCAGAGAGCTTCTTGGTGGTGGTGGGATGGGGGGTTGCTACTTGAATCTAATGGGTAAAGACCAAAGATGCTACAAACATCCTACAATGCACAGGACAACCCTTCAAAACAAAGAATTATCCACCCAAATGTGAATAACACTGAGGTGGAGAAACTCTGTTTTAGGCACATGAAAAGAAACTTAATCTCATGCACAAGCAAAATGCAACTTAAACTCCAATCTATCAGAGAAGCAGATAGAAGTGTTTAATAATCTGTGTTAGAGGCCGGGCGTGGTGGCTCACGCCTGTAATCCCAGCACTTTGGGAGGCCAAGGCAGGCAGATCATGAGGTCGGGAGTTCGAGAGTAGCCTGGCCAATATGGTGAAACCGTATCTCTACTAAAAATACAAAAACTAGCCAGGCATGGTGGCGCGTGCCTGTAGTTCCAATCTTGAGTGAGATTCCATCTCAAAATAATAATAATAATGATAATAATCTGTATTAGAAAGGGTATGGTGATACAGACAAGCTCATATATTGCTGGGAAAACAAATTAGTTCAACTTTTTTTTTTTTTGAGATGGAGTCTCACTCTGTCACCCAGGCTGGAGTACAATGGCACAATCTCGGCTCACTGCATCCTCCACCTCCCAGGTTCAAGTGATTCTCCTGACTCAGCCTCCCAAGTCGCTGGACTTACAGGCACCCACCACCACGCCCAGCTAATTTTTGTATTTTTAGTAGAGATGGGGTTTCACCGTGTTGGTCAGGCTGGTTTCGAACTCCTGACGTCAAGTGATCTGCCCACCTCGCCCTCCCAAAGTGCTGGGATTATAAGTGTGAACCACCGCGTCCGGCCTAGTTCAACTTTTATGGTAGATAATTTGGCAAATATTTATTCAAATTAAATAAGCACATACCCTTGGATGCAGCAATTTTGTTTCTAAGAATTTATCCTAGATATTCACAAATGTATACCAAGACTTTCATTATTCACTGTCACTTGGATGATAACAGCAAAAGTAGAAAGGTCAACTGCCCAACAATTCAGTCCAGTTCAATAAGTTATATTATATGCCAGGATGGAATATGCAGCCTTTATAAAGAACAAGGCAGATTTATTTGTGCTGATAAGGACTGCTAACTGAACAATGCATAGTACAATACAATAAATAAAATATTCTAGCAGTTTCAAGGATATATATACACATATGCCAGTACATTCCGATTCTAGGAGAAGACAGAAATGAGAAAGAGTATTACTCACTGGGAAGGAGAAATGAGTGTTTAGAATACAAAAATGGGAAGAAAACTGACTCTTCACTCTACAGTACGTCCTCTTGTCCCTTCTAAGTTTTGCACTATGTGTTACATATTCAAAAAACCTAATTCCATTTTTTTAAAGATGCCATACAGATCAACTTGAAAAAAAATCTACCTACAGGCCTAGCTAATGTAATTTTGGTATGAGTCAAGGGCCAGTCAGGAAAGAAAGGCACACTCAAGTGGGGCAAAATTTAAGACAGTTTAATAAAGAGACTCTTGACAAAGGTACAGGCAGAGTTCTGGGGAAACCCACAGCAAGAACCCTGGGGTTGCAAAAGCAAAGAACTTGCACAGAGAAGCGCCTCCTGACAGCGCTGTGGCCTGAGGTGGAGGAACATAAACCACCTTCAGGGACCCTGCAGGAGGGGGCTGGGGGAATAAAACCCCAACTTTTCCTCCACCCTCCAGTCTCCTAAAGGAAAAGGGTGCCACTGATGCCGCCTCTGGGGACACGGAGTCGGTGGATCTCTGGCACAAGTGCCACTCAGGGCTGTATTTTGACTGCTGAAGAATGCTCACATGTCTGGCCTTTTCTTTAATTCCATGTGAAGAAAAAATTCAAGATGCTGTTAATCTAGATAAATGCAGAATTCACTTAGAATTTACCAGGAATTGGCAAGAGATAAATGAATTCAAATATGTATTAGGAAAACTAACTTTTCATTTATTATAAAAATTATTTTCCTTAAGTTTAAAGTTGGCTTTTGACTTTTTCCCCACAGTGAGGCAATTTAAATCCTTCATGGCTCAGATTTTTAATGTGAATGATACATTTGTTATCATTTGTAGCAGGACCCCAGCACATTCTAAGGCTTGCAGGCTGTCATTTCAGTTTTCTTTTAAAAAAACTAAACTAAAAACTTGAGTCCTCTGCAGCCTTATTGGCTCAATCTGACTCCATCCTTTCATCCTGCTCCAAACAAGCTGTGCTTCCTTGAGGCCACCATGGAGTCATTCTGTTTCTAGCCAAACTCTTCTAAGAACTTTGATTTTAAAAACCAAGCAAGGAAAATACAGAGTCATTTATAAGTTTTTCAAATCTTTCAGGCCTTAAGTTTTCTGATGAAACTTGTCAAGCTGATGACACATCACCACACAATGTATCACTGAAGTTGTACAAAATCATCCTTTGATTCAAAGTGGAAAACAGAGCCCAAAAAAGTACAAAGGGGAGCACACTGTACATCCTTGGAAAGCACAGTAAATATTTTCAGAGTAAAACATCATAAAGATAGCCTCATCTCATTTACACTCTAGCATTCTCTGCATAGACAGGTTTCATATTCAGCAAAATGATAGAATTTTAGGGCTGCCAAGGATCTTGAACATCTACTTTCTAACTCCTCCTTTTAGAGAGGAAGAAATTAAGACTTAAAAATGAGTCTTGTCCAAGTGACAGCACCAGTATTAAAACTCAGGTCTCCCTAAAGATTCACAATCAATATCAGCTAGAGATAACGCTGTAGTTAAGTATTTAGCTTGTTAAATGGAAATCCCAGGTTTTTCTTGAAAGATCAACTATGACAAACCAATTCAAAATTGGACAAAGGACTTGAACAGACATTTCTCCAAAGAAGATATACAAATGGCTAATAAGCTCATGAAGAGTCCAGCATCATCAATCATTAGGGGAATGCAAATCAAAACCATGAGACACCACTTCATACCCACTAGTATGGCTGTTACTTCATTAAAAAATGGGAAAATATCTTTTTTCGTACAATGACTTCTTTTCCTCTGGGTAGATACCCAGTAGTGGGATTGCTGGATCAAATGGTAGTTCTACTTTTAGTTCTTTAAGAAATCTCCACACTGTTTTCTGTAGTGGCTATACTAGTTTACATTCCCACCAGCAGTGTAGAAGTGTTCCCTGTTCACCACATCCACGCCAACATCTACTGTTTTTTTATTTTTTTATTATGGTCATTCTTGCAGGAGTGAGGTGGTATCACATTGTAGTTTTGATTTGCATTTCCCTGATCATTAGTGATGTTGAGTACTTTTTCATATGTTTGTTGGCCATCTGTATATCATCTTTTGAGAATTGTCCATGTCCTTAGCCAACTTTTTGATGAGATTGTTTTTTTCTTACTGATTTGTTTGAGTTCCTTGTAGATTCTAGATATTAGTCCTTTGTCAGATGTATAGAGTGTGAAGATTTTCTCCCACTCTGTGGGTTGTCTGTTTGCTCTGCTGACTGTTCCTTTTGCCATGCAAAAGTTCTTTAGTTTAATTAAGTCGCAGCTATTTATCTTTGTTTTTATTGCATTTGCTTTCAGGTTCTTAGTCACAAAATTCTTGCCTAAGCCAATGTCTAGAAGGGTTTCTCCAACTTGCACACGCATGTTTATAGCAGCACAAGTCACAACTGCAAAATTGTGGAACCAACCCAAATGCCCATCAATCAACGAGTGGATAAAGAAATTGTGATACACACACACACACACACACACACACACACAATGGAATACTACTCAGCCATAAAAAGGATGGAATTAATGGCATTTGCCGCATAGATGAGACTGGAGACTATTATTCTATGTGAAGTGAGGCAAGAATGGAAAACCAAACATCATATGTTCTCACTGATATGTGGGAGCTAAGCTATGAAGATGCAAAGGCATAAGAATAATACAATGGACTTTAGGGACTTAGGGGGAAAGGTGGGAGTGGGGCAAGGGATGAAAGACTACAAATAGGGTACAGAATATGCTGCTCGGGTGATGGGTGCACCAAAATCTCACAAATCACCATAAAGAACTTACTCATGCAACCAAATACCACCTGTACCCCAATAACCTATTGGAAGAAAAATAAAATAAAATACAAAAAAAGGGTAAGCTGAAGCACAATAAAAGAATGGGAAAATAAGTGTTGTCAAGGAGGTAGAGAAACTGGAACCCTCACACACTGCCGGTGGGAATGTAAAATGGCACAGCATCTGTGGAAAACAGTTTGGCAGCTCCTCAAAACGTTAAACAGAGAATTATCATCTGACCCAGAAATTCCACTTCTAGGTATATGCACCAAAAAATTCAAAGCAGGAACTCAAACAGATACTTATACATCAGGGCTCATAGCAACATTGTTTGCAATAGCAAAAAGGTAGAAACAACGTAAATATATACATCAACAGATGAATGCATAAACAAAAGGCAGTGTATGCAAATAACGGAACTGCATTCAGCCTTAAAAAGAAAACATGCTACGGTATGGATGAACCTTGAAAACACAGTAAGTGAGACCAGTTGTGGTGGTTCACGCCTGTAATCCCAGCACTTTGGGAGGCTGAGGCAGGTGGATCACTTGAGGTCAGGAATTTGAGCCCAGCCTGGCCAACATGGTGAAACCCTGCCTCTACTAAAAATATTTTTAAAAATTAGCCAGGCATGGTGGCGCATGCCTGTAATCCCAGCTACTCGGGAGGCTGAGGCAAGAGAATCGTTTGAACCTGGGAGGCGGAGGTTGCAGTGAGCCAAGATCATGCCACTACACTCCAGCGTGGGCAACAGAGCGAGACTCTGTCTCAAAAAAAAAAAAGAAAAAGAAAAAGAAAAAAGAAAAGAAAGCAAAGTAAGTGAAATAAGCTAGTCACAAAAGGACAAATAGTAAGTCTCTAAAATACTCAAATTCATAGAGACAGAAAGTAGAACAGGGGAGACCAGAGGCTAGGGGAGAAAGGAATGGGGAATTTTTACTTAATGGGTATAGTTTCCGTTAGAGATGATGAAAGTTATTACATGGATAGTGATGATGGCTGAACAACATTATGAATATACTCAATGCCATTAAAACATACACTTAAAAACAGCTTAAATAATAAATTTTGTATTATGTATATTTTACAACTAAAAAACGATACAATTGGGGAAAAAATCAGTCATGTAAATTATGGGTTTGGGGGTCTCATGAAGATAAGCAATAAAATATAACCCCCTCACACACCAAGGGAATTAAGAACAGGCATTTCATTCAAGTAAAAAAGCACAAAAGAAATAACTGTGAAAATTCCAAGTTTCCCGGGCAAGATGACCAAAACATAACGGAAGACTGCTATATGACTTTATATGCAGGTGAAGGCAATGTCTTTTACTTGCTCTCTCGGGCCATTTCTTGGTCCAAAAGTGAATGCTTTAAAAACATGATACACGTTGTTGTCCAGCTGACCTAGAGTGTTTTGGCCCCAAAGAGGTTTTTCTTTTTTCAATGAGTTAAATAATATGTCAGACTTTTAATGCTTGAATAGTTTTTTCTTTCAAACTTGGCAAAATGATCCCTCAAAAGGCATGTGTAAAGATGTTTGGGTTAGAAATAACAAACCCATACCCTCCTAAGGTGTTACGTTTATTTGAACGTGTGATGATGCTATCGTTCAAATAAATACATTCAGAATTCCCTCCTTTTCCAACAGCCATAGCTCAGACACATTGCAAATGAGCATCCACAGTAGCAATGGTTAGTGCTGAAAAGCAGTTTCTGTTATACAATCTCTTCTGAGACGTGCAAAAAAATGCCTCCTGTGCTAAATCGTTTCCCATTTGTCATTTCTTGTTTCAGTTTCCAGAGAATCTTCAGAATGAAGGCCCATCACATCCCAAACCATCTCAATCCTTGCACCCTTTGAAATCCAATGTGATCATCTCATACAAATTATCGAATGTAAATCAAGCCTCTAGGAGCTTGGGTCCAGTTGACTAGGTCAACACATGTACAAGGACAGCTGAAAGGCAAGCTGTGGGTTTGCTCTGGCACGTCATCAAAGGAAGACATTTGTGACAGAAGGCTAGAGGTTTCATCTACAGAACAATCTTGAGATTAAGAGGGAGGGTTTTCTAAGGACCTGGACAAAATAGGAAAGAGGGTCTAAGATGTTGTCTGATAGCAAAGAATGGCAATGCTTAGAGCAGGCCTTCTCAACTTTGTTGCTAATGACATTTTGGGCCCAAATTATTATCTGCCATGGGAGTCCTCTCTCTCTCTCTCTTTTTTTTTTTTCTTTTTTTTTTTTTTTTTAGTGAGTGAGACGGAGTCTTGCTCTATCGCCCAGGTTGGAGTGCAGTGGCACTATCTCGGCTCACTGCAAGCTCCGCCTCCTGGGTTCACGCCATTCTCCTGCCTCAGCCTCCGGAGTAGCTGGGACTGCAGGCGCCCGCCACCACGCCCAGCTAATTTTTTCTATTTTTTAGTAGAGACGGGGTTTCACCATGTTAGGCAGAATGGCCTTGATCTCCTGACCTCGTGATCCGCCCACCTCAGCCTCCCAAAGTGCTGGGATTACAGGCGTGAGCCACTGCGCCCAGCCCATGGGAATTCTCTTGTACATTGTAGGACACATAGCAGCATCCCTGGCCTCCACCCACTATATGCCAGGAGCACCCCCAAATTTGGATAACCAAAAATGTTTGCTGGCATTGCCAAATGTGTCTCTTAGGTGGGGGTGCAAAATTGCCCCAGTTGAGAACTATTTGATAGACAAACAGTTTTTCCACTTCACTTCTGCATTATGAGAGTGAACCAGATATTTCAGAGTAACAGAGTGAGCTAAGTGAGCACCCAGCTAAGGATATGCCTGATGGGTGCAAGTGAGATAAGAGAATTGGAGACGGGGAATAAGAGAAAGAAGCTAGGTATTAGTAGACTATGTGGGAAAGAGGAAGAGGCCAGAGTGAGGTGAAGGAAATGCAATGAGGTTTTGATGACACACAGAGGGGAAAGTTGCAATTTTGTGATACCAGTGAATGAATTCATCTTCACTCTATTTTATTTTCTATTAATTCAACTCTGTGCTCAAAGTACTCTCAAGTATCATGTTCATAAGTCAAAATCTGGACAATTCAGGTAGGCAAGTTCAGCATACAGAACATATGTTATCAGCATAGAGAACATATGTTATCAGAAAGAATGATGGCTACATGACAGGTTTAAAGAAATTGATATCATTCAATTAATTAAAGTGTAGCTTCTCTTGTCTCAAATTAAAGATGGTATCTTCAAATATCGTCAAAATGCTTAACATCAATCCCAAGTAGGACTTAACTAGAATAAGGATGGACCTATGCAAATATATCTCCCCTTCCACCTTCCTGGAAAGACAATGAAATATCTGTCCTATTACTAGTAAACCAAGAGTATCATCCGTGCATATAAGACCACCACACTATTGGCAGCTGGTAATGTTTGGTTGAGATATTGTGCAGACTATGGAATTGAACTTCTGTTATGGGATTTGGGCTACATCCCAAAGCTGAAGACAAAACGCAGTATCCATCATTTTACTTCCTGAGATGCTGGCTGTGCTTGCAGAAACCAAGTCTGTTCCACTGGAGCAAAAAAGGTGAAAATTCTTTGGAGGGCTTGACACATATCCCTTGGAATTTAGGGGACATGTGAACAAAAACACTTTCTCTCCATCCCCTGAAAAATTTTGAAGACAAGGCAGACTGGAGTGAGCTGAAATGGTAGGATGAATTAAGAAGGCAGCCTGCCCTCCCAGCATTTCATATGGCAATCATGCATGAGTTTTCCACAGGCTTAAGCCATCCTGGTAGGACTCTGCCTGAGATGCTGCCTCGCAGAATGAGGAAACCTCAGCCTTACTTAACAGGAGCAGGACCTGAGGTAGGAGATTTGAAGAAGGTTAACATATTTGATGATATGGTTGAGTCTCTTTTGGCATTTATAAATCATTTCCTAATATAGTATCAGGCTCATTTAACAGCTCGATAAATAAACATCATTAATTGATAACATATCTTTATCAGAGTGGATTAATAATAGTTTAGACCTTTGCACCTCACAGAGTGATCCACAGGTGGGCAGCACAGCATCCTCAGAGCGTGTGCTAGAAATGCAGAATCTCAGGCTCTACCCAGAATTCTGATTCTGAATCAGAATCTGCATTTAATAAGATCCATAATGACTCCTATGGACATTAAAGGGTGATAAGCACTGGTTTAGACTATTGGTTCTCCACCAAAGCCAAGTATAACAATTGCCTACATTATTTGCTTTCAAAATACACATATCCAAAGCACACTGAGAAATTCTGATTTAAGGACCCTGGGGTGCAGGCTGGGCATCTGTACCTTTTGGGCATTCCTGGATTCCGTTGTATAATATTACCAGTACTGAGAATCTCTGATTTAGGGATTGAAGAAGGCAGGCATCTGAAGTCACATTTCTGAGTTACTAATTATATCCTACCCTGTAAACATTTTTACACGGGTGAATCCACTTTTTCCAGGGGCTTCATTAAGTCACTGATAACCTCTAGCAAAACACACAATTAGCTACAACTTCATCTCTGTAATGATATGGTTTGGATTTGTGTTCCCACCCAAATCTCATATAAAATTGTAATCCCCAGTGTTGTAGGAGGGGCCTGGTGGGAGGTGATTGGATCATGGGGGCGAACTTCCCCTTGCTGTGCTTGTGACAATGAGTTCTCATACGATCTGGTTGTTTAAAAGTGTGCAGCACCTCCCATTTCGCTCTCTCCTCCTTCTCCAACCATGTAAGGTGTGCCTACTTCCTTCCCCTTGGCCTTCCACCATGATTGTAAGCTTCCTGAGGCCTCCCCAATCATGCTTCCTG
The DNA here is from genome assembly GCF_009828535.3 of Hylobates moloch. Lineage (NCBI taxonomy): Eukaryota > Metazoa > Chordata > Mammalia > Primates > Hylobatidae > Hylobates > Hylobates moloch. The sequence goes on along the minus strand of NW_026652288.1, from coordinate 32,894,167 downwards.
TACAGCTTGCGGAACTGTGAGTTCCTTAAACCTCTTCTTTATAACCTACCCAGTCTCAGGTAGTTTTTAATAGCAATGCAAGAATGGACTAATACATGTGATCAATGAGGAATCCATTAAAAACAATTAAAGAGAATAAAAATGGCATACTGAATAGGGACATGCAAAGCAAGACAGGCTGGAAAGACACTGGAGGCTTCCACCCTCCTCTCTGCCCATGTCTGCCTGGGCTATGTCTGTGTGACTCAACACTGACTTCTCATAGGGCCTTGTTATTTGTGAATGAAAATGAAAGGAACCACTCACAAGCCACCACCAAATTGTTAGGTTTTCTTGACTAGATTTTGTCTTGAGAGTAAGAAGAGCAGTGCCTGATTTCAATCAAGCCCCAAGAACTTAGTGGCTGTTGCTGCTGCATCCACAAATACTTCAAACTCAGCCACCACTGCAGCAGATCAAATTTCAAATAACCAGCTGAAATAGAGCCCAAACTCCTACCTCCCAACCCGATTTCTAGGATAGACTATTACGTAAATTGGACACTGTTAGTCCTTTTAGTGCTTTTAAGAGTTAATTTCCTTAAATGAGATCCTTCAGGAGTCTAAAATTTTCAAGTAACTGCCAGGTAAAAAGAAGAAATACTTCTTCTGGCACAAAATGGTCCAAAATATGATAGACTTTGACAGAAGGGAAATGATAATTACTGTATGAACAGCAGAGTCGGTAGGCTTTTACCAAATAAGGTTATGATTTCTGCAGTGAGTGTATTTCAATAAAAGGATATTTTCAGCCTTTAGACTTCAGCTTCTTTTTGGAAAATGGTATAGTACAAAGTAAATTTTGTTCAGTACTTATTCATCTATTTACCAAGTACACAATTTTGGCATTAATGTTATTTTTTTTCATTTCCACACAGTGTCATGGTTTTCTGGGCACACCGTGGGATTCTCAGATGTTTCTAATTACCCTCTGTGTACACCCAATAAAACAGCTGGCTCAAGATGTTATTAATACAAGAAGATCCAGAGGACTCATAAATCACCCTTTCTTCAGAAAAGGACAATGCAGTGGCAAAAAGTGACATATTCTAATCTTGCTAAATAAGACTTTAGCTAAGAATGCTCTAGGATACTTCCTAACTTGCCAGGAGAAGGGCAGTGGTCTGCTTTCCTCACTGTAGTAAACTTTAATGACAAGTTTTCCTTTTACCTCTTCTAGGGAGAATCTGATGAAAATTAGGCTGAATCTCTGCCCTAGGAAAACTTATAAAGTCCCCATAATCCACACCAATTCTTATTGAAGCTGATGGGCATCTGAATGAAGTTTGGTCTCAGAGTGACGAAATCTCTCAGTATTGCATAAAGTTTTTTTTCCTCCCCAACCAAATCTTAGGAAAAGCCAATACTCAGCCATGCCAGTCTTTCAGTAAGTATTGCATGAGTCTAAATTCAAGATAATAAGGTTGAACGGTAAACCATTCCTTAGGCCCATACCCTTCAACTAAATAGAAAATCAAGTTTTAATAAGTATATCAATGACAGCATTACATTAAATTGGCAATGGAAGGGCATCTGACTTTTCTTATTTTCTTTCTTTATGATATAAATTTGGAGAATGAATCTTAAAATGCTCACTAACTTTATCCTTCTCCATTTGGTAGTTATTTTATTTTCCTGGACTGCTTAGCATGAAGATGACTATGTGGCTGACCTCAAAAACATTTTCACATCATTTGTGATGTTAATTCCAGGAAGCTTTCCAACAATAGACAAATTCATTATTCTTTCTCCACCTGGAAATATATATTTACATACACACATATACACACCTCTTGATAGTTAAAAGTTGGTACAAATACTTGACTTTTATACTACAGATGCAAAATTGAGATCAACTCATATGCCAATAAATGTTGCAGGTATATACTGCATCACATAAATGTGATTACAAATATCTACTTTAAGTCCAGCTTCCTTAAATTTACTCTAACCTAGGAGCCCAGAGGTAAGTTACACAACCAACAGCAAAGTGAACAGCACAAAGTAGGATCAAATGTTATAATCATACATCACTGGAGATGCCCCCATCTATTCAAGATGATTACTTTTCCTCCTGACCACAGCTTTTGGTTCCAAAATGTATTACACTGTTTAAATGCTTTTACCCTTGCCAGAAGGCTTGGCAACATGCAGCAGCTTCCTGTGTAAGCAAGTGAACTCAAGAAGAAGCATGATCCAAGGCAGAGAGGACATGGTGCTACAATGCTGTCTTGGCCATATGATATTGAAGTCTGATATTATTTTTGTGCAAGGTCTAACCTACCCACAGCAAGCTTAAGTGTAAACCAGTACAGAACCTTCTGTGCGCTCCTACCACAGCACCAAAGTGAAGGGGTAAAGAAATGTCCTTCTATATCCTTCTTGATGCTATTGTGCTGTTAGGATCAGTAAATAAAGCAACCACTGTCTCTGGGGCGCACAGGGAGCACCAAGCTCCAGGAGACATAAGCACAATCTCTCTCAACGCCTCTACCCCACAGCACACGAGATGGAGTTTGAGAATTAAGAAGAGGACTTATCATCTTCAGAAAGAGACAAAGGTCTTCCAATCAATCCAAGGAGTCCATATGCACCTTCAGTCTGCCCCTTCTTGTGAGCCTCAGAATAGCTCTCCAAGGAAGGTTAGGATATCATATGATTTGTTTTACATGCAGGGAAGTCAAGAATGAGAGAGGTGAGATTACCAACCCAGGGTCCTGGAGCCAGTCAATATACCTGAAGCTAGACAACCAAGTGTCAAATGACATAGTAATGACCAGAGGTATAATAGGAAAGAAAAAAAAAAAAACAGCACAGGCAGAACTGTTTGAAATGGAATTTAAGGTTCTTCCGTAAAAGACTGTCAGTATTTACATGGATGCAAGAGGGGGGAGCAGGAATTCTGTGCAGCAGGAACAGCTGTACTAAAGGTATGGAAATCTAACTGCACTTTGCCCATGAGTAGAAAGTACAATGAAGTCAGTGTTAAAAACTTAAAGCTCCATGCAAATTGCTACCAGGGTGTCCTTTTTCATGCATCTTGTGGTCAGTGGAATATCCTATTTCCTATGCTCCTAAACTCTAACATAGTCTTCTCAGTTAATTATTTTACTTCTGTGATTTTACTTGCCTGAGAACTAACGATGAAGCTGTATCAGTTAAGTTCTGTGTACACCTCACAGCCCAGGCAGCCGCATAAACAATTTATTGTCAACAAAAATGCATTCAGCATCTCCAAAGCGAGGCACTGTGCTGGCACTGGAGATGCCAAGATGGAGTGGACAAGTCTTTGTTCCCAATCAGTTTAGAGTGTAGTGGAAGAAACAGGCATGTCAACAAATAAGGGAAATGAGGCTCTGTAGCATGATTGTCACTTGGCTGAGTCTTGAAAAAGAAGTGGGTGATTGCCCAAGCAGACTGGGTAGGGAAATGTACCCTCCAGGCAGAGAGAGCAGTGTGCACAGAGACACAGGAGCACAAGACACCCCGGAGCACTTGGGGACCTTTGGTATCCCTGGAGGCTCAGTTTGGCAGAAGTAGAGGATTGGGGTGGAAGAAGGGGCACGGCCAAAGTGAATGCCGTGGAGCCAGGCAGCAGGGCCCTGCATGCCATGCTAAGCAGTTTAGACTTTTTCCAAAGATCACTCCATATGCTCAAGCCGACAGCCTAGGAAAGAATACACACTTTGTGACATTGTGTTACAGACTCCAAGGAATTTTGAAAGGTTATTTATTCCAGGCTGGCCTAGCACAACCCTTTCAAGGAGCCCCATCCACTCCCACGATACAGGCCAGGCATCGCTTAAAAGGAGCAATCTATCACACGTGCCTTTCTCACAGATCTGGCAAACCACGGACCCCTCTTTTAGTTAAGCTTAATTTTTAAAAAACTGTCCTGGCTACAGATATATGTTCTTATACAACCACTCTGCCCCCCGCCCCACCACCCTTCTCTGCCTCAGTCGTCTTCCTCTTCAACCAAATAGGACCTTATTCTCTCCTGATTCTGGCTCTTAAGGTCAACCTATTGTCCCTCTTGTTCCAAGCAACCCATGGAATCACCTTTCCACGCACCCCTTTCTCTACCCAGGGTCCTCCTGCCCTCTGCCTACCACCACCACACACCCTCCACACCTCCACTTACAAGCAAGAACCAATTTTATTTCCCTTAATTAAAAGTAAGCTCCACACCAAACTTATGTGATCTGCCCTCCATAAAAGAATGCTGAAGAAAGGGCTGTGCGGCACCGTGTCTCACGCCTGTAATCCCAGCACTTTGGGAGGCCGAGGCGGGCGGATCACGAGGTCAGGAGATCGAGACCATCCTGGCTAACACGGTGAAACCCTGTCTCTACTAAAAATACAAAAAAAAAATTAGCTGGGCGTGGTGGTGGGAGCCTGCAGTCCCAGCTACTCGGGAGGCTGAGGCAGGAGAATGGCGTGAACCCGGGAGGCGGAGCTTGCAGTGAGCCAAGATCGAGCCACTGCACTCCAGCCTGGGCGACAGAGTCAGACTCCGTCTAAAAAAAAAAAAAAAAAAAAAAAAAAGAATGCTGAAGAACGGTGACACCACTTTCTTGATAACCTTTTTTAAATATAAGACCTTTACTTTTTATTATAAATCACCAAGACTCCTGCAAGAATTCCAGGACTGTATCCTTTTTTTCACCCAAAGAACAAGACTTGGTTGCCTCTTTCCTCTGTGTATAAGGCTCTTTATCTGCAGATATTAATTTGATTCCCTGATACAAAGCAGGGCAATGAAACCAAACTCAAGATGGGAGATAGGAAAAGTCTGGAAGAATGCTCCAAATGTCAGCCTTTTGGGGGGAGGGGGTGCTCCACGGTTTAGACAAAATAAAAAGCAGGGTCAGAGTCTGATGACAATGTAAGTGATGTTTCCTCACAACACTCATCACCACTTCATCAGGTCCCTGCTCCAATGTCATCTCATCAGAGAGCCCTTCATTCCCTGAGCTCTCTAAAATAGCAACCACGCCTTCCACCAACACCTCCCCATTCTTCATCCCCCTTCTCAGCTTTGTTTTCCCTCAGAGTGTCTATCACTTCCTGACATTAGTTCATATATAATGTTTCTTACAGTATATTTTTGGTAGTATCTATTTGACAGTAGTGTACACATATACTATATTTTTAAAATGTGTTTTTATAATTGTGGTAAAATACATGTAATATGTACCATCTTCACTATTCTTAAGTGCTGTGGTTCAGTACTGCTAAGTACATTCACATTATTCTGTATCAAATCTCCAGAACTTTTTCATTTTGCAAAACTGAAACTCTATACCCATTAAACAACTCCCCATTCCATCCCTATGACCCCTGGCAACCACCATTCTACTTTCTCTTTGAATTTGACTACTCTAGGCACCTCATATAAATGGACTCGTACTGTATTTGTTTTTTTGTGACTGGTTTATTTGACTTAGCATAACATCTTTGAGGTTCATCCACGTTGTAGCCACACTATGTTTTTGTAATGCTAGAGGAGGGCAAGGACTTTTATTTAGTGCGCTGCTATCGCCTGAACCCATACCTGGCACATAGTATGTGCTTAATAAATGCATGTTAAGTGAATAACTGTTCCTAATACTAGCCTTTTAAAGGTGGTCTACAGCTTAAATAAAATAAAAAGGAAAAGACCAGGTGTGGTGGCTCACGCCTGTAATCCCTTTGGGAGGCTGAGGTGGGTGGGTCACTTGGGGTCAGGAGTTCAAGACCAGCCTGGCCAACATAGTGAAACCCCGTCTCTACTAAAAATACAAAAAATTAGCCGGGCATGGTGGCAGGTGCCTGTAATCCCAGCTATTCAAGAGGCTGAGGCAGGAGAATCACTTAAACCCGGAGGGTGGAGGTTGCAGTGAGCCGAGATGGTGGCACTGCACTCCAGCCTGGGCAACAAGAGCAAAACTCTATCTCAAAAAAAAAAAAAAATTAATTAATTAATAAAATAAAAGGAAAATGCTCTACATTATGACATTTACTCAGTATTAGAAAATAAAATTCTTTGATATAGCTAAATGTACGTGGAAGTGGTTTCTTTGATAAGTTCTCAGGCATTCTAAATTGCCTGAAGGAAAAGCAACCACTTTCTTTTAGTATTGTATTGAAACATCTTTTTAAACCTGAGATATACCTGCACAATTTATTAAGGGGAAACTACATTCTCCAGTGAAAGGGTGACACGATGGCATTTTCATTGGTTTCTGTGTGAGACAAACATTAAGGAGTCCAAACAATGATGAATGGTAAAGGATGAGAAACTCAGTGACTGAACTAAGTTTCCAGAAAAAACTATATGCTTGCCCCTCTTAAGCAGTTATGTCAGTTTATTTAATGCCTCAACGAGAGAAAATTTTCTTCCCTCCTTGTGAGGAGAACCTACACAGTCAGCTTAGCAGCACGAACTGCTTCTGTTCCTCATCCCAGCACCACAGTATTAGGCTGGTTTTGTGAAATCTCCGGGGAGATTTTCAGTGCAGAGCATCAGACAAGCCCCAGAACAGCTACAGGACGCCAGAGGTTGTCATTCATTCAGAAACTTATTTAGCCTCTTAAAACATGAGTTTCCCAGCTAAAAAACTGAAAGCACTTCTCTCTTCTTCAAAATGACAAGTATCAACTTCTTTCACAGAACTTTAGTAAATTCTCAAAGAGTAAAATCCAAATGCCTAAGCTTGAAATTCAAGGTGTTCCACAGCCTTGCACCAATCTGCCTTCCCAACTTGTCATTTACCATTATTACTTTTCATGTGTCCCACATTTAAGTGAAGCTATTCCCAATTCCCAGAAACCACCTCTGCCTTCTCATCTCCATGTCCATTTCTAGGGGGATAAATTCTTCTTTCCCATGTCAACTTTGTTTCTCTCTTCCCTCTACTCCTCCATGCATCTTTATTTTGGAACTCACCAATGTTTCAAGTTCCACGTCTCCCTTCAGTCCACAATCAGGCCATCTGCCTTTATCTACTCAGCCCCTCAACATGAGACAACACGCTTGCTAGACAGGGACAGCAAGGTGAACCAAACATAAAAGCTGCATGCCATCTCTTTTCTCTCTAAGCATCCTCCCTCAGCTAGAAGTGATATTTCCCTTCTCTGGGTGCCTGCTAGCAGCTCTCTACCTTAATTTAGGGTTATTTACATATATCCTTCATCTCGTCCTCAAAGTATAAGCTCTTAGAAGGCAGCTTTATGATTTGCTTATCTTAGAAAATCTACTACCATGTTTTATACATAGTCACTTAATATATGGTCATAGGAGGCAACATGGGAGAGCCAGAGGTATTGTGACTCTAGGATAAGAAAACCTGGCTGAAATAACCTTTAATCAAGCCAGTAAAGCAACAGTGCTCATATTTGCAAACTATGGATGCTACCATGTGCCTAAGAGGCAGTAAGCATCAAATGAAATAACGTATGAGAACATACTTTTTAAATGGTCAAATGTTTTTTATGATTATTCAATTGGTGCTAATAGAACATGAGTCTTTAGAATCACATAAACCAAATGTGTTATTTTGACTATCATGACTGCTTTTCAATGTCTCCACAAATAAGTTATACCAAGTGACACTATTACTGCATTTGAAATATTCTAGTTGTGACATGAATTTATATGTTCTTCTTGTCAGAGGAACTTAAGGCTTTATAAACAATTTAAAAATCCCAGAAGGTCATCTGTATTTTAGCCCTATAAAATGTTAAGAATCCTTTAAAACAACAGTGGTGAACCTGCTGGCCCACCCAACGAGGGATATGTTTCCATTTTTTAAAAAGGCAGGGGTGGGGCAAACAGCAAGGCAGAGCTCAAAAAAAAAAAAAAAAAAAAAAAAAGAAAAGTAATTATCATTAGAAACCTGCTTCATAGGAAATACCATTTAAAGTAACTATTCTGTTAAACCATACCAAAATCACTATCCATAAAAATGGGCTTTTCTAGAATCTCAGAGTGCTTCCTTTGGATACCATATTCATTTGGGCCTCACTTTTAGAGTCGCATTAAGCGGAAGTTATACTTATTATTTCTCCCACTGAATATTCAAGAACAGAGACTGCATGATCAATAGTCATGCGAAAATATCTGCTGCCTTTCACACCTGGAAAGCCCAGACTCATCCTCATCAAAGACCAGAAGACCAACACAGAAGCGGCATGAAGGAAGGAAGGAATTATCCCACAAGCCTGTAAAAGAACAACCTCCACCTATCTGTTAGGACCTGCACTGTATGGAGGAGGTGAGCTGGGCCCAAAGAGCACATAGAGCCAATGTTACCCCAGGATTCAGCCCCGGTATGCTGGACTCTCAGTTGCTTTCTCTCTCTCTCTCTGTTATCCCAGCCAGCCCTCCCATAAGACACAACTCCATGAGGTCCTTCACCTTGTCCCTCCTATACATCATGGTCAGACTCCAGGTAGGTAAGAAAACAGATGGCATAAGGATATCTAGGTTCTAGGCGTAAGCTAATTGACTTGCCAAGAAACTAAAGCGAGCTCACTTAATTAACACTCTGAACCTAAGTTTCCGTATTGAAAAAATGGTGATGATCATGTCTGTTCCACAACCTCAAAAACAAACAAACAAACAAAAAACTGTAAATCACCATGCAAATGTTGGAAATTATTTCTGTTATTCTGATTATCAAAACTAATTATGAAGTCCATATAATTTTCCCTGGATTATGTTCATTCCTTAGAGTATGGCACTCAAGCCAAATTCAGCCCAACAAATGTTTTTGTAACACAGCCACACCTATTCTTGTTCATATTGTCTCTGGCTGCTTTCACACTACAATGGCAGAGTTGAGTAGCTGTAACAGAAACTGTATGGCCCACAAAGTCTAAAACATATTTTATACTATCTGGCCCTTTACAAAAAGAGTTTGCCAGCCCTCGCCTTTAAGTACCGACAAATATTAGAGATCAAAGGGAGTAGCTGACAAGTGACAGTAAATTTTGAATTTTCCCCAAACTTTAAACTATTTTCCAAATAACGTCTTTTTCGTCAAAAGATTTAGTATTCTATAAACAAGTACAAAGAGAGAAGAAAAAAATCAGAAAACCACTTTTTGCAAATAATAAAATTATACTAAACCAGTAAAGTCCCAAAAAGATATATGCATAAACATTTTTAAATTTTTCTGTATTTTCAAAGGATCACAGTCTGTAAGTTCCACAAAATTACCATTCTTAAAGAAAGAAATATCATAAAAATTGTCCCTCAAACTATCCAATATTTGAAATAAAACATAAACAGGAGAGGGAAATAGCTCAGAGTATTAATGAAATGTTTCCCACAATTTCCAATGTGAAACTATTTATTACCATGGGTCCTTCTCACCCCATCCTCTACTTTTTAAAAAATTAAACTGCTCTGCCAATCCTACATGGAGAGTGGAGTTCTGCTTTTGAAATGCTTTTGTAAATAATTTTGCTTTATTTTGCATTTTGAATAGGCTATGTATATTCTGTTCCTAAACATCTGGTTCAGTGCCAGAAAGGAAAGTGTGTGGTGTGTTTCAACAAGTAGACTTCCTCTGTTTCTCAAAGCCTTCAAAATATTTAGTTTCAAAATGAATACACTGGAAGCCAAAAAATTACCACCCATTTGATTATTTTGTCATTGCTACTGTAAAGATTTACAATAAACACAAGGAGGGAAAGGAGCAGTGAGTAAGGAAGGCAACCAAGAAAGATAAAGTGGGGAAAAGCCATCAGACTCATGATAGTCTACTGGAATTGCCTTTTCTTTTCCCCTCCTTGTCTGCAGCTCTCCAAAGAAAAATTTTTAAAAGCCAGAAAATAGTATTACTTATTGCTGATAAAAAGTCATACGATCTTAGAGATGGACTAAATTTTAGAGGTCATTAAATACAATCCCATTTATTTTATGAATGAGAAAAACTGAGGCCCAGAAATATTAACTGGCATGCCCTACGGATTAGCTAGTTAGTGGCAGGACCGGGACCAGAATCCAGTTTCCTGATCATCAGTTCACTTCCCATTAGACTTGGCTCCCTGCCCTGCAAAGCATAATGTGCCATTTGGCACCTAACAGCTAAATTCTTTTAAAAACTATGCCCAGAGTACCCCTATCATAGCCAGGAAACTCACAATGCCCTTTTAAATCGTATCTATGGGCACATATTTTTTCCAAGCACAGACGATCAAAAATATGCTTTGACCTCCTAAGGATTGGGAGTCACAATAAAACAGCAGAATAATCAAAGAGCTAATAAGAACTTCAAGCTGTCCCTTTATTTTGTCTTGATGTAAATCAGTTTGACATAGACACCCATTCTCCTACCACCCCCCCAGACACACATTTCCAAGACTAAACAGCAATATTCCATAAAAAGACCAGATCTAGCCAGTGTTATTATCTGTCTGACATTTGGGTTATTCTTGTGAGTAACTCAGAAAGTAACGTGGGTGTCTGCGATTATTTGAGTACACATGGCAAACCATAATTGGTCAAAAAATAATAAAAGACATTTTTCTGCGACAAAAATACCGTATTGCATGACAACATGGCAACATGACAGCATTCCGTGGACCGCAATCCTTTCTCCATTTGCAAAAAAGTAAAAAACAAAAATTCAAAATGAACCAACAAGGCTTTCTTGCAGACAGCAAGTACTAGTTCATATTTAAATTAACTTAAAGGAGTACTGAGAGTAATCTACCAGTCTGTCTTCCCCAAATCCACGTTATATATCAATTTATATTCAGTCGTGTGAGACGGAGCAGAAACGTGGCAAAAGATGCAATTCTGTATCCTTTTCTACAACCAAGTATAGGTTTTTGACAATTCTCGGAGTTTTGTTTTAGAGCTTGGCTATTTTTGAAGTAAAAACTTCAAATTTCATCACCACCTTCCAAAATTTATTACGAGTCAAATCTAAGACAAATTCCACTTATCACTGGGCTGATAAAATTTGAAGCTTATCAGCACAAGTCATGCCTTAGGATCTAAATCTAAAACCTACTCTCTTCTCTTCTACTGTATATATTCCCATTTCACATGGCTATGTAAATGCTAAGCAATAAGGGAAAATATTCTAGTTGCCATTCCCCTAAGAAACCAAAAATCAGGTTAAAAATTATTCCAAAAGTAATTTAAAAGATCCCATGAAAGAAACATATTCGTACTCATAGACAGACACCCATTGAAGCAGGGAGCAGTGTGAATGGAGGGGGTGTCTAAATGCTACAATCTCATAAAACTCGACTCAGTAAGGACAGTTAGGGACCGTGGAGGAACTCACCCACTCGGAAGTTCGTGGCCGTCAGGGTGTCGGCAGCATGACCATTCTCACTAATGAGAGTGGTGGTGTTCCCCTTCTCACAGCTGTTCTGACAGCTGCCCTTGGTGCAGGTCACTTTACAGATGCTCGGAGTAAAGACCACCTTGATGCGGCCAGTGTGGTTACTCACTAGGAGCGGAGGCAGGGAGAAAAAGAACAACAAACACATCAGCTTAGTATCCATGAACTTGCCTTGGAAGGTTTAAAAAAACAGAAAAAAAGAAAAGAAAGGAGCAAGAGGGGAAAAGAGAGAGCCCACAACCCGACAGGTTTAAGGAAAGAGGGAAGCCTTCAGTGCTCGCTGCTCTGTATTCAGTGGTGTCTCTGAAACAGGAGTAGGAAGCTTAGCAAACAGAACTCTGGGATGCACTCCAAAACCACATTTGAAGTCGAGTCACTGGAGTGGGATTACTAACCACAATGCTGCACTTTATTCACGGGCAGACAAAGAGCAATACCAAGGGCACGACAGATTAAAGAGCCAACCCTGACAGGCAGATGTAATGCAAAGGGGTTGGCCGTGCACCTAGCGGTGAATAAACTCTTGTGTCCTCAACTTGCATACTTTCCCTGTTTCTCCACTTATTAAGTCACTATTTGCAGCCCGACCCCTGGAAATGTTTTAGGCATGCGGCATGTCTGAAAACATCTGTCTCAAATCTCCTGGCACTCTCGGCTGAAGTGATCAAATGCTGTGACGCAGCTGCGGGAGCCCATTTCTTTTTCACAACTCCAGGGCACTATTTCTCCATAAGAATTTAGGCAACATATATTTTGTTTTCCTGTGAACAGGGCCCATCTTTAAAGGAGTAAGCCAGGTCACAGGGATAAAGGGTTGCCTTCCTAAAATAACATCCTTGGGCTCTCACTGTCTTTATTCATAGACCACCTGGAACAGCCACTGGGGATGGAGCTTTCTTTCATTCATGTGGCCTTCTCTTAAAAACCAAATGCTATCACCTGACCACACAGCCGAGGCTATGTGGTATCACAAAATAAGCCCTAGACTAAAAGTATATCCTGGTTTACAATCCCAGCTCAAACACAGTGTGACTCTGGACATGCCATTTCACTTTTTCCCAAAACTTGAGAGAATTGAAACTGGTATTTTCTACACACTAACTTTCAACGTCTCTATCAGAGGTCAGCAAGTTACAGTTTAGGGACCCAATCCAGCTCGCTGCCTGCTTTTGTAAATAAAGTTTTACTGGAACACAGCCACCCTCATTCATTTCTGTACTGTCTATGGCTGCTTTTGTGCTATGATGGCAGAACTGCACTGTCTCTGTGCAGTTCTGCCTCACCCAGACCTGCTCTTCACTGCCGGATCCCAACCTGAAGTCTCTGGCAAATTCCAAGACACACACTGTTTTGATTGCTACATCTGCGATAGGCCCCCAGCCAGGTCCTTCCTCTTTCAGGAGACTAGGCAGAAAGCAAAGATGGTAGCAGTAGCTGAAGACAGCCAGTCATCTGTGAGGCTTTAAGGCCGTCAAGAAGCAGTGCCCTTCTGACGCCACTCCATGAGTGGAGTGGCCAAAGGGGAGAGAGGCTCTGGGCCAGCCTTTTTTATACCATCTTTGCCCACCAGAAAAGCTTGTCTCTCTTTATATTGCTTTGGTTTGGCTAATATTATATTTTCAGAAAGTCATCCAAAGATGCCTCTATAAGACCCCCAACAGATTAAAATTGTGGTCATAAGCTGAGCTTGGAGACAAAGAACTTTAACCAAAGAAGCCATTCCAATTTCAGGGTTGGAATGGGGCCCCAGAGGTTTTCTAACACAACCATCTCTCATCCACTGTTTGCATTCCACGTATCAAGTGGTCGTGTAACCTTTACTTGAAAATCTCTAGTGACGGGCAGCTCATTACCCACAAAAGCACATGATAGTTATGGCAGTTCCCAGCAAGTACTATTTTTTATTGAGCTGAAATCTGGCCTCACAGTAACTCACACACATTAATCCTAATTTGGTTCCCCATGGCCTCACAATCTAATGCCTCTTCCACATGACAGCCCTTCAAATAAGTTATCTTTGAGATAAATGCCACTTAATCAAAGAAAGCTAAAATTAGAAAGACTTGAACCCATCAGCTGGGTTGGCCATCTCACTTAGAAGAAGAAAAATGACTCCTCTGGAGGAGAAAGCCCTCCATTCTTTTCAAATGGGTTTCCAAGACAGTTTCGCCTTCACCGGTGGTTCTAACCCTGGAGGATCAAGACATGTTGTCTGAGATGGCAGATGTCCTAGTGGCCAAGCAGGCCTTCTGGCACCTTGCAAAATGACATCCAATAGGATGCTACTATCAGTCAATACTTTAAATAGAGGGCTAGCAAACTTTTTCTACAAAGGGCCAAATTGTAACTGTATTAGGATTGCAGGCGAAAAGGACTCTATTCCTATTCAACCCTGTGGACCCGCTTAGCTGGAAAGCAGACTGTCAAAAACAATATGTAAATGAGTGGGCATGGCTCTGTTCCAATCAAACTTTACTTAAACACTTCAGCAACCCCTCCTTTAAATGCTTACGGGACATTTTAAAGTTATCTGGGAGTCTACCTTAGAAATTAAAAAACAAAACAGTGGAATCCTGATTTCACCAGCAGATAAAATTCACCTAGTTTGATTTGTTTTTTTTACAGTAGCACAAACAAATCAGCTTATAATCCAAGTTGTCAGACAATGCTTACAAATGTCTTGAGGATACTTTTTGTGTTCAAGTGTGTGAAACCCCAGAAAAAAAGAGACAACATTTTCCCACTTCAAAAGAATATAAACTCCTATTTTTTCTGGCTCCTGGTACAATCATGAAATTAGAATCTGTGTGCCAACTATTTTGTCTTCTCTGGCATTAACTTGTAGCACCAGCGGCTGCCACACAGATGCTCACACAGTCACCTAAATTATGCTCACTTAGGCAAACTGAGACATCCAAAGAAAGCAAGCACTTAATCATTATTCCCATTTCACCTCCCAGCTACAGTAGTCACTTTATAAGCACTGGAGATTCTCCGGGCCTATTGTTATTAAAAACTTCTTATATTTCTTTGCCAAAAAAAAAAATTTTTTTGGCTTGGAATCATCTGGATTTTCAAAAGGCAGAGACAGTTTCATATGACTTAATTCTGATTTTTACAATGTTCACATCTTCTTGGAAGCAGAAGCTATATTTTATTTCATATAAAAATAAAAGTGCTTGTGTTTTACAAGCATTCTGCTATAAAGTAATCTAATTCTAAAACAGACACTTGTATTCTAAGCGGGTCCTCCCATCTCCATGAAGCACTTACTTCTGCATTATGATCAGCTTTAGATTTTCATGCCAATCTTCTCAAAATTGGTAGTGAAAATGCACTACTGCTTTTGACACTAGATTATTATCCAGAGCTCTAACAGGATCTCCATAAATGCTGGATGGATTAGAAAATATGTTCTCCCATCTCTACTCCTTGAAAATCATTCCCACATATTTAGGGTATAGCGCAAAAAGCTTAAGTTTTAAAGTTCACCAAACAGAGATCCATGCTCTGAGCTTCAAATTCCTCATATGTCACACGCTGAAGGCAACACCACTCACCTTTCAAGAATTTAGTAGGAATTCACTAACAGTGGACACAAGCTCTCCCGCAAAAGCCATTTGGTCTATCAGAGGTATCTTCTTTGCGTGCCTTGAATAAGGTAATACTCAAGGACTCCTGATGCCTTGCAGAGAGTAGGTAATTAATAATTGTAGAATAGACAAAGTAACCCAAAGCATGGGGCAAGGGTGACTGTTGGATCCCACAGAGATCCAAGACTCACAGGATGCTGGAGGTCATTTTGGTCTAAGGTCCTGCTGCACCAGTGAGAAAACAAGCTCAGGACTAACCAGAGGCAGAAGACCATCCCGAGTGGCACCTACCAGGTGATTAGGAGTTATAAGTCTGAGAAGCAAAAGTTAGGCGAATCAGGAGTTAACAGGAAAACCACTGGCACAGCTTCTGTGCTTGGTCATTTGGAGGGAAAAAAAATTCAATTTTTAGATTCCTTTAGGTGAATCAGCCCCCAAAATCTTAAGCAAGCACTTTAAAACTTTGGGTTTTAGAGGCCTTGGCTAGAGGCACAGATTGCCTGGAGCCATGCAGCACCTCCATTGGGCCTCCTAGTCAGTCAAGACACTCAAGAGAACATCCTGTCTGCAGCGTCTGCCAGACCCTGTGCAAATTTATACCTCCAAGAAGAGGCACTGGCACTTGGTTTAAAACAAACCACAGATATTCAGAGTGAATGGTGAATGGGATGGAAGTGAAGCCAATATCCCTCCTCCCGTGATAAAAAGCTTTCATTTCTGCTTCGGGGTTGTTAACAATAGAGAAAAATATAAAAATGTGAAAATTGTGCTTGACAAACAGACATCAGTCTAGAAAAGGGCACAGTTGCCTTGTTCGGTCATTAGACTAGGATGTGACCAAAAGCAAAGACAGCCAAAGAAATAAATATAACAAGTTCAAGACTCACATCAGATGTCATGAACAAATACAGTCTCCTCAGCATTCGTCCAGAATGAGGCGACAGCACATTAGCATGCATCCGACTTAAACAATGGGGACCAACCAGCACAGGCAACATCCTCTGGGAAGAAGCAACCTCTCTGTGGTTTAAACCCACCACCCAATTTAAAGAGACCTACAGGCTTATTCAACACACAAGTCACGTGTACACTCTTTAGGGTGTGAGACAGACTGAGCTAACAGCTCATTCTCCCACTTGCAGTCCATCACTTACCCAAAGGCTGACAATTCTTTGAAGGACAAATCATAAAAATATTAAATAATGCTTAGAATAACAGGACTTTATTGTTCAGCTCTCCAGGCTTGCTTAACTCCTCCTGGACTATTAAAATAATGCCCATAGACTGCTCTGTGTTCCTCAAGAAAGGTGCTATGTAAATAAAAATTAATATCAAATCTATTACTTCACCAGGCAGCCCCAGTCCTGGAAAACCCTCCAAGAAGGAAACTCAGATGAGATCACTAGTACTGATGTGGGCAGTTCCACAGGTAAGAATCCAGAGTAACCTTTCAGCTCCATCTCTTGAGTTACTGAGGCAGGAGTAACTAAAGAAAGAGGCAGAGAGAGAAACAATTGCTACACCAGTGACAGAAATCTAAGTCTCAGATCAAGAAAAAGTGTAAGTCATTATGGGTTGGAAACCTTGCCATCTTTACAAAAGACATTTTTCCCCTAAAAATTTACCCAAGAAATGGCCAATAATATTTTTTAAAAGTAAAACCATTTTTAATTAAATATGTTAAAGAGAATAACTGAATAAGCAACAGGAAATAGCAATTTCTCAAGTATTTTTGAAAAGAAAAACAGAAAATTATTTGCTACTAAAATTTCACAACATATTATGCAAGAATCATCTTGACACATGATGGCAACTTCTAACTTTATAGATAAAATCTGTGTAAGATATTTAATTTTTGAAAGAGACACCGTGGGACAGCCTGGTGTGGTTCTGGGTCCACTAGAACTGAGGTGTGTGCCCTGTTGCTGCCTCTGGTTACTGGAATGCCGACAGCAAGTGCTGTCGCCTCTGCCCTGGACTGCAGTCTGGAGCCTGTCCTGAACTTTTCTGGGTGTTCCACATCCCTAAACTGAAGAAGTATGCCTGGACAGTTGAACTCCTTCAGGATCTATATTGTTAAAGAAAAATATTTTACAAAAAAGGACAGACCATGAACATGTCAAAAAGCCATGGATTTGTTTTGCTCGTTCTCCACTTTTATTACCAACTGTATTTTCTTTTCCCAATCATTGGCTCCAGAACCATACCAGCTGTTCCAGGTGTCTCTTTCCAGGTGTCTCTGTTCCAGGCTGTTCCAGGTGTCTCTTTCCAGGTGTCTCTGTTCCAGGCTGTTCCAGGTGTCTCTTTCAAAATGACTTTTAAAACTCACCTGTCTAGAACACATTTGGAAATCCCTCATCTAGAACACATCTGGAAATCCCTTCTCTGCTCCTTATTCTGAAGATTAAGAGAACCTACCGGCATTGCCCCATCCAGAAGGGATAGTAGTATTTGAAATGCTGTGACTGAGAGTTGAAGAAACACATCCTCCAAGAAGAAAGGTCTTGAATCCGTTCATAAAAAGGAATAAAAAAGAAAGGGGGAGCGAGAGCTCAATGTACCCAATCTCCTAATTCTGAATTGAGAATGTAATCCACAGCCACAATCTAGAATCCTGACAATCATGGGAGCCATACTTGGTGAGGGTTCAATGAGTTTGCCCTGGGTTTTTGGGAACTGGAGAGAGTGAAAGCCATCACAGTTCAAGATGTTACTCTAAGAGTCTGTCTCCCAAGGGGGAAAGCCATTTAAAAGATACATTTTTTCAGAAATGAAAAATAGCTACCTCCCTCAAAGATTCTATGCCAGTCTTCGCAGCAGCACAGCTTTAAATTCCACCCCATGGCCATGTGGCTGGAGGACCCGGATGTGCAGATGTGCAGCTGACAAGAAGACTGACTTCACTGCTCTCTGTAAACAGAATAAGGAGCCGAGCAATCAACACACTTGCCTGTCTTCCATCTCTACTACGCATGCAATCTGCCTAATTTGCATAGGCTCTTTATACCACCACAGTGGGTTACATATGCTTCACATGACTCAAATTTTCTGTCCCTTAATTTTGGAACACAGTTAGGTTTTATTTATCCCCACATTTGTTGTTTTTCAAAGAGCAAGTAAATGGAGGCATTTGACCATTTCTATAAATAACACCTATCTGTATGTGGAGAAGCAAGTTTGACTAAATGACAGATATCTACTGAGCTATTTGTTTACCAAGGAACACATTTGATGGCTTACTCATAAGCTAAACAGGGGGCCATTCCTCTCAAGGGTCCCAAATTATCTCTACCACACACTTTGAAAATTAGGATCCTATATCATTGTTATGACAAATATTTCTGACAAAATCAAACTCCCTTAAAGGAAAGTAAGACCCTTTCCTACCTAGGTCCAACCTAGCCTTGCCTCCCACCACATCTCCACGTAAAGCCAGGGCCTGAGCCAAGCCACGCTGTCCACAGGTCCCCACTCAGACACCTCACTCATGCAGTTTCCTTTCCCTAAAAACCTTTTCCTCTTCTTCCTCACATTCCACCCTTTCGACTCAACTAAAATACTCCTTCCCTCCGTGATTTTCACTGACCTAGGCACAACCAAATGTTTCAACCCTCCATTGTCTCTTGACTGTTTGCAGACACTTCTATGGACATTTCTCCACTTTTCCCACCTTCCTTTGGCCTCAGTCAGGCCAAAGAAAATAGTCTATATTCTTATCCTCCTTTTCTATCGATAACAAATGTCCCACCTGGTGATTCTCTTTTTAGGACTGGAAGAGAGAATGTGGTAAGAGGGGAATGTCATGGGAATGGAATACAGGGGTTGGAAATGAAGAGGCCTGGTATGAACTGAGGCTGAGAATCCACGGGAAGACGTACAATGGGAAGGGAAAGCAACAGGAAGGGCAGACAATGGGAAGGGCAGAGAGATGACTTTTACTCAAACAGCTAATAGCTGGAAGTCACAAAACTTTAAAGGAGCTGAATGCCTCAGGCTTCTACCACCTTCATAAAGAGGGCTTGGGAATTTTCTTCCGACACCGAGGCAGACATAGTGAAGGAAATGACTTATTATATGTCAGGAAATTTAAATTCTGCCTAAAAGAAAAAAAAAAAAGAGTCAAAAGACAAGGCAGAGAAGAAAACCAAAAACCTCCTGGGCTCTGAACACACATTCTGAGTCACTGGAGCTGCCAGGCCAGAAGGAGATATCTTGATGTGCCTCTCAGGGATCCCAATTCTTTCACACAAGCAATAAAAATCCAGAGCAAACAAAAATAAAATTATAACTTGAATGCATTATATTTTAAGAAGCACCAAGGAAGTCAAAGATATGAACATTTTTGCAATGGCCAAAACAACTCTCAAGTTTGATGGATTCGATGGAGACAAAAATCTGTTGAAGCACTTAGTTATATAGAAAATTGGCATTTTAAAATCTCTAAATTAATTTAGAATTAGAGTCTCAGGGAATCCAAGCTTGCAGAATAATGATTCTGTCATTTACTTCATTTTTTTTTTCCAATACGAACTTCTCTCTGGCTCAGTTTTTAAATGACTGCATCCAATGGCCCCAACTACTCCCCCTACAGGACTACTGCCAAACTCAATAGATCTCATCATCAGGAAGGATTTCAGCCTCAATATCCTTTTCTCAAAATCATCATATATAGCTAGCTATGCTCCAATAATATGTGATAAATAAAATTGAAAAACAATTAGTTGCCAATAAAAAAATTACTGATGTATAGTTGTACACTGTAAGTTTTCCAGCTGTCAGCTAATTCTTTTTAGGTTGCTCATTTTCAGCTTCCTCATTTCCTTTGACTCTCATCAAAAGAGTGCCTCTTCTGCTGAACACTGTGATGGTTTTTAAATACGTCCACAAATTCCCTGATACTTCTATCTTTAAGAGGTGAAATCTAAAAGTCTAATCTCCCCTTGGACATGGGCTGGTTTTTGTGAATCTTGTCTAAGAACAAACTAGATATGGTGGCTAATGCCTGTAATCCCCGCACTTTGGGAGGCTGAGGCGGGAGGATTGCTTGAGTTCAGGAGATCGAGACTAACCCTGGCAACATAGCAAGACCCTGTTTCTAAAAAATAAATAAATAACAGAATCAAAATGGAATGACGCTTTGCAACTTCAGAGACTACATCATAAAAGACACCGTGGCTTCTGTCGTGGTCTGTCTCTGTTGGATCACTCATTCTCGGGGAAGCCAACTCCCATGCTATGGGAATACTCAAGCAGTCTAAGGAGACACTCATTTATGGGGCAAAGAACTGAAGTCTCCTGCCAACAGTCACATGAGTGAACCACCTTGAAAGTATATTCTAGGCCCAGTCAAGCCTTCAGATAACTGCAGCTCTTACTGATATCCTGGTTGCAATTTCATGAAAGAAACTGAGCCAGAACCAACCAATTGAGGTCCCTCTAAATTCCTGAACCACAGAAACTCTAAGGTAATGTTTGTGGCTTCAAACCACTACAGTTTGGAGTGATTTTTTTTTTTTTTTTTTTGAGATGGAGTCTTGCTCTGTTGCCCAGGCTGGAGTGCAGTGGCACCATCTTGGCTCACTGCAACCTCCACCTCCTGGGTTCAACTGATTCTTCTGCCTCAGCCTCCCGAGCAGCTGGGACTACAGGCGCCCACCACCACGCCCAGCTAATTTCTGTATTTTTAGTAGAGATGGGGTTTCACCATATTGGCCAGGCTGGTCTCGAAGTCCTGACCTCGTGATCCACCCGCCTCGGCCTCCCAGATATGGTGGCTAATGCCTCCTGGGATTACAAGCATGAGCCACCATGCCCGGCCAGTTTGGAGTAATTTTTATGCAACAACTGATAACTAACACACACACACACAACACATTCTTCTTCCCTTCTGCTTTTTTTTTTGCCCAGATTCTGAGAACGACAGAAATTATGGACCTTACTAAATGCACAAAAGCACTGTATACATGAATGGCAGACTTGAGAAACAAGGACTGAGTGCCTACTAGGCTACAGAGAGCAAATACACATGACAATCATGTAAGCTGCAATCATATCCATTTTGCCAGCAAGGAAACCAGAGATGTTCATCAGAAGCTTGACCACGGTCATTCTGTTAGGGAACAGTGAAGCTGGGATTTTAATGCAAGCCCTTGTTCTTTCTTTCCTCAATATGCCCCAATGCCTCTCCTACACTTGTAATGAGCACTACTACGAAAAATATATGACACTTAGGAATGTGAATGCTTTATGCTTGGGAAATTAGGATGAGGGAGAGAGAAACAAGCATAGATTGAGCACCTATGTTAATGTGTTCTGCAGTATGCGAGATATCTTATATAGACTTCATCTCACTTCATTCTCACAACAGTCCTACAGAACAAGTCTTAAGATCTTTATCTGGAATACAAACAAACTGATAATAAGAAGTTCAAAGGGAAAGAATACAATAAAACTACCCACAGGTTCTACCCTTTAGGATGTTGAAATCCAGAGCGCCTAAAAACACACTCAGAATAATGCCATCCAACCTATCTACCTCACAAGACTGTGACAGGGGTCATGTGAAATAATTTGTATGGATATCATTTATAGGCTGTAAAATTCTATGCAAATCAAAGAAAAAATCCTTATACGTGGTCAGTTTTAACTGGAGCAACTGTTAGAAAAGCTCAAACCAGTAGTGACATTTAAACCATGATATACTATAGAGCAAAATCTATAACCACTTCTAAATCTAGGAAAATTTTCATCTTAGGATGTTTGCTTTCAGATCATAACTATTATTAAAGACTCTAGAATAAAGCAAGATTCTACTGTGGACTTTGGTTCCACCATAATTTCCAGATACAACCTGATTGTTTGACAGGTATCATAATGAACATCAGCCAGCTGTAGGAACCCACTGATTAGAAAGGTTTACTTTGCATTTGAATAATTTTTTATTTTTTTTTGAGACGGAGTCTTGCTCTGTCACCCAGGCCGGAGTGCAGTGGCACAATCTTGGCTCACTGCAACCTCCGCCTTCTGGGTTCAAGTGATTCTCCTGCCTCAGCCTCCCAAGTAGCTGGGATTACAGACATGCACCACCATGCCCGGCTAATGTTTGTATTTTTAGTAGAGACAGGGGTTTCACCATGTTGGCCAGGCTGGTCTCGAACTCCTGACCTCAAGTGATCCACCCGCCTTGGCCTCCTACAGTGCTGGGATTACAGGCGTGAGCCACCGTACCCGGCTGCATTTGAGTAATTTTTGCTAAGCTAAACAACTCTTGTTAGCAGCTCTACAGTCACATAACAAATTTTTAAAACATGTTATTGTGTTAAAAGTCTTATATATAATACAGTTTTAAAATATCTAAAATATAGTCAAATCTTGACTTTGCACTTGCCTAAAGATAACTTACACAAAGAGCTAAAGTGGCACTTTTTTTCAATGAATAAGATTGATTTACGTAATTTTAAACTCAATTTTTGGTTCCTAACTTAAGGAATACATTTTAAGTAGCAGTCAAGTAATACACAAGTATTATAATGTAACATTTAATTAATGCATATAAAGTGCTTAGTGCCGTGGTTGGTATGCAGAAAGTGCTAAATAGATGAGGAGGAGGAGGGTGGAACTTACCTCGTGTCTTTGCTGGGACAAAGGAGCCTATTCCAAATTTCCTAACTACCTGATCTTTGATAACAAGAATACAATTTACAATACCTTCAGCACATTTGTTTGTATTTTCTTGCTCAGAGTATATGTTCTTAAGGTATATTAAGGTGTGGTTTGGAAACTGGGATCTCTGACAAGAAACACCATGAATCACTTTCTCCATTAATAGTCTTTGAAAAACCCCTTCAAAGACAGGCATCTAATTTTGCTAGATTTCCATGTTCAAGACATGGCAGAGCATGCCTGCTATGTACTTACACACATACCGCATTGCAGTTGCCAGAAAACCCACACCAAAAAAAAAAAAAAGATGAATGAACAGGAGGCATGATGGGATTCCAGGAATCTTACTGAAAAGGTTTCCCAATCCACACTCACTGACTGAAGGTGGACATTCTCCATTCCATGTGGGCAAGAATTGCCCAGACCTGAGAATGTTTCTGTTTAAAATTCCAATGGAAGCTTAGACATGAATACAGCAATACTGTCAAGGTCCTAGTAACCTGCAGGCCAGGCAGAACAATTCTCCAAGGGTTGCAGGGGTCTCAGAGAACTGATGGAACTGACCCACCCACTCCTCTTTCCATGTGCCAAGCTTGCTTAGAGGTAAGGGAATGTGGACAGGACTAAGAGCTATAAAAGGAGTGAGGAAAAGTTGAGAAGCTGGGTTTTCCCTCTCTAGAAGTCAAGCTTTGGTGCTTTGCGTAATCAGGACGTGCAGCTGTTAGAGAGCAGAGCCGAAACAGAACTTGTATAAGCTGAGGTCTCTTGCCTACAAAACAACAAGGGGGTGCACATTATCTCAAGCAACAGGATGTTCAAGTGTGGTTGGGTACAGCAAGAAGGAGACAGACGTCTCAAGAGAACCCAGAATGCAGAACCAGCTGGCCATATAAGCCAAACCTCATGCAGGCGAAGACACAGTTCAGTAACTGAAAAGATGTTCAGAATCCACAGCACTTGTAGCAACCCCATTATATGCTGCCCCATCCCCACCCTCCTACAGAAATGCTGTTGAACTTCATTCTTGTACCTAACATTAATATGGCAGGATTGACTACTTCTCTGGCTGCTTCTGTTTCTTTTTGTTATTATACTTCCATTCCAGTTACTCACTGTTCAATTCTAACTTACAAATTCCTTAAGAGAGATTCTGATTAATCTAATTTCGTCAACATCATTCCTGTTTGGGAAAGTGCCTCTGCCAGGCCACCTTACAGGCAGCTGGCCAGCCTCAGATTGGTTTTACTTGAGTCAAGTGCCTACATGTTTTCCAGTCCACTGTGGCCAGAAAGTGAGGTCACCCATAATAATATCACTTTTACCAAAAAGTAACCTGTCTGATTACAATAGTTATCATCTGTTCTAAGACTAATGATTGATTTGTCCAGAATGTTTTAAAAAGTAAATCTGCCCTGCTGAAATAGTAATCTAGGAAAAACAACAGATTTCAAGGGAGTTGACATGTCAGCAGACCAGATGCATTGCCTTTTTCATGGTAGAAGAAGGAAGAGAGGAAACACGCAATTCCTCTTGAAGCTCCCACTCAGAACCCATAGACTCGTTCCACCCACACTCAGTTGGTCAAAGCAAGTCACATGGCCAAGCCCAGAGTCAAGGGGACTAGCAAAATCCACTATACCCACAGGAAGCCATGACAAGATGTGTGTGTGGAGGGGGGCGGGGTGGGGAGAAGAACTAGAAAGAACTATGCATATATTATACAATCTACCATGTTTATTATTTATTCTCGGATGAATAAAATATTAGGGGAGAAAGTCAAATCGGTCAGAGAATCATTCTTAACAAAACTATATCCACCACCTTCTCTCTCCTATAAAGACTAACTAAAGTGCATTTAAATATTCCTTTTCATTAAATTTCTACAGTTACCAAAACCAAAACAACAACAAAAAAAACTCTTTGGACCAGAAAGCATGTACCTAACTGAATCACAAAAGGTCAGTACAGTATTTTTGACTGATGAATAAAGGAAAAAATATAAATCAAAAGATTTTGTTTGGGGGAGGATTACGCTGTAACCTTCTAAAGTAAAGCAGATGCGTGCTCCAGCCAGCTCCTCCATGGAATGTAAGCTGAAAGCGTGGGAGGAAGAGCTCTTGGTTTCTGCTGGATCTGAGTCAAGCAGTTGCACTCATGAGATGCACCTGTAGCCATTAAGGGGTGTTGGTTAAACAAGTAGCCCAGCTGCCGGGTGCCTGTGCTTCCAGGCCTCGTTAGGGAAGAGCACTCAATCCCACACAAGAAGCCCAGATGCCATCAACACAGGCACGACCACCGCCCTCTCACCTGCTCTCCGGATGCTTTTCTTTCTCTTGCCAAAGCTTTCTAAATCTGTTTATAGGATACAAGGACTTTCAAATAATTATGATGTTTTTCACAAAACACTGCGTATTTAAAATATTTTCATTCCGTAAGAAAAAAAAGCTAGAACCTTGGAAAAGCGAACTTGTGAAGTGCAGTTAGGGCTACAAGAATTTTTCTTAATGGATCTTCCTGTATGGATAATGTAAGAAACTAAAAAAAAAAAAAAGACTTTACAAAATTTATTTCCACTGAAGAAAATCAGACTAACTAGCAAGTTTTCCAACAGAACTAAAAGAAAATGTATTTAAGTGGTCAGAAAGTGGATCTAATGAGAAATAACGATGATAATCACCAAAGTTAGCTCCATGCAAATTATATTTACTCAGGGAGACATTTGGGAATTATTTTTCCTGACTTGCATACCATGCTAAATATTAAGAAATTTCATGTAAGTCTCAGTAGTCAACCATGTACTAATTTAGTTTTGTAGTCTTTTAATAGCATAGTACTTTGCTTAATAAAGATGATGTTTAATTGCAAAAAAAAATTACTTTAAAAAATACACATACAACACTGCTGATGGGAGTATAAATTAGTTCAATCATTGTGGAAAGCAGTTCGCCAGTTCCTCAAAGACCTAAAAGCAGAACTACCATTCAACCCAGCAATCCCATTACTGGATATATACCCAGAGGAATATAAATCACTCTACCTTAAAGACACATGCACGTGAATGAATGTTCATTGCAGCACTATTCACAATAGCAAAGACATGGAATCATCCTAAATGCTCATCAATAACAGACTGGATAAAGAAAATATGGTACATATATGCCATGAAATACTATGCAGCCATAAAAAAGAATGAGATCATGTCTTCTGCAGAAACATAGATGGAGCTGGAGGCTATTATCCTTAGCAAACTATGCAGGAAGGGAAAACCGAATACCACATGTTCTGACTTGTAAGTGGGAGCTAAATGATAAGAACTTATGAACACAAAGAAGGGAACAACAGACCCTGGGGTCTACTTGAAGGGGGAGGGTAAAAGGAGGGAGAAGGGCAGAAAAGATAACTACTGTACTGGGCTTAATACCTGGGTGATGAAATAACCTGTAAACAAAACCCCGTGACGCATGTTTACCTATGTAACAAACTTTCACATATACCCCTAAACCTAAAAATTAAAAAAATACACACATAAATACTTGATTGAATATATGTGTGTATATATACACACAGCCATCATACATATATACACGTACGTATTTCTTGATTTAAAGTTTGCTTGTCAGAAGAATTAATATAACCATACTGCAATTACCTCTTAGGAAAGAATGTTGTTCTCCAGTCATGTATTAACTTCTACCTCCTTTGTATGGGAACGAAAAGAAATTAGGGCAGCCAGAGTAGGGTTAATATTCAGGAGATATTAAAAAACAAACAATGCAGAACTAAAGTCACAGAAAATAACACAAAGCCCTTTTTAAGAAATGTCACATATAAAATATAAGAAAGGTATTTACGGGCCGGGCGCAGTGCTCTCACCTATAATCCCAGCACTTTGGGAGGCCAAGGCGGGTGGATCACGAGGTCAGGAGATCAAGATCATCCTGGCTAACACGGTGAAACCCCGCCTCTACTAAAAATACAAAAAAATTAGCCAGGCGTGGTGGCAGGCGCCTGTAGTCCCAGCTACTCGGGAAGCTGAGGCAGGAGAATGGCGTGAACCCAGGAGGCAGAGCTCGCAGTGAGCCAAGACCGCACCACTGCACTCCAGCCTGGGCAACAGTGCGAGACTCCGTCTCAAAAAAAGAAAAAAAAAAGAAAGGTATTTATGGATCCTTATGTCAAAGTGGGGACGGACTTACTCCAACGCAGTCATTTTCAACATTAAGGGGACTCTTCTATAAGGAATCTAATTCATGAGAAGACAAAGCAGTCCCTGGGAAACATCTCACGAGCAGTATTTTGCATGGGCCTATTTTATTTTGAATCAAAACTACCATTTCTGTTCTAATAATGATTAATTTCCTCAAAATTATTTCCCAATCCAGAAGTAAAATCAACTAAACCCTCAATTTCTGGCAAAGACATCCTAAGGCTGAGGAAGCACCATCTCTTTTCTTTTTCTTTGCTTTACAGTTTCCCCACATGCAAACAATAAATTTATTTGTATTACCTTTCCCTAGGGAAAAAAAAAATTAGTCTGACTCCAGAATATTCTAGAGCCATACAGTATTGATTTCTTAAAATCAGTCTCAACACCTAGAAATGTCCTTCAATTTGCTTGTTTCTTATAAACTCTTGGGCCGTTGGAATTAAAACCTTTCTCTGGAAGTGAAAGCTGCTCATCGAGGAATTTAAACTACATGGTCCTTCACCCTGGAAGGTTTTTCTTCTTTGCTGTTTTCATATTGCTGGATAAGCTTCTTGGAAGTGTTTATAACCAATCCATATCTACTGTTTCACAGCTATCTTAAACTCCGTGTGGCCTATTGGGGGCAAAGAGAATAATCATGTTCGTACGGCTTCCCTGAACTGGGATGTTATCAAATAGCTCTCAGATATACCATCAGCCCCTCCACGCCCTAACCCAGGATAACGTGCATGGCAAGACTGCTCATGAACTTTTCTTTGCAATAGATCATATCCTGTCCTTGAATGAAATCTGGATTCCCAAGGATACCAGCTCAGCAGAACCCTGTTCATCCACATTCACCAGAATGCCTTCTCAGGTGTCAGTCTGTACACGGTTATAATGTAGTTTTACTGTCTAGGCTTTCAAACCAAAAAACTTGCCAGAAATCATTGAAAAGTAGATGCCTTTCTTTCAGGCATCTTTAGTACTAACATCCACATGATCATACAGCTGGGACACTGGCTCAAGGTTCCCGATTCCCATACAGAATTGTGCATGGGACAAGTAGCTTAAGGAACTCGCTGATTTTGCAAGGAAAAAAGCACAAAGCTTTATCATTATTCCTTCTTTAAAACAGTTTGTTTTCACACCTAATATTCCTCTTAAATGCTTAAGCAGTTTTTGCTGGTTTTCATCAGCTCTTGTAAGGTCATTTATGGCTGGTCCAACTTCCACTGCCTTTTAGTACCCACTGGGTTGCTGTAAGCCAATCCCAGACACTTTTTTTTTTTTTTGCACACAAGTTAAAGGTAGTCTCCACGCAGGGAGGGCTTTCAATGCTGCAGAACGTGTTCTCTGGAAGTCTTCTCTCCCAAGGACCCACTTGGTCCATCTGCAAAGCTCTGCCCTATAAGGCTCCCAATCAATCTGTCAGGACCTATCAGCGAGGATGTCTCAGAGGAGCAGAGCTGCCCAAACCCTGGATTTCTCGGGCTGCTGCTTCTGTTCTCTCTTCACATGAGTGTGATACCATCCATATCCTAAACTTCAACATCCACATTAAGGCCACAACAGTTCTCAGGACCAGACTTCCTCAACAGCATTTTCAAATGGCTCCTCCTCTGAAGATCTCCAGATTGCAATTCATCCCATGCATAAAAATGTTGCTCCAATTCCCCTCATCTATACTTACTATATCTGCCTTTATCCAGTTGCCACCCCAAGGATTTTCCCATCTTCTGCAGCATCCATCCCATAATGGGTGCTCTCAACTATGCCAGGGACACCTCCCATGAGCATTCTGTAACTGGCACTAGGCATCCAGAGCCTTTAAGCAATGTTCTTGCCCACCTCCCTGCAGTGGCTGGCATAAGCAGACCTGTCCATGTTAAATATTGCCTATCTCCTAACATTCAGCTTTGTTTTGCCAAAGCAAAAATCTTGAATGTCTCCTCTAAGTCTCTGCCAAACCACTCTGCTCTCTCACTCAGGACAACCAGGAAGACCCAGACAATCTTACTGGTAACCTCTTTGTGGTATCAGACTGCAACCACAAAGAATCTTCACTCCAGACACATGAACTTCCTTTTTCAAGGGGAGACGTAACCATTTATCATCAAACCCTGAGATGTTTTCGTAACTTGCCATGCTTCTTGATGTCAGTCTGAACTGAAGCCTGAAGGCTAATGCTACAGGCAAGACATTCAACCATAGTATTAACAAAAGTAAAAAGAAGAGGCCTCGTGTGTCCAAAGCATCCATACTTCTCTTAGTGTGGAACTATGGACTGCGATCAGGCCAGAACTGGGATTCAGGAGTTCAGGTCACAAAGCTGCTACTATGAGAACAACAGACTCTCTACATCTGTCTCAGACCAGAGCTCAGGAGACCTGGGGAGCTGTTCTATCTTCAAATGGAGGTGCCAGATTTCAGCCAGCCCGTGATTGATGGCTGGGAGTCAAGCTGCCCCAGCCTGTTGCAAAGACTGAGAGAGGGCAGCACAGATCAGAACTCAGGGCTGAGATGTCTCCCGTGGTGCCAGTGCAGGTGGGAATTACATTTTCTCTGTCAGAAGTCATTTAATAGGGACCCTGTGCATGCTTCTTCACTTCTACGGTTGCTTATTTAAACAAAAAATGTTAGGTTTAACACTTTAAGTAAAAAGTGGGCTTGACCTCACTTTTCCTTTCCTTTTTTTTTTTTTTTTTTTTGCAATTTAATGGTACTATGTGTTTGGAAATGCCAGTCATTTCTCTCTCTCTCTCCCCCACGTTAGCACATCAGATGACAACTAGGCCATTTTTTTAAGAGCCTGAGTTATATCTGTTTAAAGATTTTTAAGAAGTTACTGTATAAAACATGACATCTGCCTTTCCTGAAATTGTTTAACACTTTAAGTAAACAGTGGGCTTGTCCTTACTTTTCTTTTTTTTCTTTATTTGCAATTTAACAGTACTATGTGTTTGCAAATGCCAGTCATTTCTCTCTCTCTTTCTCCCCCACGTTAGCACATCAGGAGATAAATTGGTACGTTTTTTTAAGAGCCTGAGCTATATCTGTTTAAAAACCTTTAAGAAGTTACTGTATAAAACATGATATCTGCCATTCCTAAAATGTAAAATTTCTGCTTTGTTGAATTTAAAGAACTAAAACTTTAGATGACTTTGAAATATAAGTAACCTATTTAAAACCTAAGCCCATCTTGAGAGAACGACAACTGGAATCAGCAATAAGAAATCCAATGTAGAGAAGTTCAAATTTCTAAATCATTCCAAATATTAAAGTTATGTAGTAGAAAAAGGGACTAAGGAGACAAATGCTTAAATTGGAGCTTCCCTAATCTTTTAGATCTTCTTTGCACAGTCTGGAAACCAGTTGTCTAGGGAACCATGTCAGTTACATGGCCATTGCTGCCCATCCTAAAGATCTCCTTTATAAGTAGCTCTACAATCCTAGCAAGTCCTTTGGTGTCTTATAACCCTGATGATAAATACATCTCTTTCCACCATAGACTGTACTTAAAATATTATTTGCTGGCTTTAATATTATAAAGTATTCCATATCATTTTTACTACGACAGCACATAGTATGATGTAGACACTTATTATATCCTCAAGGACTTTTTCTAGCAGGTTGTGTCAAACTAATCTCTTTTTGTGTGAGTTACTTGGGTTTGCTCCTGAACATGTGCTATTCTAATCTTGACTGACCATTTTTATAAGATGGTCTTCCAAATGTTATGTCATTTCCATTTTCTTCCTCTGGGTTAAAAAAAATACTAAACTAAACACAATAGAATTTGGTTTACATACTGAATTCTTTCCTACAAGTCACCAATGAAAACACTGTATAAAGCAGACCCCCACCCCTACCCCACACCATCCTTAGACTTCTGAGAGCTTATGAGCTCAGTTCCTTGGAGCTGAAACTGAGTCTCATAACTACCTACTTGGCAATAATTTTTCATAAATATTTGTTATTTTAAATTGAGATATGATTCACATGCCACAGAATTCACCCCTAAGTGTATAATTCAGTTTATTTTTAGTGTTTTCAGGTTGTGCAACCAGCATGACCACCTAATTCCAGAACATTTTCATCACCCCAAAAGAAACCCCTTACCTATAAACAACTATTCCCTATTCCTACTCTCCCCTGTCCCTGGCAACCGCTAATCTTCTTTCCATGTCTGTGGATTTGCCTACTCTGGACATCTTATAGAAATGGACTCATATAGCATGTAGTCTGGATTCTTTTGTGTCTAGATTCTTTCACTCGGCTTGTTTTCAAAGTTCATCCATGTTGTAGCATGTATCAATCTTATTCCTTTTTATGGCTGAGTAATACTCCTACATTGTGTGTATATATATATATGTGTGTGTGTGTGTGTGTATATATTTGTGTATACATATGTGTGTGTGTGTGTATAGATAGATAGATAGATAGATAGATAGATAGATAGATAGATAGATAGATAGATAATCTCAGTTTGTTTATCCCTTCATCAGTTGATGGACATTTGGGGTTGTTCCCACTCTCTTGGCTATTACAAATAACGTTGCTATGAACATTCGTGCACAAGTTTTTGTGCGAACGTATGTTTTCAATTCTTTGGGATATATAGCTAGGTGTGGAATTGCTGGGTTATATGATAACTCTATATTTAACTTTTTTGAGAAACTCATGCAGTATCTTAATGTGATACTGTGTTGTGATATGGCTGGGACTGGTTCATCCCATAAAAATATTTCCACCAATATCAAAAGGTCTTCTATAAGCAACCCGGAGTAACATCCCATTCCTTTCCCAATTGCTGTGTGGCCCATTATTCTAAAATTAAAAGAAACTAGACTTATCTAACACAAGCAGTTTCCTGGTAGTTCATGCTTTTCTGGGTGCCTTCAAACTAAGTGGAAATGTATCTAAGAATTGTCATGCTCTGGAGGGTGGGGGTTGGTGGGGACACTGAGAATGAAGGACAGCTGCTAGAGGCAGGGCCTCTTGGGCCGCTTTTGTCACGTTCCAGGCACCAAACAATCAGGTCCAATATCTAGATGTTTTCAGTGGATTGAGAGACTGTGAGTCTCTAGATCAAGAATTAGCAAACTATAGCCCATGAGCCAAATCCAGCCACCTGATCTACAACCTGAGAGGTAAGAATGATATTTACACATTTAATAGATACATTTTAAATAGCTATATAAATATCTACCTAAGATCCTCGATTTGCCTATTGGCTCACAAAGTCTAAAGTACTCCCTAAAAGTTTGCCAATCCCTGCCCTAGATGATACTGATGCAAATCAAATTCTTTAAAGGCCAACAAATAAAGCAGAACACCACAAGTTATTAATTTATCACTAGAGATATCCTTTACCGGCCGGGCACGGTGGCTCATGCCTGTAATCCCAGCACTTGGCGAGGCCGAAGTGGGTGGATCACTTGAGGTCAGGAGTTTGAGACTAGCCTGGCCAACATGGTGAAACCCTGTCTCTACTAAAAATACAAAAACTAGCTGGGCAGTAGTGGCACACACCTGTAATCCCAGCTACCCGGGAGGCTGAGGCAGGAGAATCGCTTAAGCCTGGGAGGCAGAGGTTGTGGTGAGCTGAGATCATGCCACTGCACTCCATTATTCATAATAGCCAAGAGAGTGGGAACAACCCCAAATGTCCATCAACTGACGAATGGATAAACAAACTGAGATATATATCTCTATACAATGTGGGAGTATTACTCAGCCATAAAAAGGAGTAAGATACTGAGACATGCTACAACACGGATGAACTTTGAAAAGAAGCTGGAAAAAAAGAGATATCCTTTACCAATGACCAGAGAACACTCAACATAGGATGTCAAGTTACCTAGAAAGTGACTAAGAAGACTGGTAAATATACAGAATCAAATTAGGAAAAGTAGTATGTACACATTGGACAGGGATGGTGAATTGTATTATCAAAACTCTGGGAAAATCCCATAAAATAGTCATCCCTCCCAAAAGAAAGCACCTCACTAGCAACTTGGTTAGTTTCTCTCTATCTATAATGTTTTATCTGGAGAGTGCTGCATTTGACACATTAATGTATTTTACTTTACTAAATCCATCACCTCCATTCTCATCTCTTTCCTCCTTATTCAAAACATTTATTCTTTTACCAAGTGTCGAGAGCAAATCCTTATTCCCTTGGGCTTGTGGACTACTGTCTCCTATTATGAGCTAAAAGTTGCACAGTGCTTAGAGCTCACAGTATGCATTATTATTATTGCTCTTGTAATATATCAATATTAAACATACCAACTGGTCATTACTGTAGACCCCCTTCTTAATCACTTTTAAAGGGAGAAGATTACACTTGTTATTGCCAACCTCTAGTCCTCAACCTCTTCTCTAGTTCTCGTAGCTTCTCAAAAGTAATGGCAGTAGACTACAATGACATACCTCACTTCTTCAATTTCACTCCAAGATACATCATGCTCAAATGATCTTAGTATCTTCTATTTTTCTAAAGAATCAGAACTATCAGCTTCTGTTTGACCTTCAAATCTTTCAGCACAATAAAAAATTAATGTTTGCATTTGATCTCTTCTGTCAATATGAAAATGAAGATGCTAAAAGCTTCTGCTTTTCCTCAGACTTCTCCGACTAACTTTTCCTTCCTTTCTGTTCCATGTTAAGCTTCCTTGGAGCCTCCTCTTTTACCTACCACAGAACAGGAGTATGCAGAGACAGTATGTTTAGGTCCTTCCTATTACTTGTACCTCCTTTCCAGTTTTAATCATCTTTTGTGGTTCTTACTCCATTTTGCCATTTCGGTATCCTTCATGGTCCTGCTAAATTACCTCTTTCAAAAACTTTCCAACTAGCCCCCCAGCTCTCGGTAGAGCTCTGGCCTCTGCAAAAATAGCCACATCTCCCTTGTCTTTCCTACATGCTTAACTCTTTCAGTTAATTCCTGAGTTTCTTTCTGAACAACAGCCATCTTTTAGGGGGTCTGAGCACAGAACACCATCACTGTGATAATGTATATTAGTCTACATTCTTTTACTAGCTCCTTACTATGTAGAAAATATATTTAAACAGGATGAGTGGGAAAGATATGGACAGAACAGATAAGAAACTTATCTTCACATTCTTCTAAAATATAATTTCATCTTTCAGAACACAGTTCAACCAAGATTTGAGAGTTTAAAATACACATATACACACGAGTGCGGGAATACACACACAGTGGGAATTTTCACTCCAATAACAAATCATAGAAAACAAATCAAAACCACAGTCTAGTCTCTAGTCTTAATACCAGTGTTCTCTAACCATCTTTTCCTGATACCTCCAGATAATTCAGAATTCTCTTCTCTCATCAGTATAATCATAAACTTTAAAAACTCTCTTCCCATCACACTCTGATTTGGGAGATCTTTTAAAAAAAATTGCCATCTATATAAAACCCCAAGGAAATAAGAAGTACATTTTTTACTTACTTTTTAAAATTAGTATTTAGAAAAATATTATATATATACTCAAGAAATATTCACATAAGAGAAACGGCTCTTTAAGTACTAATATCAAAGGATTTTTAAGAATCAAATAGATGCATCTATTCTTTTGCAAGTGACTTGGAAGTGATTTTTTTCCTAATGATCTAAATGGTTTCTGTATTCTTCCCTAAGATCCCCAGGACTCACTTTCCTCAACATCCCAATAAACCATACCAAACTATTGTTCTGGGGTCTAGCCACCAATCACTGAGCAGGACTTTCTCAAAAGACAAAAAGTGGATGAACAAACCTGCTGTTAGATACTCTTTTTGTTAAATGACCAATTCTGAGGGAAGAGTCAATCACTTAAATTCAGTACAGAAACGGGGAGATGGAGTGGGTGTAGGGAACCAAAGCCACAACAAATATGGACTTCACTAGTGCCAAACAGTAGTAAAAACTGTATCTCAACTCTTCATACTATTCCCAGTGGTGAAAGATGGTCCTTTTCCCGCCTCACAACTGGCATTCTCTTTCATTACCTATGGTGCAGGCAATCAGTCAACATGTGACAGGGCAGGAAGCTGCTGGAACGAGAGCGTGTGTCTAGCTCTCGCCTTTGGATGGGCTGTGCCTTACTCCAGAACGTTTTCTCCAGATGCTGCCCGCAGACACTCTGTAATACCTAAACCACAAATCATCACATTCCCCACCCTTTGAGCCAGGCCTTGTCCTTGAGCTTCCCACATAGCGAGATATTAACCACGCTAGCCACTGATACAATAGTGTTTTACAAATTCAGAAAAATCTGCCACGCCAGCTGCTTGATACACTAAAAACTAGGTAAGTCTTATAATGTAAAAATATCCACTATAGGAGAACCTCAGAGAGCTATGCAGGACATTTCAGACGTTTCACAAGGCATGAGTCCTGGCTAGCTTGCTAAAGAAAATATTTCATCAATGTAAACATGTCAGACATATGACTGGACCCAAAATTAGAGCAAATATGTCTGAGACATGAAGCCATCTTGCAGAAACAGAATGACAGGCAGGTCACTTCAGATTTATTTCCAAAATCCAGGAAAAACTGCTTTTCCTCAGAAGAAGGAAACCATGCTAAATTTCTGCTGTCTGGTTGTTTCAGGAACCAATGTGGATTTTTTAGTGACTCTTGAATTTTATTTACCGTGACACATTAAAGCCGTCTACACTGAACAAAGTGTTTCCAATATCGGATACCATAACTTAGGAAAATGGTTGATAAGACCATACTCACGCTGAAAAGGTGCCGCAACTTGATCCTGCACATATCTTAAAGGGAAAGAACCTTCAGTGGACTGCTCTCCCAAAATCCCCTTCTGGGCTGGAAAGTACTTGGGCTTCAGCACATATTCCTGGGTCTGGCCGTGGTGAATCATCACACTCTGGGAAGAAAGAGGAGTCACTCTGGGAAGAAACAAAATAAAGAGAAGGAATTAAATAATGGGCTTTTAAAAGTCAGCTAATAAGGGAAGGATAAGAAATGAGTTAAATGTAGAAAGGAGCATCAATTCCAAGCAAGGCTCATTTTTTTCCTTCAAATACTGTCGCTGACCACTCATGACATACAAGTAGGTAAATGATGGCTTACCCTCAGAAGCATCCTTCACAAAAAAGATCCTGTCTAGTTACGAAGCGTAATGATAAATACGTGATCACAGGTAACTTTTATCAGAGGATTCAGAGCACAAGTGCCATAAGCCTTCACACAAAAACATGGCATTTATATTTAAGAAAAAGATGGTGCATGACTGTAGTCCTAGCTACTCAGGAGGCTGAGATGGGAGGATCACTTAAGCCCAGGAGTTTGAGGCTGGAGTGAACTATGACTGCACCACTGCACTCCGGCGTGGACGACAAGAGTAAGACCCCATCTCTAAAAAGGGAAAAAAGACAAAGATGTTTACACAGATAGGTATATATTTAGTAAGAGTGCAGCACTGGAAATGGGAAGGGGGGAAATAGGGAAGAAAGTACAGGAAGGGAATTATGCAAGAAATCCCCACCTTGTATTAGTTAAGCAAAATCAATCATAAACAATTAAAGCCTGTATGATACAGTGGGACCTTCTAACTCTGCCTAATGCTAAAGGTTAGCTGGTTAATCTCTTTAAGCCTCAGTTACCTAATCCGTACTGCAGAATCTCTGCGACACTGAGCTGAGAAAAAAGTGATTGTAAAAATCTGAACAAATGCAAACTAAAAAAAAATAATTTTAATTCCCTTTTGAAATATAAATTATGATGCCGCTTTAGGGAAACAATTTTTTATGCTGTGTCTCATAATGATATAAATTGTAC
Organism: Hylobates moloch; assembly: GCF_009828535.3. Lineage (NCBI taxonomy): Eukaryota > Metazoa > Chordata > Mammalia > Primates > Hylobatidae > Hylobates > Hylobates moloch. The sequence goes on along the minus strand of NW_026652288.1, from coordinate 32,857,522 downwards.
TATTTGAGTTAAATGTTTTATAATTATACTCTCATTATCTTTTTAATAGCGCGACTCAAGACTTCTGGGAACTTCTCAACATGATTACTATGTGCTCACCCTCCTGGCCCAACCCTTGTTTTCTGTGACAGTTCTCTTCCACTGCATCTAATTCGTATTTTAAAATAAGCCTCTGCCCAGATTCAGTTATTCCCTGAGGAAGAGGAATGAAAAATATAAAGAAGATATACCAACTAATTCCAGAATATGCAAAATTGCTACTGAAATTGTTAGGACAGTGCAGTTTTGCAGCAAGCTGAGCTTTTAGAAGGGAACATGCTCTCTAATGTAATCTGACCCAAAATACTGACCCTAAGAAGGGACTATCTGAATAAGGGGAAGAAATGACGCCATGGCAGTCAGTGCAAAAGGCAAATTGTCAAGCCACCTAAACCACCACCATACAATGTCTCATATCAAAAGCAGTAAAAGAAACTTGAATAGTCTCACTCTATCGGATTCATTCTCATTGGAGCTGGTGAATGAGCTATTCTGTGGGAAAAGGCATTCATGAGAGATAAAGGAATAGAAGAGGCTAGAATTAGGCTGCTTCCCTCTTAGTCAGTAATCTGGATCTACCCCTTTAAACCCTGTGGTCTCAGAAAAGCCTGGAAAATCTAATTTGGGCCTGGATTTTCCCAGATGCAGTACCACGCAAGGGCACTCCCTTTGTCACCAGACTAATGACTAAATTACTAAAAGCCTGAGGCTTAACATTGTGAACACTTTTGTTTTGATGATGTAAGTGTTGTTTTGACATTAAGTGTGTTTGGTTGGGATAGAGCAGCAAGTGAAACAGCTGGACACATCTGGTAGTGACTGATAAGAACCACAAGTCTCTTCTATCAGCCTCTTGGAAAGAGGAATCCTCCGCATCTCGGAAGCAATTTGCCCTCCAGCCATGCTGCTACCCTGTCGCCATGCTACTCTGACCCGCTGAGAGATGTACAGGCTAGCTCCTATTCAGGAAAGGAAAACCCAGTTTTCCAGGACACCTTGGGCTACTGCACCTAATTCGTGCCCCAACCACAGCCAGAAAGGTAAGAGTATGGGGTCTGCCTTCTACTTGAGGTTGTCTCTTGTCCCCCCTCTGAAATGAGGAAGCAGGACAAGAAATAAGCAGAAAGCATACATGTGGAAGGGCCCTTTTTCCCTGAATGTAACAGAAATGTAATAAACAAACAAGGTAAAACCAAGCTGTACTAGGTCTAGAACTTAAGTTAACAGCCCTCAGCCATCACTAACTTAAGGAAATCAGTAAAGTGCTACTACTGTCTACATATTCCTCAAGTTACAAACACATTGCAAATATGGAGCTACACACAGCTGCCCCCACTTCCCCCCATGACAGGGGTGCGTACACAGGTACCCCACAGGCTGATGTCCCTCTGTCCCACAGCCCCACAGAGACAGAAGCAAGGCCATGGACAGGACCCCTGCTGAGGCAAGTAGAGGAGACGGTCCCATTACTCATCCTACCAGCATTATGTGGAATCACTATCCTACGCTCTCTTCCTCACTTTCTGCTTCATGGTTGGCGTCCACTTTTTCCTCTAATTTCATTATTCACAGTTATTTCCACTTCAGACCGCCTTGCAGTCTTACAAATATATATCCTCTTTACTTCTTTATTTCCTTCTGTTACCCCGAGTATTTCGGGAAAAAGTCTCTCTCCATTTAAATTGGGATTTCCTCCTCCCTTCCCTCTTCTCAGAAAAAAAAGCTTTACTATCACCAGTGAACATCAAATTAGTCATAGCAATGTAACTGTAATTTTTCAAAGTGGGGGACTAAATTTTCAAAGAGAAAATTAGATCACAAACTGCAGGGATTCTGGTTCAAAGTGGTTGGCAGGGGCACCCATATATTTCCCCTTCCTCCAAAGATACCCTTAAAGTTACAGGTAAGAAATTAAAAAGATATAAATCCAGGGTTCATTTTAGCTGTTATGCAAGTGTACAGCCACACTAGTGGTTTAAAATATTTAAATACTCTGTACTGATGAAGAGCTACTATCCCAATGCCCTAAGTGCCCCTCCACTGGTGGATCTCCCTGTCCCATCCACTGGGCCCCCTAAGACATCTCCTCAATCCTATAAAGAGTTAACATTTGACAGAGCTGGAGAACTCAGGGTCTCTGCTCCAGCATCCCTTCTGATTGATCCAGACCTGTTCTACACAGCTTAATAAATATGTTTCATATCATCCATTAATAAACACACAAGAGACACTTCAACAAATCTGTAAGAGATTCAAAGTGCACCGAGAAACACTGACTATTGTAACAGGGTGAAGCAAGCCATGGCCTTAAAAAATATTTTTCTAACTTCTTTCACCTCAACCCACAGTAAAAAGTACATTTTACACAGAGATCGAATACATATCTACATATATGTCTGTGTTTTGGTATAACTAAAACAAATTTTACAAAACAGTGTTTACCCTTATGATGTGCAGGGCACCCTGACATGTTCTCTTCTAAGCTATTCTTTTCATATAATCTTGAGCCACTACATGTATTTCATGACTTCATGAGTTCCCTAATGGGTTACAACCCGGTAGTTCAAGTGCACTGGTCAGGAGTCACTCTGAAGGAGTACAGACACAGAGGAAGCAGTCGTCACAGGGGACCACATAAAGGTTCAGAATACTTAAGCCAAGTAATGTAGAGGGTGAAAATGAGAAGTAGGGCTGAACAGTGTTACCTCAATTGAAAGCCTATATATGAAGACAACTGTTTTCCCCAACTCAAGCAAGGGAGAAGAAGTCAATGCCTGACTTCAAAGCTTCAAAGGACAGGCTGACTTTTGTTGGTGGCTGATGACTTTAAGTTGAAGCCAATGCTCATTTGCCATTCCAAAAATCCTAGGGCTCTTGAGAATTATGCTAAACCTACTCTGCCTGTGCTCTACAACAACATAGCCTGGATGACAGCACATGTGTTTGCAGCATGGTTTACTAAATATTTTAACCCTACTGTTAAGACCTACTTTTCAGGAAAAAAAAAAAAAATTCCTTTCAAAATAGTACTGCTCATTGACAATCCACCTGGTCACCTAAGAGCTCTGAATGAGATGTATAAAAAAGTTAACTTTTTTGGTGCCTGCTAACACAACATCCATTCTGTAGCCCATAAATAAAGCAGTCATTTTGACTTTCAAGTCTTACTATCTAAGAAATGCATTGCTTAAGGCTCCAGCTGCCATAGATAGTGATTGCTCTGATGGATCTGGGCAAAGTAAATTGAAAAACATCTGGAAAGGATTTGCCATTCTATATGCCATTAGAACACTTGTGATTCATCGGAGGAGGTCCAAATATCAACATTAATAAGAATTTGTAAGAAGTTGATTCCAACTGTCATGGATGACCCAAAGGTCAAAAGTTCAAGACTTCAGTGGAAGTCACTGCAGATGTGGTGGAAACAGCAGCAAGAGAATGAAAGTTACAAGTGGAGCCTGAAGATGTGACTGGACTGCTATAATCTCATGATCAGACTTGAAGAGATGAAGAACTGCTTCTTATAGATGAGCAAAGAAACATGGTTTCTTGAGATGGAATCTGCTCCTGCTGAAGATGCTGTGAACATTGTTGAAATGACAACCAGGGATTTCTAATATTACATAAACTTAGTTGATAAAGCAGCAGCAGGATTTGAGAGGACTGACTTTCATTTTGGAAGCAGTTCTATTGTGCGTAAAATGCTATCAAACAGCATTGCATGCTACAGAGAAATCTTTCATGAAAGGAAGAGTCAATTGATGTGACAAACTTCATTGTTGTCTTATTTTACAAAATTGCCAAAGTCACCCCAATCTTCAGCACCCACCACCTTGATCAGTCAGCAGACACCAACATCAAGGCAAGACTCTCTACCAGCAAAAAGATTATGGGGCCGGGCACCGTAGCTCAAGTCTGTAGTCCCAGCACTTTGGGAGGCCGAGGTGGGTGGATCACCTGAGGTCGCAAGTTCAAGACCAGCCTAGCCAACATGATAAAACCCCATCTTTACTAAAAATACAAAAATTAGCCAGGTGTGGTGCCATCTGTAACCCCAGCTACTCGGGAAGTTGAGGCACAAGAATCACTTCAACCCAGGAGGTGGAGGTTGCAATGAGCCAAGATCATGCCACTGCACTCCAGCCTGGGCAACAGAGTAAGACTCTGTCTCAAAAAAAAAAAAAAAAACAAAGCAGAAGATCACATATGATTTGAAGTCTCAGATGATCATTAGCATTTTCGAGCAGTAAGATATTTTTACATTTTAATTTAAAAATTAATTTCAATTTTTAAACAATTAATGTACATTGTTTTTTAGACATAATGCTATTACACACTTAATAGACTAAGGTATAGTGTAAACATAACTTTCATATGTACTTGGAAATCAAAATGTTCATGTGACTTGCTTTATTGGGATGCTCACTTTCTTGTGATGGTCTGGATGTGAATCCTCAGTATTTCCCAGTGTGTCTATAATGACTTTGGGAGGAAGGCTGGTGGACAGGGGGTGAAGTAAATAAGCTAAGTCTTCATCTACTAGAGCAAGATATTTTAGACAACATCTAACGTGAATAAATCGAGAAGGGACCATAATGGAGGTAACTATAAGAAGAACGAACAGGACTTGAGGATCAAATCCGCAAAGAGGTGGGGACAGCCAGGGAAGGATTCCAACAACTTGAAGGTTTCAAGCCCACTGGAAGGATATTTTCGGTTCAAAGCCGAGGGGAAAAGTAAGTGCAATGAGGTGTGCCGAGTCATGTCTGTCAGAAGAAAGGGCCACTCTATGAGAGGGCAAGAATGATTATGTTAGTTTAGAAACCGAAATGCGGGGTGGATCTCTAAGGAGAGGTTAGGGAAAAGCCTCTGAGTTTACGAATAGTGACATTCTAGGAGAGGCCAACATCTTCAAATGCAAAAATGTTTCAGGAAAAGCAACAGGGAGCCACACAGTCTTGGAGGATACTCACACTTAATGGTAGGGACATAAAGAGAATATAGGAGGACAAAAAAGAAGAGGAGAAAAACAAGAATCAAGTCAGTTCAAAAATGGTAAGTGGAAGAAAGTTTCTAGGAGGAAGCAGGAGAGGATCACCTGCAAATTGCTGCAGAAAACCAAAGGAATAAGAAATTAGGAAAGGCCGCTGGGTTTGGTTGAAGGTCACTAATCTAAACTAACAAGGGCCAGAGAAATCAACAGTGTGGTGTTAGGAATGGTAGGAGCCAAAATATGACTGCATATTATGTGATGGGGAGATACTACTGACACACAGAAAAGAAAGAACAAGAGAAACAGGCCAGAGGCTGGGGTCTGGCTGGCCATCTGAAGACTTGAATCTGCGGAAACCTCTGTATCTTTGTAAGCAGCAGGGAAACAATCACATAAAACTGCTTTCCTTAAAAGAAAGAATTAGTCACACACTGTTTACACTGCTGCCTTCCTAGTGGCAATTTTTGGCGCACAGACGGACTAAACTTTTCCATATTTCTACTAAATCCATTATTTGACCTGCGGAGAGGGTGGGAGGATCTGGCAGAACACAAGGCCCTTTCCAGTTAAGAAAACGGCTTTGGACCTCACAGAAAGGAACCCCCAATAGGCCGCAAAAAGTTTCCCACAGAAGTCCAGTCCAACATAATCTAACCCATTCCCCTGTGTTGAGGGTCCTTAGTTTTAAAATCAGGAGTAAGAAAAAGCAGAAGAGGAAACAGGGATTCGGGAGGAAGGTGCAGGGGTCACCTTCAGGCTGCCAGGGCCAGTTCTTCTCCACAAAATTCAAGTGATCAATTGCACCCCGCCTGCCTTCAAGTTGTTGAGAAGGATGGGTGAATACTACTCAACAAGCAGGATGGGCATTCAAGTAAATTAAAGTGTCAGCTATGATTTGATGCAGCAAACCTCTTCCCCCTGGAGACTGCTCAAGGGCAATATGCACATAGGGAATGGCAAAGAATAACCAAACCATTACGAAGATGCCACATGGCAGCATAACACACACACACACACACACACACACACACACACACACACACACGTAAAGGGAGACAAGGATTTACGGTCCATGACCCCATCCATATGGAATTACCTATCAGACCAAAACAGAATTAGGAAGTAACAGGCTGCTGATGAAGAGACTAAAGGGAAGCACATACAGACAACGCAAACAGCATACAGACTATGCATACAGACGGTGCATACAGCATACAAAATATGCATACAGACAATGCATACAGCATACAGACTATCCATACAGACAATGTATACAGCATACAGGCTATGCATACAGACAATGCATACAGCATAAAGACTGTGTATACAACATAGAGACTGTGCATACAGACAGTGCATACAGCATACAGACTGTGTATACAACATAGAGACTGCATACAGACAGCGCATACAGCATACAGACTATATATACAACATAGAGACTGCATAGAGACAGTGCATACAGCATACAGACTATACATACAGTGTATACAACATAGAGATTGTGCATACAGACAGTGCTACAGCATAGAGACTGTGCATACAAACAGCGCATACAGCATACAGATTATGCATACAGACAGTGCACACAACATATAGACTATGCATACAGACAATGCATACAGCATACAGACTGTATACAACATAGAGACTGTGCATACAGACAGTGCATACAGCATACAGACTATGCAGAGACAGTGAATACAGCATACAGACTGTGCATACACAGTGCATACAGCATACAGACAGTGCATACAGAGCATTACAGATTGTGCATACAGACAGTGCATACAGCATACAGACTGCATACAGACAGTGCATACAGCTTACAGACAGTGCATACAACGTATAGACTGTGCATTCGGCATACAGACTGTGCATACAGACAGTGCATACAAACAGCATATACAGACTGCCAGTAAAGAATAAGGGAAAACCAGAGTATGCCAGAAAAACACAGCAAAAGTAAAATGAAACAAGCAAACACAAAGTCATGAAAATGGGAGAAATGAAAATATAAGGGAAAGACCAATAAAAGTTGTCTTAGACTAAATGAGATGAAAGAGACAAAAGGGATTGAGAAATTAAAATGAAAGAAGGTAGATATTTGAGGGAAAAAATACGGAAAATAAGGGATTTTTAGTAATGGTCATTAATAAACATGATCAACACAACCAAGTAATTCCAAATCTTCCTTTACCAGTGGTTCTTAACCAGGGGCTGTATTTGCTTCTCAGGGACACTTGGCAATGTCTGGAGACATTTTTAAGTGTCAAGACTTGGAGATGGCAGACTGGCATCTAGTGGGGGAAAAGCCGGGGATGCCACTAAATATCCTATAAGGCACAGGACAGCCCCCAACCCCAACAAAAAAAGTATCTGGCCCAATATGTCAATAGTTCCATGGTTAAAAAATAGTGCTCTAAACGTGGGCTACTATCACCGAACTATTATAACAGATATGAAGAGCCAATGGCAGACAGGTTTATAGAGATGATGGGGCCAGGCACACAGAAATTTTGACCCTAGAGAAGGAGATCAAAACTGCACAACCTCCAAATGTGTCCTCTGGATGCCCCATTAGGCCAGAGAGGTGGCCCTATACTCAAGTTGCCTGGACACAAGACATATCCTCTTCTCTTCTATGTTTAATTATCAAAGCTATATGCTAAAAAAGCAGATATCCTATCTGCAAAGAATGAGGTAACTGTATTCAAAAATTCTGAAAAGCACAGTACACCGAAATCATCAAAACCTTGAACTAAATTATTTAACAAGCAACCATTGAAAGAAATATTGTTAATAACTAAAGTCCTGAGTTCCTCAAAAAATGAGCTACTACATTTGGTTACTCAGGAGAGCTTACCTAAAACCACATTAAAAAGAAATTGCAGCCATCTCCTATTTATCTAAACTAACAAGGGCCAGAGAAAACCTAACTAACACAATCCAAAAAAAAAAATTCAAAATGTAAACAGTTGAATAATTAAGGCTCCTAGCCTATTGGGGAAATGCCAATCACGAGACTTTTTAACTGAATTCTAAGAACCAAATCTGAGCTCTACCACTTATCATGGGAAGGAAGGGAAGAATTACCTCAACTTCCTCACAGTGATATAAGGGTAATAACATTGCCTCACAAAGTTAATGTGAAAACAATGAGGAAGAGTGATTTTTTTTTATGATGGGTGAAAATATCTAGCACAATACCTGATATTCGATTCTTTCACTCCTCTTCCAATAAGGACCAAACAAAAACAGAATTTCATCCCTCTGACAATATTAGATTTCTATTCAAAGACTGCCTAAGTGCACAGTTGAGAAAAAAAGCAAAGCTTACTTCTTAAAGTTTCATTAAATATAAGCTTCATTTTAAAATGTTTTTTGAAGTTATTTGTAAACAATGAGCTCAGAATTTGCAAAGTCCCATTCAGCAATCCTAGGGTCAGCTGTTCACACTCTTAATATCTAATGAGTTTGTGAGAGTCAAGGAACCTAGCACTACAACCACTATGAAAAATCAGTTTTGCAGCTTTTCAAAAAGCTATTAAGCACAGAATTACCATATAATCTGGCAATTCTTCTCCTAAGCACTGAAAGCAGGGTCTCAAACATACTTATGTTCCACTGTTCACTGCAGTGTTATTCATAACAGCCAAAAGGCAGAATCTACAACCCAAATGTCCTGGGACAAAGGAACAAACAAAATGTGGTTTGTCCATGCAATGGAATACTACCTAATCCTAAAAAGAACTGAAACTCTAACACAGGCTACAACACAGATGAACCTTGAAAACATCATGCTAAGTGAAATAAGACAGACATAAAAGGACAAATGCTGTATGATTTGATTCTACTTCTATGAGGTCTCTAAAATAGGCAAATTTATAGACAGAAAATAGAGTAGAGGTTATCACTGGGGTTGTGGGAGAGAGAGAGAGAATTACTGTTTAATAGGTAGAGTTTCTCCTTGGGGTGATGAAAAGTTCTGGAAACAGAAAGTAGTGATGGTTGCACAGCACATTGAATGTACTCCCATGAACTGTACAGTGAAAATGGTTAAGATGGCAAGTTTTACATTACATATACTTTACCAAAATTTTAAAAAAACTATATAAAAGAGGCAATTATACCCTAGATTCCTTAAAAAAAAAAAAAGTCAGGTACCACAGTGAATGAGGGAAAAAGAAGCTGGGTTTCTTGCCACCCCCCCCACCCCCACCCTTCATATTTCTGGATGACACAGTGTCAAGTCTTGTTCATCTCAGCCAATTTCAAATATGTCTTTATCCCCTTTTAGGTAACCATTTGAGATGCCAATTCTGGAGTAGCAGCTAGGTATATACTTCTATCCCACATGTTATCAACTTCATTTTTACTCCTCCTGCACTCTCGCACTCTTCACTTAGCTGTTCCCATGAACCACAGCATGAGCTGTCAGCCTCTGTAGCTGGAACATGTTATGCTCTCCAGTGATGCTCCTCTTATCGCATTGTGAGGAATTAACATCCAGTTTGCCAGATGTCAGACATAACCTTTATCCACTTTCCTGGGAGAACTTTCCTGCCTAATTTTGCTCACTCCCCAGATTCTTCTCCCACTGTATTGCTGTAGCGGTTGATTTACACGATTGTTTTATTCAGCTCTCCACCTCGCACCCTAATGGAAGCAAGAGACAGTCATAGATTTTGGTTTCGGATGCTAATGTTATCTATTCCCCCTTGTGACCTTTAAGCCTAGAAGAATGGAAAAGGTAGTGGGAAGATGTCAGAGAAGTTGTTCTTTCACAATTTTCCCTCTTACTAGCCAGCACCTTCCTGACACTAAAGCACTCTGAGAGGCACCCACAGAGTCAAGGACTCTGTGTCTTCTCCAGGACAGGCATCCACGTGGCACACGGTGCTCAACACAGGGGAAGAATAAACAGTACTACACGAGATCTTGGAAACTCAAATCATCCATCTGCCCATGCTGCTGAATCTCTGAGAGCCCTAACTCAAACGTTACCAAATTCCTCTAAGTCTCAGTCTCTTCATTTATGAAGTATAGGACTCTATGAGATATCTCTATAGTCCTCCAGCTTTCAGAGTTCAACCAGCACATCAAGAACTGTAGCTCCAAAAGTGTTCTCCAGTCACATCAAAAAAATATTTCATACAGGAAAATTTTTTAAATGTAATATACAAGTAGATATCTGTTCAAATTAGGAAGAGAATCTCTCAGGGTTTTATTTTCCCACCTTCAAGCTAAATAAAATAAACTAAATAAAAAGGGAAAATTCTTTCAATTTTTAAGGTGAATGCAATAAACTCTGTTTTTCTCAAATGGCCTTGTTTTTTTTCCTATTACAATTGCTGCTAAACTAGGTCACCTAAGTAATAAATATTGAAAGCATTTAACCAAATTCAAACATCTGTTCCAATCCCCTTTTAGGGCTTGATCCAGCTGAAACAAAATATCTATTGCCCTACAAGACCTGCAAGATCCTCTAACACTGCTGAAAACGTTGGAGGGTTTTTTTTCCCCTAAAGCCAATATATCTGGAGAAAAAAAATATATGGCTTATTTCAATATGTCTGGAGCACAAGTACAAAATTATATGAGAAGCTGAAAAATCTGAACAAGTAAATCTTCTTATACTAGAACAACAGGACTCATAGCTAAATTTCAGTTGGGTATGTACCCAATTCAAGCCGCAACTTGGTAGGTCTGTTCAAAGAACATGGTGAAGGTAGTGCCTCTACAGTTCCCATATATACCAGGAGAGCCTTGCTCTGAGGCTAGTTGCCCTACTTTGCATTGGAATTTCTAAGCAAGTAATTCAAGTTTGACTTTCAGAAAAAATATATTGACTTTATAAAGCAAAAATCATTTGTGGGCCAGGTGCGGTGGCTCACACCTGTAATCTTAGCACTTTGGAAGGCCAAGGTGGGCGGATCACCTGAGGTCAGAAGTTCAAGACCAGCCTGGCCAATGTGGTGAAACACCGTCTCTACTAAAAAAAAAAAAAAAACACAAAATTCGCTGGGCGTGGTGGCATGCGCCTGTAGTCCAAGCTGCTCAGGAGGCTGAGGCAGGGGAATCACTAGAACTCAGGAGGCAGAAGTTGCAGTGAGCTGAGATCGCACCACTGCACTCAGCCTGGGCAACACAGTGAGACTCTTTCTCAGAACAAAATCATTTATATATAAAAAGACACCATAAAGTTAATAGTTAAATAATACACTTGAAAAATATCTGCAATGCACAAGAAAAATTAGGGCATAAGATACAGAAGTTTCCCACAAAGTGATAACAAGACAAATTGGTGAGTCAATGCAAATAAAACAAAGCCCAATAGGAAAATGGACAAAGGATATGAATAAGCAATTCACTAAATAAATCTGTGATATATGAAATTCTGTGATATATGTGATAAATGTGATACATGAAATATATATGTGATATATGTGATATATGAAATTCTGTGATATATGAAATTCACTAAATTTATTCACTAAATAAATCTGTGATATATGAAATTCTGTGATATATGAAATTCACTAAGTAAATCTGTGATATATGAAATTCACTAAATATGATATATGAAATTTACTAAATAAATCTGTGATATATGAAACAATGCCCACTCACACCAGTACTGAGGAAAAGGCAAACATAACAAGATTACATTTGCCCTCACCTTGCTAATTAATTAGCAAACAATTTTTCTTAAAGGAACTATTGCTGATGGGGATGTAAAGTGGGGGGAGAAGTATACTCTGGAATCCCTAATAGAAACAAGAATTGTAACAGACTTTGGAAACCAATCTGTAAAAAGTTAAATCAAAAACTGATGTACTCATTGACCTACTAATCACATTCTTTAAGAAATAATAGTCTAGTATGTAAGGAGATATATTTAACATGGTTATTGAATGACTGTTTATAACAGCAAAAAGAAAAATTACCAGAAACTAAATATTCATTAACAGAAGATTCGTTCAATGAATCAGCACATTTACAAAATGGAGTACTATATAACCATTAAAAATGAATCCTGTCAACGCTAGGGAGGAACTTCTACGCTGTATTTTAAGTGAGAAAATCAAGGTGTAGAAACATTAATATACTATATCCTTATTGTTTATTAAGCAATCAAAAGTTAAAGATAATTATATAGACAGAAGAAAAACACAGGTTATCTACCACATTATTAATACTACTTATTTGTGAAGGACAGTGGTACCATTATAAAGTGGAAAAAGCTAAAAAACAAAATAAAATTGAATTTTAACGATGTCTATGATTTTTTAAAAAGCATGGTATTCCAATGGTGTAAAATGATATGTGTATTTCATAAGTAAGTGCATAAACAGATGATCAGAAACAAAATAACTCCAATGATCCCACTTGATTGTCACTGCAGTGGTCTTCAAACTAGGCACCATACCTGAAGAGTACAAAATACAATGCTGGGATACAAGAGAAAAATACTAGAACTTTACATATTGACTTTTATTTTATCTGTAGTTATGTTATTTCATCCACTTGAACTATTTTTAGGATGCTTTATAGTATTAATATATTGCCTTAAAAGATGCATATATAGGGTAATACTGAAACATTTCAGCTGATAAACATACGCAATTTAAAAGTTTAGAGACCATGGTGGGTACATTTAAGCAGAATAATTTTTAACATCAAGACTCCTTCAAGAAAGTTTTCATTACAGAATCTATAGGCAAATATGATTCTATAGAATCTGTAGGCATATATGATTCTATAGAAACAATGACGAGAGCCATTGTTTCTACTAGGATTGGGTTTATCAGTATCTTCCTCTCCCTTCCATCCCCACTCCTTCTACCCTGTAAGAGTCACCAAGTTATCAGAGCAGGACTTCTCAGATAGAAAACCACCACCACCACCTGCTATCATTTTCTCCTTTTTTGTTTTGATTTGTTTTAAAGAGATGAGGGTCTCACTACGTTGCCTAGGCTGGCCTTGAACTCCTGGCCTCAAGTGATCCTCCTGCCTCAGCCTTCTGAATAGCTAGAACTAAAATCATGCACCACTGTGCTCAGCTACTTTCTGTCACTCTCATATGTGATCTACCTACACCCATCACCACCAATTCCTTTCCATTCTCTTACAAGTGGATTTTCACAACATCATCTGCTAAATTCTTCTCCCAAATAATCCTGTGAGAATGACTCTAAGAATGAACCAACATACACTTTAAAAACTCTGAAAACTACAAAGCACCATTAAAATTGCCACCAATGATCCTGTTGTCATTCTTGTCAGGATAATAGGTTGGCAGAACTCACAATTCTTGAGATCCCAACAGCATTTGTTGCAAAACTCTTACATTTTTACATATATTACATCTATGTTTGTAATAAACCCCACACCACTCTATTATATTGAGTTCCCATCTGGTGTCCTTCTCCTTAAGCCTAAAGAAATCCCTTCAGAAATTCCTGCTGTAGAGACGTGCTACAACAAATTGTCTCCATTTTCATTTTTATGAAAATATCTTACTTCACCTTCATTTTTGGAGGATTTTTCTTTGGATACAGAATTCTGAGTATAGATAGTTTACTTCCTAGCACTTTAAAAATGTCATTCCACCATTTTATGACCTGCTTTGTACCTGATGAGAAGTGATCATTTGTACTATTGTTCCAATCTATGTAATATGTCTTATGACTCTGGCTGCTCTCAAGATTTTCCTTTATCTTTGGTTTTCAGTTGTTTTATTATGCAGTGCCCAGGTGTGGTTTCCTTTTTATTAATCTTGCCTGGGGTTTACTGAGCTTCTTTGATCTCCAACTTTATGTTTTTCACCTAATCTGCAAGACTGTCTAATACTATCTCTTTAAACATTTTTCATGTTACATTTGCTCTCTTCTTACCTTCTGAGACTACAATTACATATATGTTAAATTACATGACATTACTTCAACAGCACTGAGATTTTATTCATTTTTCTTTAATAATTTTTCTGTTTTCTAGATTAAATAATTAATATTGATCTATCTTCAAGGCCACTTACCCTTTCAAACTTCCACCTGTTTTTTAATGTTTTCTATTTTTCTATTAAAAATTACCCCATCTTTTGTTTCATTAAGATCATATTTTAAGTCCTTGGGCATATTTATATATATGCTTTTTAAGTCTTAATGCACTAATTCCAACATCTTCAGTCATCTTAGAGCTGTTTTCTACTGACTGTTTTATCTCTTGACTATGAGTCAAATTTCCTTTTCTTCTCATGGTTATTATTAGGTAGAGTATATCATGAATATTATGTTGTGGAGACTATCTTACTCTAAATAATGTTGATTATTTTGTTGCCCAGGCAGTTACTTGGCTAGATTCAAACTCCAAATTATCTTTCCTCTATAGTGTGCAATAGCTCAGTTCTTTCAGCTGTTCACTAGGAACTTTGGAGTCTCCCCAGGATAAGCGAAGAAATTTGGGCAGAGTTTATACATAGATGTTTGGGGGTCCCTTCTTTCTTTAGTTAATGTCCCTCCAATTTCAGTCTGCTTTTTATTGTTCTCAAATGCCTTCAAATAGTTCACTTTATATTTTGTTCAGAGTTTATAATTGTTATCTGTAGTGCCATTAGTCTGATAAGAAAACTTTGACCCATCTATATCTTAAAAACACATTTCCTTTATTCAAGATCACTATTGTTATATACTGATATATATTTTCTTGCTTTAAAAAAAGCACAGAATAAAACCATTCTTTGTTAATTTTTAAGTAATTAGACTACAAAAGGGGCAGTAAAGTTCTTAGTTTTTGGTTTCATAGCAACAGTTTACTTACACTAGAAAAACTATATAGCGTATAAATTTGGACATAATTCCATCTCATTATGCATATTTACATTTGGTAATGGAGTTATTTTTAAAGTGAGGAGAAATATGTTCTCGTTACAGGAATGGGTAAATGCAACTTTTTTTCATTTGGAAGACGGCATTACCTTGCACATTAGCTCAGAAAGCCATTGGGTTTATAATCATGTGCAGTGCAACTCATGAAAGCAGTCTGTTTGCCAAGGCCAAGGGGATTCATCACATCTCTGGCAACTGGGGAATCTGTAACCTCTAACACACTGAATAATAAAATAGCATTATTATGTGGTACTCACAGAGTACTGCAAGCCAGTTACAGTAAATGACTTTATGTAATTCCCCAGACCTTATCTGTAACTCATGTGATAATGGTCTGGTACTCTACATTCTTGAAGAAGGCCAGTTGTAACTTCACCGATGAAAAGCAGTGTTCAGACAGCTAAAAGGGACTTAGAAAATCACCTAGTCCAATCTCCTCATTCTACAGGTGAGGAAACTGATTGCCAAAGAGATTAAATAACTTATGCAACATCAAAAAATTAAGTAAATGTCAACAATGGCAGAAACAAGTCTAGAGACAACTGCTTGTTCCAATATCTTACATTAGGTCTCCTAGATAAAGCAAAAATTTAAAATTAAAAAAAAAGGAAAAACAGAGCGGGGCCAGCTGCAGCGTGTAGTGCGAGTGGGGCGGACGCGCGCAGCCCGCCCGCCCGGCGACCAGCAAGAGTATTAACATTCTGCAAAGAGTCAAAACACGAGGTGGAGCCAAGATGGCCGAATAGGAACAGCTCCAGTCTCCAGCTCCCAGCCCCAGCGACACAGAAGACGGATGATTTCTGCATTTCTGCTTGAGGTACCGGTTTCATCTCACTAGGGAGTGCCTAACAGTGGGTGCAGGACAGTCGGTGAAGCGCACTGTGCGCGAGCCGAAGCAGGGCGAGGCATTGCCTCACTCGGGAAGCGCAAGGGGTCAGGGAGTTCCCTTTCCTAGTCAAAGAAAGGGGAAACAGACAGCACCTGGAATATTGGGTCAGTCCCACCCCAATACTGCGCTTTTTCAACGGGCCTGGAAAACGGCACACTAGGAGATTGTGTCCCGCACCTGGCTCGGAGGGTCCTGTGCCCATGGAGTCTCGCTGATTGCTAGCACAGCAGTCTGAGATCAAGCTGCAAGGCGGCAGTGAGGCTGGGGGAGGGGCGCCCGCCATTGCCCAGGCTTCCTTAGGTAAACAAAGCAGCCAGGAAGCTCGAACTGGGTGGAGCCCACCACAGCTCAAGGAGGCCTGCCTGCCTCTATAGGCTCCACCTCTGGGGGCAGGGCACAGACAAACAAAAACTCAGCAAGAACCTCCACAGACTTAAAGGTCCCTGTCTGACTGACAGCTTTGAAGAGAGTAGCGGTTCTCCCAGCACGCAGCTGGAGATCTGAGAACGGACAGACTGCCTCCTAAAGTGGGTCCCTCACCTCTGAGCAGCCTAACTGGGAGGCACCCCCCCAGTAGGGACAGACTGACACCTCATTCAACCGGGTACTCCTCTGAGACAAAACTTTCAGAGGAACTATCAGACAGCTGAATTTGTGGTCTCACGAAAATCCGCTGTTCTGCAGCCACCGCTGCTGACACCCAGCCAAACAGGGTCTGGAGTGGACCTCTAGTAAACTCCAACAGACCTGCAGCTGAGGGTCCTGTCTGGTAGAAGGAAAACTAACAAACAGAAAGGACATCCACACCAAAAACCCATCTGTACATCTCCATCATCAAAGACCAAAAGTAGATAAAACCACAAAGATGGGGAAAAAACAGAACAAAAAAACTGGAAACTCTAAAAAACAGAGCACCTCTCCTCCTCCAAAGGAACGCAGTTCCTCACCAGCAACGGAACAAAGCTGGATGGAGGATGACTTTGATGAGTTGAGAGAAGAAGGCTTCAGACGATCAAACTACTCTGAGCGACGAGAGGAAATTCAAAACAATAGCAAAGAAGTTAAAAACTTTGAAAAAATATTAGAAGAATGGATAACTAGAATAACCAA
The DNA here is from genome assembly GCF_009828535.3 of Hylobates moloch. Classification (NCBI taxonomy): domain Eukaryota; kingdom Metazoa; phylum Chordata; class Mammalia; order Primates; family Hylobatidae; genus Hylobates; species Hylobates moloch. Next base: position 32,840,601 of record NW_026652288.1, on the reverse strand, counting down.
TGGAGAGAAGGGCTTAAAAGAGCTGATGGAGCTGAAAGCCAAGTTTCGAGAACTACGCGAAGATTGCAGAAGCCTCAGTAGCAGATGCGATCAACTGGAAGAAAGGGTATCGCTGATGGAAGATGAAATGAATGAAATGAAGAGAGAAGGGAAGTTTAGAGAAAAAAGAATAAAAAGAAATGAACAAAGCCTCCAAGAAATTTGGGACTATGTGAAAAGACCAAACCTACGTCTGATTGGTGTACCTGAAAATGATGGGGAGAATGGAACCAAGTTGGAAAACACTCTGCAAGATATTATCCAGGAGAACTTCCCCAATCTAGCAAGGCAGGCCAGCATTCAGATTCAGGAAATACAGAGAACGCCACAAAGATACTCCTCGAGAAGGGCAACTCCAAGACACATAATTGTCAGATTCACCAAAGTTGAAATGAAGGAAAAAATGTTAAGGGCAGCCAGAGAGAAAGGTCGGGTTACCCACAAAGGGAAGCCCATCAGACTAACAGCTGATCTCTCAGCAGAAACCCTACAAGCCAGAAGAGAGTGGGGGCCGATATTCAACATTCTTAAAGAAAAGAATTTTCAACCCAGAATTTGCTATCCCGCCAAACTAAGCTTCATAAGTGAAGGAGAAATAAAATACTTTACAGACAAGCAAACGCTGAGTGATTTTGTCACCACCTGGCCTGCCCTAAAAGAGCTCCTGAAGGAAGCACTAAACATGGAAAGGAACAACCGGTTCCAGCCACTGCAAAAACATGCCAAATTGTAAAGACCATCGAGGCTAGGAAGAAACTATAGCAACTAACGAGCAAAATAACCAACTAACATCATAATGACAGGATCAGATTCACACATAACAATATTAACGTTAAATGTAAATGGGCTAAATGCTCCAATCAAAAGACACAGACTGGCAAACTGGATAAGGAGTCAGGACCCATCAGTGTGCTGTATTCAGGAAACCCATCTCACGTGCAGAGACACACATAGACTCAAAATAAAGGGATGGAGGAAGATCTATCAAGCAACTGGAAAACAAAAAAAGGCAGGGGTTGCAATCCTAGTCTCTGATAAAATAGACTTTAAACCAACAAAGATCAAAAGAGACAAAGAAGGCCATTACATAATGGTAAAGGGATCAATTCAACAAGAAGAGCTAACTATCCTAAATATATATGCACCCAACACAGGAGCACCCAGATTCATAAAGCAAGTCCTCAGCGACCTACAAAGGGACTTAAACTCCCACACAATAATAATGGGAGATTTTAACACCCCACTGTCAGCATTAGACAGATCAACGAGACAGAAAGTTAACAAGGATATCCAGGAATTGAACTCAGCTCTACATAAAGTGGACCTAATAGACATCTACAGAACTCTCCACCCCAAGTCAACAGAATATACATTTTTTTCAACACCACACCACACCTATTCCAAAATTGACCACATAGTTGGAAGTAAAGCTCTCCTCAGCAAATGTAAAACAACAGAAATTATAACAAACTGTCTGTCAGACCACAGTGCAATCAAACTAGAACTCAGGATTATGAAACTCACTCAAAACCGCTCAACTACATGGAAACTGAACAACCTGCTCCTGAATGACTATTGGGTACATAATGAAATGAAGGCAGAAATAAAGATGTTCTTTGAAACCAACGAGAACAAAGACACAACATACCAGAATCTCTGGGACACATTCAAAGCAGTGTGTAGAGGGAAATTTATAGCACTAAATGCCCACAAGAGAAAGCAGGAAAGATCCAAAATTGACACCCTAACATCACAATTAAAAGAACTAGAAAAGCAAGAGCAAACACATTCAAAAGCTAGCAGAAGGCTAGAAATAACTAAAATCAGAGCAGAACTGAAGGAAATAGAGACACAAAAAACCCTTCAAAAAATTAATGAATCCAGGAGCTGGTTTTTGAAAAGATCAACAAAATTGATGGACCGCTAGCAAGACTAATAAAGAAGAAAAGAGAGAAGAATCAAATAGATGCAATAAAAAACGAAAAAGGGGATATCACCACCGATCCCACAGAAATACAATCTACCATCAGAGAATACTACAAACACCTCTATGCAAATAAACTAGAAAATCTAGAAGAAATGGATAAATTCCTCGACAAATACACCTTCCCAAGACTAAACCAGGAAGAAGTTGAATCTCTGAATAGACCAATAACAGGTTCTGAAATTGTGGCAATAATCAATAGCTTACCAACCAAAAAGAGTCCAGGACCTGATGGATTCACAGCTGAATTCTACCAGAGGTACAAGGAGGAACTGGTACCATTCCTTCTGAAACTATTCCAATCGATAGAAAAAGAGGGAATCCTCCCTAACACATTTTATGAAACCAGCATCGTCCTGATACCAAAACCTGGCAGAGACACAACAAAAAAAGAGAATTTCAGACCAATATCCTTGATGAACATTGATGCAAAAATCCTCAATAAAATACTGGCAAACCGAATCCAGCAGCACATCAAAAAGCTTATCCACCATGATCAAGTGGGCTTCATCCCTGGGATGCAAGGCTGGTTCAACATACGCAAATCAATAAATGTAATCCAGCATATAAACAGAACCAAAGACAAAAACCACATGATTATCTCAATAGATGCAGAAAAGGCCTTTGACAAAATTCAACAACCCTTCATGCTAAAAACTCTCAATAAATTAGGTATTGATGGGACGTATCTCAAAATCATAAGAGCTATCTATGACAAACCCACAGCCAATATCATACTGAATGGGCAAAAACTGGAAGGATTCCCTCTGAAAACTGGCACAAGACAGGGATGCCCTCTCTCACCACTCCTATTCAACATAGTGCTGGAAGTTCTGGCCAGAGCAATCAGGCAGGAGAAGGAAATAAAGGGTATTTAACTAGGAAAAGAGGAAGTCAAATTGTCCCTGTTTGCAGATGACATGATTGTATATCTAGAAAACCCCATTGTCTCAGCCCAAAATCTCCTTAAGCTGATTAGCAACTTCAGCAAAGTCTCAGGATACAAAATTAATGTACAAAAATCACAAGCATTCTTGTACACCAATAACAGACAAACAGAGAGCCAAATCATGAGTGAACTCCCATTCACAATTGCTTCAAAGAGAATAAAATACCTAGGAATCCAACTTACAAGGGATGTGAAGGACCTCTTCAAGGAGAACTACAAACCACTGCTCAATGAAATAAAAGAGGATACAAACAAATGGAAGAACATTCCATGCTCATGGGTTGGAAGAATCAATATCGTGAAAATGGCCATACTGCCCAAGGTAATTTATAGATTCAATGCCATCCCCATCAAGCTACCAATGACTTTCTTCACAGAATTGGAAAAAACTACTTTAAAGTTCATATGGAACCAAAAAAGAGCCCGCATCGCCAAGTCAATCCTAAGCCAAAAGAACAAAGCTGGAGGCATCACACTACCTGACTTTAAACTATACTACAAGGCTACAGTAACCAAAACAGCATGGTACTGGTACCACAACAGAGACATAGATCAATGGAACAGAACAGAGCCCTCAGAAATGACGCTGCATAGCTACAACTATCTGATCTTTGACAAACCTGACAAAAACAAGAAATGGGGAAAGGATTCCCTATTTAATAAATGGTGCTGGGAAAACTGGCTAGCCATATGTAGAAAGCTGAAACTGGATCCCTTCCTTACACCTTATACAAAAATTAATTCAAGATGGATTAAAGACTTATATGTTAGACCTAAAACCATTAAAATCCTACAAGAAAACCTAGGCAATACCATTCAGGACATAGGCGTGGGCAAGGACTTCATGTCTAAAACACCAAAAGCAATGGCAACAAAAGCCAAAATTGACAAATGGGATCTAATTAAACTAAAGAGCTTCTGCACAGCAAAAGAAACTACCATCAGAGTGAACAGGCAACCTACAGAATGGGAGAAAATTTTTGCAACCTACTCATCTGACAAAGGGCTAATATCCAGAATCTACAATGAACTCAAACAAATTTACAAGAAAAAAACAAACAACCCCATCAAAAAGTGGGCAAAGGACATGAACAGACACTTCTCAAAAGAAGACATTTATGCAGCCAAAAAACACATGAAGAAATGCTCATCATCACTGGCCATCAGAGAAATGCAAATCAAAACCACAGTGAGATACCATCTCACACCAGTTAGAATGGCCATCATTAAAAAATCAGGAAACAATAGGTGCTGGAGAGGATGTGGAGAAATAGGAACACTTTTACACTGTTGGTGGGACTGTAAACTAGTTCAACCATTGTGGAAGTCAGTGTGGCGATTCCTCAGGGATCTCGAACTAGAAATACCATTTGACCCAGCCATCCCATTACTGGGTATATACCCAAAGGACTATAAATCATGCTGCTATAAAGACACATGCACACGTATGTTTATTGCAGCACTATTCACAATAGCAAAGAGTTGGAACCAACCCAAATGTCCAACAACGATAGACTGGATTAAGAAAATGTGGCACATATACACCATGGAATACTATGCAGCCATAAAAAATGATGAGTTCGTGTCCTTTGTAGGGACATGGATGAAACTGGAAAACATCATTCTCAGTAAACTATCGCAAGGACAAAAAACCAAACACCGCATGTTCTCACTCATAGGTGGGAATTGAACAATGAGAACTCATGGACACAGGAAGGGGAACATCACACTCCGGGGACTGTTGTGGGGTGGGGGGAGGGGGGAGGGACAGCATTAGGAGATACACCTAATGCTAAATGACGAGTTAATGCGTGCAGGAAATCAACATGGCACATGGATACATATGTAACAAACCTGCACATTGTGCACATGTACCCTAAAACCCTAAAGTATAATAAAAAAAAAAATTATGGAAGAAAAAAAAAAAAAGTATCAGAGACAAAAATCTTAAGGGAAGAAGGAAACTGAAACAGTGATCCCCTAAATTTTGACTCTCTCACTGCTTTGCATGATTGGGCTAATTTAACCTTCTTATGTCATTGAAGAAGAGACACAAAATTATTTTATTCCAAACAAGTTGTTTTGCAGAACTATTAATAAAAAAAATTGTAAATAGTCTGCAAATATGAAAAACTCTAAAAGCTTTATTGAAAGTTATATATCATTAACTTACATTACTAACCCACTACCTTGTATTGCCAGAACCCATTTATCCTGTTAAAATCTCTTTTTACATCTTTAAGTTTCACATTAAATTACTTATGTAGGACCCAGGAAATGCTAAGTTCTAAGTCCCACTTTGTTGAAATGTTAAAAAGAAAATAAAAAGAACTAGTTATGTCCACATTTCTAAAATATATTGCTATCATGAGATTTCTTATGAATGCCAAGGCAAGTTTTGAGATGATGATGATGATAATCATCATCATCATTACTGTATATGACTCTAATAGTTCTCAGTGGAATTCAATTAGCTGGCTTCTGATAACTGTAGCTTCACAATTATGATTTCTCTTTGCAAGAAATCATTGTATTTTTAAACCAAAGAAACGAGTAATTTCTCTTTATATATACACACATATATGTACATACACGTGTGCGTACATATATACATATGTTATATTCATTGCCTAGAGTCTTAAGAATGAAATCAAGAGAACAATTTGAAAACATTTACACTGGCAAATGCGGAGCCCATGAAGGTAAAACATTAAAAATGTTTTGAGCAGGCGTATCCTAGTTGCCAAAAAAAGAAAAAAAAAACTGCCAAGAGAATGTTTCAAAATCCTTGAATTGTTCCAATTGTGCAATTTTTTTTCAACTGTTTCCACCAGGCAGTAAATAAAATCCCATTAGAATCCCTGAACAACAGGCTATCTCACTGAATAGGAGGGAGAGCAGGGGAAAACAATATGGAGGGGAAAGAGGGGCAAGCCAAAAACGTTTGCATTTAACCATCTTAACCGCTGTAAATCAAATATTTTATTTTACTCACTTATTTCCCTTTGAAAATACATGTAAGCGAAACAAAAGCTTCATTCAAATACACCAAGGACTGCTTAGAATGTTATGAACAAAATGCTAGTTTGTTGAAAGATACGTTCCACTTCAGAAAATGTCTGCTGGAGTTCGTGTGGGTGCCACATGGTCTTCTAATAGAGTGGATGCTCTGTGGGGTGGTATCTTACTCCCTGGGTTCCCTCCCCTCCATCTGTGACAGAAATGAAAGGAATTTATGAAATTATAAGTGACTGAAACATTCCCCCTAAAAGGAAGGAGTGCAGGTCTATGAATCAGTTCCTTGAGGGCAGGTGGGATTTGTATATTAAAGAACAAAATATACTAGCAGAAAATAGGTCCAGGTAGGTTGGGAGGGTGGGGAAGAGAGGTGGTAAGAAGAATCTGAGAATTTAGGGTAGTGGAAATGGGGACTTTTTGGAGGCAGCTGCTGTATGCAGAGTTCGAGAGCAATGGGGAGAGAGGATTTCAAGTTCTTCTGTGGGATCCAGGAGCTCCTCAAATCCATTTAAACTAAAACTGAAGATAAATTACTGATGTTCTCTCTAAGGCTAAAATTCCACCTATGAAACATCCTTCCAGTATTTATTCCTTCCAAGAAAAAACATTCATCCCATTGTTTGTATATAATACAGATGATGAGAGAATGGGATAAAAAGTCAGAAGGCAGGGAGTGAGGAATAAACCAGAAGGCTTAATGTCTGGAGTTGTCAACACCTATTTGATGGGAGTCTATATTGTAATTCTAAACCTTCCTTTTTTGCTTCAAAGCCCAGGCTGAAAGGTTTGTTGAGTTTTACAAGTTATAACACAAGACTATCTTTTCAATAAACTTGGTGTTTTAAAAAGAACTTTATCATGGCATGCCACAGACTGTCAAAGACAGACAGAACTCAATAAAGAATAGGTCCTTTACATACAGATAACTAGTAAATGGACGGGATCTGAGTGAGCAGGGTCTCTGGGTGCCTTGGAATTCTGTGACAAATTGTGTGTGTGTGTGTGTGTGTGTGTGTGTGTGTGCGCGCGCACGCGCGCGCGTACATGCACGCACAGCACAAGGTGTGTTTTTGGCAGATTGTTAAAGGAGTCCATAATTTTTTTTAACGGCAAAGAACTATAGAACAAGATTACCTACTACTACAATTTGTAGTAGGTAATTTCCCTCACAATTTGTAGATGAAAAACTCAAGATGTAAAAAGGGCACTCTCCACAGTCACACAGCTAGAGGTGCCCCATGCCTGGCCAGTGCCGTCTCTTGAGCTGGGGGTAATGTGAGGACTCCCTCTCAGGGCAACAGGGGAGGCCCCAATCAAGGAATGTCAGAATGAAAATTCACTCTGCAAGTGGAACTCCAAACAGCATCAAGAAAAGTTCAGAAAGTTTCCCTGGAAGAGCTCAGGAGGCAGATTATGAAACTGGACTAAAGACTGGGAAATCCAGACCCAAGAGACACAAATAGGACAGATGCTCTGAGAACACAGAACTTCCTTTGGACGATTAGTCAGAGGATTCGGCACCAAGTACAGGGGATGCTTGCCACCATCCTTGAGTATATTACAACTCCGCATTATACTCTGGTAAAAGCAATGCTTAATTTCCACCTAGAAGTGTTCATAAGCAGCATTTATTCAGCTAAGACTTACTGATTAACTACCATGTGCCAGGGATGCAAAGATAAAAGAGAGAGCACAGAGTAGTGAAGAGAGCACAGATGTTGACCTTGGACCGTCTTATGTAGGAACCTCAGCTCTTCTACTCATGGGCTGAGTATCCTTAGGCACTATTTACCCATCTTTGGCTTAGTTGCTTCATCATTAAAACAGAGAGAGACCAGAACTCAAAAGGTCTCTGTTACTACTAGTATTAACACAATATCTATGCTTAAGCTGCTCATAGACCAGAGAGAACTAGGAATAATTAACTACTTACAGCCCCACAGGACCAGAGGCTACCAGAAATATAGGAAGTGTCCATGGGAGGAGATGCCACAAACTCATGACCACCAACGAGAGTCATGCAAACATACATTGCATGCACACACATACATACACACACATGTAGACACACATTAAGTACAGGGCAAACCTCAATTCATACAGCTTTCTGGACACGGACAGGGACGCTCCACAAAAGTGCTGCTACCCAGAGGCATAGCAATCCTAGATGGTTCTTAAGTACAACTACAGCAGCGTGGGGCATGAAGAAGTCTGTGCACACTATGGAAGCCAAGCCTGACTCAAGCAGCATCCTCTCAGGTCACATGCATTACTGCAAATCTGTATTTCCACATTCTGCCCCAACTGCTAGCCAAGGGGAGGGAAAACTGACTCAACAAGGTAATCCTTTTAAACCCAACTCTACCAGCAAGTGCCTTCCTCTCCTTGCAGAGCTATATGAAATGGCGTTGAGTTATATTTCATTGCTATTTTATTATTGTTGGACTTTAGAGTTAAGGTCAGAATTCTCTCTGTGTGCTATCTCACTCAAAGCACCCCACCACCTCAACCCCTCCTTTGAAAGATCATCAACAGGGTAACGTGACCTATTCTAGCCTCCCTACCCCCTAGTTACAGAACCACGGACAAATCACTTCAACTTTCCAAGCCTGTTTCCCTGTCTCTAAAATGGGAACCATAATAGTAGCTACCTCATGACATTGTGATGAGAACGAAATGGCGAATAGCATTTAGTACTGTGCCCAATACACACTCGGCATTTAGTAAATGTCATCAATTTTCACCACAAGAAACTACACTTGAGATAGCACTCAAGAGTTAAGAGCAATGTCACAAGCGTGAAGACAGATTCAGCATACCACATATCAGATCCCCATTATGAGAGTAGCAGTCCACCAAAGGCAACACCTGTGATCCCACCAAGTGATGTGCCATGAAATGTCCAGGAAAAAGGGCCAACTTTCAAGCCAATGATAATAAACACAAAGAATAACTTCAAAGTCTTTCCCACTCACTCCAATTACTCAAATATGAAATATTTCACAATGTCTGAAAGACAGAGTAAATGAAACAATGGAATTACCCTAACTTTCCAACTCTCTTCTGCTGCAGAAATTAATAATATTCTTCCAGAGAAAATAGAAACTCTTTTTAAATGTAAAACTCTAGTAGGTATAAAATGAGGGTTAAATGTATGTAAAACACATAACGTCAACTAGGTTTCATTTCAATAAATATCAGCAAACCGATCAAATGTATTTTAATTAAGTGTATTTTGATCAAACTATAGACAAGTTGTTCCATTCTTGTGTGGCTGTTGTAACTTTATCAAGTAATAGTGCTTGCTCAGCTCAGCAATGCTTCACTAGGTATACGTTTACTGCACCGTTTGAAAAGCAAATGGTATCTTTTCTAAAATATATAAACATATTGATGAAAAGTGTCCTTGATATTGACAGAAATCATCAGTTTTTAAAAACAAAAGTAATTTAGGTCAGGAACCATAGCATAAAGAAATGAGAAAATTCACTTATGTGCTACATATTAATAGACTTTAGTTAGTAATACCTGATTCAACATGAGATGTGTACAATGACACAATTTGTATCTGGCTTAATATTTTAATATACCTTTATGAGTGACTAGGGCAGGGTTTCTCAACCTCAACACTACTGGCACTTAGTGCCAGGTAATTCTCTGTTGTAGGGGGCTATCTTGTGCACTGCAGGATGCATTGGCAGCATTGGTGGCCTCTGCCCACTAGATGCCAGTAGGAACCTCCCCCAAGCCATGACAACTAACAATGTCTCCAGACATCGCCACATGTCACGTGGAGGGCAAAATCACCCTACTCAAGTATCACTGACTTTACTGTTTCCTTCTCAACTTGATCTAAAAGGCACTAATGAGAATAGAAAATAAATGTTCTATGCTGCTTTTATGTGTCAAGGACTCTGCTAGGTATGTCATCCCCAATCTCATATTTTGTCCCCATTACGAAAAAATCCAAGCTTTTCCCACTTTGTCATACATTTTCTTTTCTTCTTTTTTTTTTTTTTTTTTTGACACTGAGTCTTGCTCTATCACCCAGGCTGGAGTGCAGTGGCGCGATCTTGGCTCACTGCAAACTTTACCTCCTGGGTTCAAGCGATTCTCCTGCCTCAGCCTCCCGAATAGCTGGGATTACAGGCACCTGCCACCATACCTGGCTAATTTTTGTATTTTTAGTAGACACGGGGTTTCACCATGTTGATCAGGCTGGTCTCAAACTCCAGATCTCAAGTGATCTGCCCGCCTCAGCCTACCAAAGTGCTAGGATTACAAGCATGAGCCCCTGTGCCCGGCCTGTCATGCATTTTCAATGTACAATTATTTTTAAATGATATCGTATTTTAAATAATACACTCTTGTCATCATGACCATGATCAAATAGCATACAAGTCCCCAACTTTTGAATTTTAGTTTCACTCATTTGTCACTAATAAAGATCTAAATTCATTTCTTGCTACCTTTATGTACCTGTTCATTAATTCGCTCAACAAATACATATTAAGTCCCTACTGTACACTGTTCTAAGCCAAGGGATCCAGTAATAAACAAGATGGACTAAGACCTTACCCTCATGAAGCTTACAGTCTAGGGAGGCATTTCCAAACAGAACAGAACACATGCAGGCGTCAGCATGTGCAAATCAAGAATGTGCCTAAGCATTTTCTACTTCAACACTCTGTCTCCAAGAATGCACTGTCTTTTTTTTTTTTTTTTTTTGGTGAGATGGAGTCTCGCCCTGTCGCCAAGGCTGGAGTGCAGTGGCATGATCTCGGCTCACCACAACCTCCGCCTCTCGGGTTCAAGTGATTCTCCTGCCCCAGCCTCCGGAGTAGCTGAGATTACAGGCGTGCGCCACCACGCCTAGCTAATTTTTGTATCTTTAATAGAAATGGGGTTTTGCCATGTTGGCCAGGCTGGTCTCGAACTTCCGATCTCGTGATCCACTCACCTCGGCCTCCCAAAGTGCTGGGATTATAGGCGTGAGCCACTGCACCCAGCTCACTGTCCATATTTAACGAGAGACTTCTTTGGCATTATTCCATGCCATAACAGCAATCACTTCAAATCCTTATTTGTAAAACTTTGTTATTATAGCACTTGACATGCCTGGTGCTTTCCAGGAGTTTTACCAAAGTGAATGCCTAAAGACTGAAGTTTACTATTTCAGCACCAAATTTTTAAAAATTCATTTTAACTATATGTAATAGAATTTTTTCCTGTGTACCAGACAAAATCACTCCAAGTCCTAATCTTTACTCTGACACCATACATTGTATGTTTAAGTCATATCCAATTTTTGGAGGTCTTTAACTTCTTAAAATAGTAATTAGAACATGATGGTATGGCTCATAAAGTAACCTCATTTCCATTTCTGAAAACTCGAGAAATGTGCTTAACAAATAATTAGGGGAAAGCAAATTCTGCTTGGATAAACTCCATCGGCACTTTATAAACAATGTGTGACTTATATTTGTGGTCAGCTTTCTGAAAGATGGTTTGAAACACAGCTATCATTTACACTCTGTTTTCTTCCATGATTGAAGTTGGGGGCAGGACAGAGGGTGGGAGTGGTTAAGTGATCTGAAGTCAAGAAAATCAGAGATTTCTGACCTCAGGTCTAAGACTGATTTATTCTGTGTTACACAATAAATTCCCTCATCTTAAAACAAAATAATTCTCTCATCTTAAAGTAGAATGTATAACCTATTACTTAAGTCTATTTGGAGAAGCAAAGGAAACCATTATTTTGAGAGGACATTGAAAATGCTGAAAGTGCAAGACAGTGGTAAAGGTAAATAGAGCATAAGTGAGGCTAGGCGCAGTGACTCATGCCTGTAATCCCAATACTTTGGGAGGTGGAGGCGGAAGGATTCCTTGAGGCCAGGAGTTCAAGGTTAGCTTGGGAGACAGAGTGAGAGCACACCTCTACAGAACATTTTTTTAAAAGTAGCCAGGCACTAACTGTAGTCCCAGATACTCGTGAGGCTGAGGTGGGAAGATCACTGGAGCCCAGGAGCCATGATCATGCCACGGCACTCCAGCCTAGGTGACAGAGAAAGACCCTGTCTCCAAAAAAAAAAAAAAAAGCATAAAGGGACAGCCTGGTGCTTCTGTGTCCAGAATCCAAAATGCTGGTAGAACTGGAGACCAAAGAAAACTCTAAGAACAATCTGTGCGATCAAGTGCCCACACTGGGTGAATCTGTATTTATAACCACGGAAGCTAAAACACAATGCAAATATCCACAAGATGGGGATATTCTTCCACCAAAAAAAAATAAAAAACAAAAAATAAAAAGACAATGTGTTAGCCTATTTTCCTTTGCCAAAAGTTAAGAGATGGCAGATGGCCCAATGAGACAAGGAAGTGAAAATGACTTTACTGAGCCAACAGAAATCATGCTTCTTAATGCTCCTTGTGAATTAAAACTTGCCAATAAAGCCAGTAGAGATAACAATTGTATTAAAGATAAAAATGAGTCAAAGGATTACATCACTAAGCTTATAGAGAGCCTACCGTGCGGTGCTGCCCAGAAGTCTTACAGCTGAACCCTGTGTTCACTAGTTGCAATAAAGACATAAATGAGAACACGACACACTAGTATCAAGGACTTACTCACCGCAGTTTCGGGTCTCATGTATGTCGCCATAACCACAAGGTCATAAGCCTGAGGAAGTCAATGGCAAGCTCCATTATTTCCCCTCCTGAGCCTGCTGCTGCCACACTCCTTAGAGCAGGCACCAAATGGATTCTGGAATTGCTGTTAAGTCATGCCACGCTGATCTCTGATGAAGGACCCCTGTTCCGGTAACTTAACTTCTGCCTCTCTCCTGAGATGTATTCCCACCTTGCAACTCTATTCACTGGGTACCCACCCGGTAGCCTGAGCTGACGTCTCTTTCTTGAACTTACCTGGTACCTCCATTTTCAGCCTTGTTCTTGCTGTCTCCTCACTCAGGAGCTGATCTGTACCTGAATGCCAAGCAGTTGCGTCCCATGACTTACTGATGGTTCCCTTCCATGCTAATGCGGTACCTACTTCACAGTGGGTGAATACACATGCAGCACTTAGAGCAATGCCTGACATGTAGTGAGAGCTAACAATAACTGCAGCTTTGTGATTATCACTGGTGTTCTAACTCCTGGATGTTCAGTCCACCTGTTGGGATCCCATTACTCCAAGATGGACCATCTGCATGGTGCTATTTCACCAGACTCCCAATGCACTAGGGATTGATTCCACATTCTGCCTGCCAGACCAGACTTCTTCCTGTAATTACAACTGAGTCTGTCACCTCCCAGAACCCACCACACCCAGTGGCCAGAACATGCCAAACCACGTCCATACAACACAGGGCCAAAAAGTCTAAGATGTGGTTTATCTTCCCAACCCAGCATCATAGCTAAGAACACAGAATTTGGAATTAGAGGTTGGGTTGAATCCTGGCCCCCCCTGCCTCTTATGTAAGCATATGATCTTATGCAAGTGACTTCAATACTCTAAATCTCAGTGTTGCATCCATAAAAAGAGGATAATAATAAATGTGTCATATGGTTGTTGTCAGGATGAATAAGATAATGTAGGTACAATGCTTGACACACAAAAAGCACTCAACACACAGTAATTGCTACTGTTACTTGCATTATTATTCCTAAGGCAAGGATACATGTGATATGAAATACACCTGAGGGGAAAATATTTCAGAACCTAGAACCAAAATTCTGCTTCTGGAAACCTGTCCTGAAGGTAAACTTGAGCAGATGTGCACAGATGTGACCAGAGAAGGTGTTCATTATTTCTCATAAGAAAAATGTTCATTAGATCAGAGTTTGGGCAGTGTATCAACTTCCGAGGGCTGCTCTAACAAATTGCCATAAACCAGGTGGCTTAAAACAACAGAAATGTATTCTCTCTCGGGTATGGAGACCAGAAGTCTGAAATCCAGGGACCAGCAGAGCCACACTCCCTCTGGCAGCTCTAAAAGAGAATCATCCCTTGCCTCTTCCAGCTTCTAGGGGCTCCAGGCATTTCTTGGCTTGTGGTTGCATTACTCCGATCTCTGCCTCTATCCTCACAAGATCTCCTCTCCCTGTGTCTTCTCTTCTGTGTCTTCTAAGCGCACTTGCCACTGGATTTAGAACCCACATGGTTACATCACCATGGTCTCATCTTTAGATCCTCAATTTTCCAATAAGGTCTCATTCACAGGTTCGAGGATTAAGATATGGACATATCTTTTTGAGGGATGAGGGTTATCATTCAATCCCCAAAGACTGGAAACCAAAAACATCCAGCTGTTTCTCACAGAAACCTGGTGAAACAAACTGGATCATGGTGGACTCTACCCCGCAGCTGTGGGACAGACCGAGCTGGACTGACTGTGGCAAAAGTGAACAGCAGAGTCAAGGGTGTCAGGTGGTGCAATCCGAATAACGAGAACAAACAAATCATGTGTGTTTAAAAGCATTGTGTGCCTGTTTGCGCACAAGAGTTTCTTCTTTCTGCGCATTGAAACTCTTGTCGATGGTGGTTTCCAAAGAGTGGGATGTGGTAAGGAGACGGACTGTAAGGGATGTGACCTTGCTTTGTATGTTACACCCCTCTGAAAAGTTTGATTTTTTGATCCACTTGCCTGCAGGCTCTCCAACAGAGTTCCCTAAAGCCCAGTGACTGCTATCACCCGGGATCCCTAAGAGGTCCTCTGCATGAACTGCTACAGAAGCAATGAGGATAAAGACAGACGCCTCCAGGATGCCTCCCACCGGCAGCACCTTCCCAACCCCCAGAACCCTGTCTGCTTCATGGTCTCTTTCACAACTTCAAAGCCTCTTTCCTCCCTGTCTCCCCAAGAAAGGGCCAATCTGAACTAATTAGGTAATCAGACTCAGCTGAAAATTTAAAAGCAAAAATGCCTATCTGGGCACACACAAAAAAATCTGATACATGTATGTGCTGCAAACGCGGACTCATCAAGTTTCAGCAAGAAACTTTCCATGTTTCTTTATCCCACAAAAGCCTTCTTTGTCTGCTATTTTCTTAAGAGTCACAAAGAGAGCCTTAGAGATCTGCAGCTTACCCTTTAAATGGAATGAGAAAGTACTTCCAGACATCAGATTCCTCAACCTGTAATGCAAATTTAATTAACACTCGGCAAGGTCTCCCCAAGTTAACCAATTATTACCAGTCGGGGGGCCCCAACCTTATTAGAGTAGCTTCCTCTTTTAGAGTATCCAGTGTCCTTTCAGGTCAAGAAACCCATTAGGAATGTTGGCTTCCTCAATTTGACAGTGCATCAGGTGGTGATGAAATGAAAGAATGTTTCCTTCGTGAATAACCTTCTGTAACTTCCTTTTTCAGTCACTGATCGTTTCTCCACCTCTAGAGCTTCCCATTCAAATGGTGACATTCTGCAATGAGAACAGCTCTGCCTTAAGGTAACATATAAATAAGAGTTTGGTAATACGGCTTCCTGTTGGGAGTTCTATGAACTAAAGTCTTGGGTGAAGTCCACAGGGCACCAGCTGTACTAACCACTGTTCTCTAAGTTAAGGACTTACTGCAGCACCAGAAATCACCCCTGCAGGGACCATGCTAGGAGCCTCCCCTGGGGTCTCCCTGAATCCAGATTCTCCCCTCTCCTGTTTGCCTCCCATTGTCATACAGGAGAAACACAACCCTCATCACATGTCACTCCCCAGCTCAGGGTCACTCAAGGCTTCCTGTTACCTTCCCAGTGAAGCCCGGATTCCTCCATTTTGATATCTAAGACCCGCCTCAACTGAGATCCATCCAGTGGGGGAGGAGGGGAGAACACATTTTTTGAGAAATGATCTGATTTTTTTTTTTCTTTCTGGTACATTCCCCTTCTTTCCTCCTCAATCAGGATAGGAACAGGTCCTCATGTTCATTGATCTTGAGAGAAGGGTATGACCTGGAAGCAGCAGAACTAGCCTACAAGTGATCCTGACTAAGCCTAAGCACAGATGGGAGATGGTTCTCATGTGTAGAGCAAGTAACCTGCTACCAGAACTACCAAGTTCCACCAGACTAGAAAGAGACCTGCAGCAAGCAGGAGGGAGAAGAGATGGGTTTCTGGGTTCACAAGCAGAGCTGCTGGGGAAGGGACAAGACCCCAACAAGGGAAGGGTGGTTTGTGGTGGAGCTTGGCAGGCAGCAGCCTCACAAAGCTTCCCACACAGCAAAGAGCCCAAGGGCCTGGAGAACTGGGAGGTTTTCTGTCTCAGGAGTACCTTGCATTAGCCACCAATGAGGACCACATGCCCACCCAGTGACCGGCAAAGGCAAGATCCCAGGACCAGGACACAAGGCAGAGAGGAGAGGACCTCAAAAGAAGAATAAAGAGATGCCTCCTACAGCACGGTCAGAAATGAGCCTGAAATATAAACGGAGTTACGATCAAAAAGTGAGTAGGCTGAGCGCGGTGGTTCATGCCTGTAATTCCGGCACTTTGGGAGGCTGAGGACGGTGGATCACAAGGTCAGGAGATTGAGACCATCCTGGCTAACACGGTGAAACCCCATTTCTACTAAAAATACAAAACAATTAGCCAGGCGTGGTAGCGGGCACCTGTAGTCCTAGCTACTCAGGAGGCTGAGGCAGGCGGAGCTCGCAGTGAGCTGAGATTGCACCGGCACTCTGGCCTGGGCAACAGAGCGAGATTCCGTCTCAAAAAAAAAAAAAAAAAAAAGTGAGTCATACTTTAGCCACGGTTAACTTCGTGGACTGAAATTCATCCCCATTACGGTACCTGTCCTAGTCTGTTTGTGCTGCTATAACAATACTACAGACTAGGTAATTTATAATGAGCAGAAATTGACTGGCTCACAGTGTTGGAGGCTGAGAAGTCCAAGATCAAGGGGCTGACATGTGGTAAGGGCCTTTTTGCTGCAACAATCTCATGGCAGAAAAGCAAAGAGAGGGCAAGAGAGAGAGAAAAGGGGGCTGAGCTTGTTCTTCTCAGAGGAACCCACTCCTGCAATAGTGTCATTAATCCATTCATGAGGACAAACCCTCACGGCCTAATCACCTCTTAAAGATCCCACCTCTTAAGACTGCTGCAGTGGCAATTGTATTAGTCCGTTCCCATGCTGCTAATACAGACATACCCAAGACTGGGTAATTTATAAAAGAAAAAAGTTTAATTGACTCAGT
Source organism: Hylobates moloch (assembly GCF_009828535.3). Lineage (NCBI taxonomy): Eukaryota > Metazoa > Chordata > Mammalia > Primates > Hylobatidae > Hylobates > Hylobates moloch. The sequence continues at coordinate 32,823,426 of NW_026652288.1, read as the reverse complement.
TCCGCATGGCTGGGGAGGCCTCAGGAAACTTAACAATCATGGCGGAAGGGGAAGCAAAAACATCCTTCTTCACATGGCAGCAGGAAGAGAAGTACAAGCACAGAGGGGAAAAGCTCTTTATAAAACCATCAGATGGCGTGAGAACTCAGTATCATAAGAACAGCATGATAACCGCCCCCATGATTCAATCGCCTCCCACCAGGTCCCTCCCACGACATATGGGGACTACGGGAACTGCAATTCAAGGTGAGATTTGGGTGGGTACACAGCCAAACCATATCAGCAATTTAATTTCAAAATGAGTTTGGGAGAAGACAAACATTTAAACCACAGCACTACCTTTTCAGCCTTCTCTCTTACTACTCCCTTGTTTAGAACCAACATGCTAACAAATCCAGGTCCTTTCAACATTACAGAGCCCGAGATTTCCTACCCTGATGGATTGAGCACGAATTCCCTCCACAACTACTGCCCTTCTCACATTTCTACTCAATTACTCTGACCCATCCTTCAGTTCCTAGATCAAATACCACTTTACATATGTGTGCGTGTGCATGTGTGCATGCTCGTATGTGTCCATACATGTGGGCACATGTGTGTATATGTGTATCTGTGTATAGGTATTGATGGAGTTTAGGACATGCTACCCCAAAATATGGCACCTTGACATTTGAAAAAACAGCAGAAGCAGGAAGGTCACTCTCACCTTCCCTGGCCCTTCTCCCCTGAGGCAGGTCCTAAAATCTTCATTCCAGAGGCATCCTCCCTATACCCAGAGGAAAGAAACATCCTGATCCTCAAAGACACAGAGACACCAAGAAGAACTGAACAAAGGGGCTTTACTAAGTTCACCCCAGTATATTACTATTAGATCATACCCCCTTTGTCCAATCATACTTCCACACAAAAGTTCACTCTTCATCTAATCTAAGCATAAAATAAAAAGGTTTCCCTGTTTCTTTGGGTCTTCACTTCTGATAGCTCCCATGTCAAATGAAACTTATATTAAATAAATCTGTATGCTTTTCTCTTATTAACCTGTCTTTTATTATAGATGCCTCAGCCACAAACCTTGCAATGGGTAAGGAAAATACTTTTTCTCCTCTACCGTATATGTATATATGTGTGTATATATATGTATGATATATACTATACATTGATGTGTGTATTGAAAGTACATGAAGAAAGTATATGTATGTGCAAGATTTATCCCGGGACAAAGTCTTTAAGTGCATCCAGTATAACTTTTTCAGCTGAGAACCCAGTACACAGTGCCTCAGTAACTATTCAGGGAATAAGTGGGAAAAATTAAATATACGAACAAATTAGGAAAGAAAAAAACTGCTTTCAAAGATTAATTGCTATGTCAGTTATTTGAAATAGAACAGTCTTTCAGAGACTGTTATCTATAAAATACAATATACAATAATATGAATGCGTATTTTTTTAAAGATTTGACAAAAAATAGAAATATTAGATTCTCTTTATCTTGAAGACAGATATCATAAGAAGAAGAACATTAGACTTAAGTAGGCAACAGATAAACAGATAAAGACATGGAGGATTTAAGCAGGACTCTAGGGCCTTTTCAAGGGCTTAAACAAATGGGGATATTGGTTCTACTTTAAAACATGTGGTCTGGGATGGGCGTGGTGGCTCACGCCTGTAATCTCAGCACTTTGGGAAGCCAAGGCAGGCAGATCACTTGAGGTCAGGAGTTTGAGACCAGCCTGGCCAACATGGTGAAACCCCATCTCAACTAAACATAGAAAAATTAGCCAGGCATGGTGGTGCACACCTGTAAGCCCGGCTACTCAGGAGGCTGAGACAGCAGAATCACTTGAACTCGGGAGGCAGAGGTTGCAGTGAGCCGAGATCATATCACTGCACTCCAGCCTGGGTGACACAGGGGGGACTCTGTCTCCAAAAAAAAAAAAAAAAAAGTGGTCTCTGCCTTCTTAACACAGTAATATCATTTATATTCTTTTCATTGCTGCTAGTCATAGTTAAAGTTTTTTAGTCTACATTTGGAACACAGAGAAAGAAAGAATAGCAAGTCAAAAGAAGTAAAGAAGCATATGGATTAAGAAGAACATACGTACCTATGAAAAGAAAAGGCAATCTGTTGGAAAATTAACTGTGTTGCAAGTGTGTAAACAGAAGAAAAACAGACAGGTTTCCTAAGAAGCCAGAAAGGAGGTGGCAGGGTGATGGCCCCAGGTGGCTCCATCAGTCCAGGACAGCCTTGTCACCTTTAGAGGGTGCAGGACCAGAACTGGGAGAAGTCTGCAGTGCCACAGAAAGCAGGGTGCAACTGGTTATTTAGAAAAATAGGTCCTTCACAGAAGGAAAAATGGGTCCTTCTATTACTACCACAAGTTTCAGAAGGTTCAGATCTTATCATATGGTAAAAATGGAAATGCCTGAATAACCACCACTAATCTCACACACACCCTTTCTATTAACATTGGATTTCCTAATATTAATTCTGTATTAATTCTCCAAATTGCCTAGCTTTTCAAGCTCTATGATCTGTTTGAATAAATGAATTGCTATATCCCATCTGCTGGTGTTGTTTTAGTGCAATACAGCTGGAAACATCCAGAAAGCTTCTTCCATCCCCATGTGTGTGCTCCCATTTCACTGTGATACTCTCCATCACAGCATGTACTGTCCTGTCCTGCGATTCTGCCTTATTCATTTGTTTTCTCCACTAGAATGTTTCATCCTTGAGGACTAAGACCCTCATTTATTCATCTTTGGATCTCCTGTGCCTGATGCAAAGTGTTTAATTAATATTGTTAAATAAACAGTATTACAACACCAGTCAGAACATACGAATGGCAAAACAAAGAAAATAAAATTAACAGGATAAAAAGAAAAATTACCATATTGGCCAACATGGTGAAACCCCGTCTCTACTAACAATACAAAAATCAGCTGGGCGTGGTGGTGTGCGCCTGTAATCCCAGCTACTTGGGAGGCTGACGTAGGAGAATCGCTTGAACCAGGGAGTCAGAGGTTGCAGTGAGCCGAGATCGTGCCACTGCACTCCAGCCTGGCAACAGAGCGAGACTCTGTCTCAAAAAAAGAAAGAAAGAAAGAAAGAAAGAAAGAAAGAAAGAAAGAAAGAAAGAAAGAAAGAAAGAAAGAAAGAAAGAAAGAAAGAAAGAAAGAAAGAGAGAGAAAAGAAAAGAAGAGAGAAGAGAAGAAAAGAAAATTATTCTATCCCAATACCACAGGAGGGCAAAGGTAATCACCTTGTTGAACTGACTATGTAATACAGACTCCAGCTTAGTGATATGCTACTCTTAAATTTCTACCTTTAAAGACAAATATACATTAAAGAATTTCATTAAAATTAACTCAAGCTTACCTGTGGTTAAACTGTGACTATAAAATCTGACTGGATTATAAATACCACTATTGTATGCTTCTTATTTGAATTAAAGATAATCGTCCATATAAACAATGTTTACTGCTCCCCAAACTTTTTCCTGATAATTATTCCCACAATTATTCCTCTCACACAGTAAAGACACAGGTAATCAAGATAAGCTTGGCTTTAATATCAGTGGTTCTGGTCACATTATTAGCATTATTATTCACTCTTCTAACAGCGCAGCTAATTTTAGGTAAGGTCTAACTGCTGCAAAATTCATAGTTGGTTGGCACTGTGGGCCTGTGCTAACTGGATACCTGCTTCACTAAAATTCTGTCAACTCCACCCTTCAGAATATTTATTTGTGAGGTCAGAGACACAGCCTTCCCATTTCCTTAAGAGAGAATACTGGTTGTGTTCCCAACACTTAACATCACTTGATAATATTGGCTCTGTGATTAACGCCAAGTTCATGCTGTTACAACAGCAGTTATCGCATTTCATGATTAATGAAGGGTCTCAACCGTCTCCAAAGGCATCAGTGACAAATAAATGTCTCCAAAATTTATGCATCTAGATGTGACCTCCCTCCAGGCTCCAAGCAATTGCAACTGCATACTGGCATCTCTTCCTGAATGAACATGCTGTAAGCCACTCAACCTCAAAATCTACTAGGGTGAGTTCACTCGCTTCACCACTTCCCCTCCTGTTTGGTTCCTGCCTTCAGTGAACTGATACCCAAGCTGCCCACCTTTTGTTTGCCTAAACCTCAATGTTTACACCCACCAAGATGTTGCAAAAGTAATCTTGTTCAAAAGAGAACACAATTTTTGTTATTACAATTTCAACAGGATTTTTCTTTAACAATATAATGTTTGAGAGTTTTGGGGTTTGTTTGTAAATAAAAGTAAAAAACAACAACGCTTTTTGATATGGTTTGGATCTGTGTCCCCACCGAAATCTCATGTCGAATTATAATCCCCAATATTGGAGGTGGGGCCTGTTCGGGGGTGCCTGGATCATGGGGGTGGATTCTTCATAAATAATTTAGCACCATCCCCTTGGTGCTGTCTCGTGATAGAGTTTTCACAAGATCTGGTTGTTTAAAAGTATGTGGCACCTCACCCCCCTCTCTCTTCCTCCTGCTCTGGCCACATGAAGATGCTTGCTCCGACTTTGCCTTCTGCCATGAGTAAAAGCTCCCTGAGGCTTCCCCAGAAGCAGATGTTGCCATGCTTCCTGTACAGCCTGCAGAACCTTGAGCCCATTAAGTATCTTTTCTTTGTAAATTACCCAGTCTCTGGTATTTATTTATAGCAGTGCAAGAACGGACTAATATGCTTTTCCAAAAGCAAATCAGTAAATGGAGAAAGCTTTGTATCCCCCTTAGTAATTCCTTGGAATCCCAGTTATAGCTGGACTCAAGGAAATAATTTTAAAGCAGCAATACAACAACTTTCCCTTTGATTAGAATAGCACTGCCCTGGTTGTCAGCGTGTGAAGCTTATATGGAACATTCTCCATAGCCATGTGGCCCTCTTACACTATCACAGCTGACAGTGTCCTCTTTTAGAATTCATGACTCGTCTTCCCTATAAAACAGCAATACCTCCTCTCTAGCCCTAGAAGTGTATCTCAACTGGCAGAGGAGGAGAGACGAAAATTCATCTTTCCTAACCACTTACAGTCAAAACACATATGAGAAATAAAAATAAAATTCTAAGCCCCTCGCCTCACTGAACAGATGCCCTCTTGGCCAATGGAACGCCACAGACCTCTTGGAAGTTGAAGTCACAGCCATAAAAAGATGAGACATTAGGGCTGGGCGCAGTGGCTCACGCCTGTAATCCCAATACTTTGGGAGGCCGAGGCGGGCAGATCACAAGGTCAAGAGATTGAGACCATCCTGGCCAACATGGTGAAACCCTGTCTCTACGAAAAATAAAAAAAACTAGCTGGGCGTGGTGGCACGGGCCTGTGATCCCAGCTACTTGGGAGGCTCAGGTAGTAGAATCACTTGAATCCGGGAGGCAGAGTTTGCAGTGGGCTGAGATCGCACCACTGCACTCCAGCCTGGGTGACAAGAGTGAAACTCCGTCTCAAAAAAAATAAAGGATGGGAAATTAGGACATAATTCATGATACCCCCTCCCTCGCTAACAGTCATTAGGTTTCCTTCCCTAAGGGCTAAACAGAAACCAGCATTTTCAAAAGACTACTAGCTTATCTTCCCAGGTACAGAACAAAGACAAGATGAGATTAATCTTTCCTTCACCTCTTCTTGAGACCTCTCCTTCCTCTTTTCTCTTCTTCTTCAAATGGTCACTTTCTCTTACATAAAATGTAGATCTAACTAAAGTCTCACAAGTACATAATCAATTGTCCCATTGCCTTACCCTACCTTCTTTTTTAAGGAAAATATATAAATACTAAACCTCCTATGAACCTCTTTGGAAAAAACCAGTCACAGATTCTTCCGTAAGTCACATTTTTCCCAGGTGAGCTCCTGAGCCTGCTCAATAAACCTCAATGATTTGAGACTTATACCTCAATCACTCATTTTGGTTGTCACATACAACTCCAAACATAACTTAATATTCCTTTTTACTGTTGCACATGGGCAATAATAACTTCAACAGCTCAAAGAGGTTTATTACTAAGAAATCAGAAACTTTTGGTGTCTACTCTTGCATGCAAATAATAGCTGAACAACATATATATCATAGCCTGAAAAAAGGACCTAATGCCTAGAAAAATAAAGAAGCACATTTATGTTGATTAGAATAAAAGACACCCTTAGAAGAATTTGCCTGCTAAAGCATTTCACTTACAAGTACCTGGAAGTGACTTTTATCAGAACAGCATCGCGAGCTAAAAAGTGTGGATTTTATCACTTGCTTAGAGTATTAAATTTAATAACCCCCATTGACAAAAACGTAACACCCAGTAAAATAGGTAAATTGGTAACAGGCAGTTGGGTAACTTCAAAGTCAGATGTTGGTTCAAACACGCATAAGGCCATTTTAACAGTTCAATTTTACAGCCCATCATTCTTGCATCTTGCCAAGAAAGTGGGAAGGAATTTTTTATAAACATAATTCCAGCATAACTCTCATAGCTGAATAATGTCAATTTCTTTGATAGGACCAACAAATAGATGGTTTTTGCAGCTATCTCAAGATATTTTAAATTACAATGGGAGTAACTTTATTGCATTTCAAAATTTGAAGTTTAAATATTGGAATGCCAAGTTAGTAATAAATCAAAATCTATACCTAAGGTTTACCTTTTAGAAAATGTTACCCCCCAAAAAAATATTTTTAAATCATGTATCAAATTTCAATTATCCACAGGTCACCAAAAACCTGCAATGTGAGGATCATATACAATATTTGAATCAAAGCTAATTTTTCCTTGCCATCTTAAGTCATTGTGTATAAAGTTAGCCTCCTGAGGAGCTAGAATTACAGGTGTCTAAGGTTTTAGAGATGCTCAGCAGTTGGCTCTCTCCAGCCCCTATCTATCTGTTATCTGAAATTTTACCACCACCACATCTTTTTTTAATCCGTTTTTTGTTTTGTTTTGTTTTGTTTTTTGAGACAGAGTCTCATTTTGTCGCCCAGGCTGGGGTGCAGTGCTGGAGCTCACTGCAACCTCCACCTCCCAGATTCAAATGATTCTCCTGCCTCAGCCTCCCAAGTAGCTGGGATTACAGGCAGGTACCATCATGCCCATATAATTTTTTTTTTTTTTTTTGAGATGGAGTCTCGCTCTGTCCCCCAGGCTGGAGTGCAGTGGTGCGATCTCGGCTCACTGCAACCTCCGTCTCCTCGGTTCACGCCATTCTCCTGCCTCAGCCTGCCAAGTAGCAGGGACTACAGGCGACTGCCACCATGCCTGGCTAATTTTTTGTATTTTTAGTAGAGATGGGGCTTCACCATGTTAGCCAGGATGGTCTCGATATCCTGACCTCATGATTCACTCGCCTCGGCCTCCCAAAGTGCTTGGATTACAGGCGTGAGCCACTGCACCCGGCCCTAATTTTTGTATTTTTAGTAGAGACAGGGTTTTCGTTGGCGAGGCTGGTCTCGAACTCTTGACCTCAAGTGATCCACCCACCTTGGCCTCCCAAAGTGCTGGGGTTACAGGCATGAGCCACCATGCCCGGCCTCTATTTGACCCTTCTTAAGGCAGGTACCACCAGCTCTTTCAGTATCTCCACCCTAGTACAGGGCCTAGAGAAAGTAACTGAGTCAGTTGAAACTACTAGAGGAAGAAGTGAAAAAGGCCATGACAAGAGATGGGAGACTGATGAGAAGAAAATGGTGGCAAAATAATCATCACTGCTGCACTTGGGCAGATCAGCCTTGGTTTGCAGCTACGTCTCTTTTCTATCAATTCTTAAACGTTAATGAAGTGCCAGCTTATATTTAGTTCAGGACAACATATACGTTAAATCTACTTTTTAAAATTCTGTGAAGCCAAATATAATCAATATCTCAATTATCCAGTTTTGGATGATCTGCACTTCGACTTCAGACCATTAGCTCACAACAGAAATAAAATCTGCAGAATGTTACTACTTGGCCAACCAAAACTAATGGAAAAAGTGGCAAAATGACTTCTACCTGTATATCATCTTACAATTTGCCAAGTAGTTTCACATCTCCTGCCTGAATACTGAACTCAGCAAAAAAGGAAAACTCACGATGGCTCACACCTGCAATCCCAGCACTTTGGGAGGCCGAGGCGGGTGGGTCACCTGAGGTCAAGAGTTCGAGACCAGCCTGGCCAACATGGTAAAACCCTGTCTCTACTAAAAACACAAAAATTAGCCAGGCATGGTGACAGACACCTGTAATCCCAGCTACTCAGGAGGCTGAGGCACAAGAATTGCTTGAATCCGGGAGGCGGAGGTTACAGTTAGCTGAGATTGTGTCACTGCACGCCAGGCTGGGCAACAGAGCAAGATTCTGCCCAAAAAAAAAAGGAAAGGAAGAAAGAAAGAAGAAAAACTGATGTTTCAGAGCAAATTTGGAGACTGAATAAAATTTAATTATTTCCAAACTTCCAAAACCAGTTAATAAGGGAAGAAGAAAGAAAAACTAAGAAAAATAAATGTATGATAGGTTTCTTCAAAAAGCTTTGCAGTTCTCATAATACCTTGACTTTGTTTGGCTTAAGATGAAGACTGTAAAAAGGGGTGATTTCCTATTTAAATACAATATTGAAAGTGCACACAAGATAAACTTCCTCTGGTCATTTCTGGATTATTATCAAAGCACAGAGTCCTTTATAGTCAAAGAAAAATCTGTTGATATGTACATGGTAAAAAAAAAAAAAAAAAAAAACACTGTGACACCATTCTATGATTAAATAAAAAAGAATGAGGAAAGGCTGGTAATTCAAACTTCCTTCATGGTAAGAAATGTCTACATTCCTTTCCTTCTAGCTCTCTGCACCTTCTCATCTCCTATTCACTCCTCAAACCATGCAATCAGGTTATACATCATTTTTCTACAACTACTAAACTGGCCAAGATTAACAATGACCACATGAATGCCAACCCAAACACCATGTTCAGTGGTCACGTTGCTCAGCTCTGTGGAGGGCAACACTACTGACTCCTCCCCCCGGGGGTGTCACTGGTGCTAATCAAATATCTCCAGACTTCTACTCTCGGGACACATGACAGGCGTACATATCCTCACCCTCTTTGAAGTGGTGGTAGACCATATGACATAATTTGGCCAATGAAATGTGAATGGAAATAACATAGGCTGAAGTTTTAAGAGCTAATACATGCTTCTCCATAACTTTTTCCCTCTGCCATGGCAACCAGCAATGTTTCCGACAGTACTTGCGTGATACTATGACATACCTATTAATATACTGGTTTTCATCCACAGTTTCTGGCTCACAACTCCCATAGTCCTTATCACTTCATGTTGGGGCACTTTTAGGCCTCAGAAAACTAATCTCTCTCTCACTGACCTTCTCCTGCCTTCCTTTCACCTGCACCTTTTTCTCCCCAAGGAAGGCCTTAGAAACTAAAAACATACTCAGATATCCCCCTGCCTTTCTGTCCTGAAACTGACCGTAAACAAATTCTAGGACCTTCCTTGTCTGATGGCAGGTCCTAAGGCCCCTGTCTTAGGAGTGCTGCCCCAGACCCTGGAGGAAGGAATGCTGCACAGAGAGGCTGAGAAGAATCTGGACAGGCCTTGGTAGTTTTCCCCACTCCATGCTTCAATCATGCCTATCCAATGAAGTCTCCATAAAAGGCCGAAGGGGACTGGGTTTAGAGAGCTTCAGATAGCTGAACATGTGGAGGTGCCTGGAGGGTGGTGCATCCCGGGAGGACATGGAAGATCTGCGCCCCTTCCCCTATACCTCTCCCTAAGCACCTCTTCATCTGTATCCTTTGCAATATCCTTTATAATAAAGTGGTAAACCTGTGTTTCCATGAGTTCTGTTAGCCGCTCTAGCAAATTAGTCAAACCCAAACAGCAGATCATGGGAACCCCAACTTGACGCTGGTTGGTCAGAAGTTCCAGAGGCTCAGACTTGCAACTGGTATCTGAAATGGAAGGCAGTCTCACGGGACTGAGCCCTGAACCTGTGGGATCCGATGCTGTCTCCAGGTAGACAGTGTCAGAATTCAATTAAAGGACATTCAGTTGGTGTGCACTGCAGAACTGACTGCTTGCTTGCTGGTGGGCAGAAATCCCCACACATCCGGTGTCAGATTTGCTTTGTGAGAGTATAGTGGGGGAAGCACAGTTGGAGTTTTTCCACATTCAAGCTGCCTTGTCAGCTTGGGTCTCACAGTGAAAATGACATAAAGAAGAATCCCCAAATGACCTGTGATGAACATGTCCCACGTGTGATGATATGGTACAGAGCCCAAAACAGCCTGTAATTAATATCCACATGAGGAAGAAATAAATCTTTGTTATTTCAAGTCCCTGAGATTATGACTTCTTGTTACGACATCATAACCTAGCCTATACTTGAATTCTATCCTCCTTCCATTAGCTTGTGGACCACACCCTTCTGATTCCTTGCTTCCCTTTCCCCTGTTCCTGCTCCAAAATCCATTCTGCAGCCACCTCCTAGATGCTGTGCAAGGCAGCCTCTAAGATGGTACCCAATGATCCCACCACCTGGTAGTCCAGATTCTTGCAGAATCCTGTCCCCTAGAGTATGAGGCAGATCAAGGGACTCATTTCTAATGAATAAAATATGGCAAACGTGATGGGACATCACTTCTGAGATTGCGTTTACAAAAAGACTGTAGCTTCTACTTTGTCCACATTATCATTCACTGCGAGGAAGGCAAGCTAGCTGCCCTATGGAGAGGCCCAGGTAGTGAGGTATGAATGAGGCCTTCTGCCAAAAGCCGTGAGGAACCAAGACCTACCCAAAACCACGTGAGCGAGCTTGGAAGTGGCCTTAACGATTCACTCTTTGTTCCCATTGCTTATCTAGTCACGGACTGCACATAGTGGCCCTCAACCCTGGCCATAAAGAACTCTGGAAAAATCTTTACTCTGCAAGCTCCACCCAGACTTGCTGAACCCACTATGAGGGGTTGTGGCCAGATCATGTGTGATTAAAGAATAAAAAGTCCACAGGTGTTTCTGATACATCTAGCAAGGGTGAGAACCACTGCTTTAGAGAATCACTCAGCCCAGCAATTGGATGATGAGGAAATGCCCAGAGAAATGAACTGACTGGGCCAAGATCTTATAGCTTGTGGCCAACGTGGAGTTTTGACCCTATTCCCCTGACTACTAGACAGGCGTTACTCCCCCACGCCACAGTGCCTTCTCTACTGGGGTCTCTTCTGAGCTCAACACTCTGAGCAAACATACGAGAAAGGCACGGCCCTACCTTCAAGGAGCTGCCTGCACAGGATCTACAAATTAGAAGGGAAAGGAGCCCATCAGAACATGCCTCTCCCATAAGCTGTAAGCAGCAGCCAAAGAATGGAATAGGGGCTCCAGTTCTTGTAAATTAGGTGTGGCCCTTGGGCTTCTGGGAAGTTTCCAATGTGGGCTGGCAAGTCTAGGCATTCTCTTGGCACAAAATCACCAAACAGTAAAGAGGTATCCACTTAGGTGAGTGACTGGGCAGACATTACTTAAGAAACTTAAAGGACTTCTTTAAGCAAATCCCAGCCACAGCAGAAGTGAGGGCCGGTGGCCACCAGCCATGGCTAGCCACCCACCTCCTGACAGCAGCTCAGAGGTTTCACCATCCCAGACAGGCATGCCGCCCCAGTTATTTTACCCTTCACTTAGGGCCACCGTCACCTTGCCATGGCCCTAAGCAAACTATCCTTGGCAAAGCAATAACAGCCCCAGATGGAGAAATAACACACTATTCCAACAAACTTTTCAAAGGAAAAAAAAATAGATACTTCTGAGTTTGTTTTTTGTGGGCAGCTGGAAAAGAAAATAAATCCACCAAATACCAACACCTCTCCAAAAAGTGTGTTGCCAGGACCATGATGACTGGTGTTAAGAATGCGAGTTTCCGGCAGAGAGAATGTGACACATCGCTGAGTCAAAGGCAGGCCCAGCCCTGGCTGAAAACCTTTGTCAGAACTGGGTTATGCTTTCACTGTAAGAAGTTTAAAAGGAGGGCAATGGTGAAGTCACATCCATGAGTCACTTTCCCACATGCTATGCTCACTTTTCAACAGGATCAACAGACCAAGTACCCACAGGGTCTCCCTCAGACTGTGAGCTGTTGAGAGCTCTTCGGGGAATACCGTCTTCCATTCTAAATCATAAGCACTGTACCCACCCACTCCCTATAAATAACCCAGAGAAATTAAGATTGCACAAAATGGTAAAGACAGTAAGCATTTGTGGATGAAAATGGGGGAAAGGGAGAACGAAGAGGCCAAAATCGAAACTGCATGATGTTCATTCTTGTTCTCTTCAACTTTGTTTTGTGAGCAGATAACTGGTCTGAATGCAGATGTCTGTACTAGGAACCTGAGTCTATGAGGCTTGAGAATAATCTTGACTGGCAACTTCCAGGCTGTGCTGCACACACAGCAAGGGTTTTAAGGTCAGCAGGTAACAGTGACCTGCCCCCTGTTCATCCCAGAGATGCCTTAGCAAACCGCAAAAACTCTGGGGCAGGCAGCTCAGACTTGCTCGTTGCCTTCCTAGGAGAGAACACTATCTTCTAGATCAAAATGGATCATAAGTGGAAATGATAAGAATGGGTGCTTCATCTGCAGAAATTTGGGAACTGAGGGATTAGATATTCCCATGCACAGGAGGAAGAGGTGCAGACTAGAGGGAGAGGGTGTGGGTATGAATGGAGCAGGGCGGGGAGGGAGGAATCATTGCACAGAGCCCGGGTCATCTTCCTCCTCAGTCCAGGCTCTCGGAAGTCTGGCTTTGAGTGGGGGCCATCATCTCAGGGTACCAGGGATACCCAACGAGTACAAGGAGAGGAATCAACAGTCATGTATTGGGCTCAACCCTCTCCCAGACAACTTAACACAATTTCAGAACAAGAGTAAACTTTAAGTAAGCTTAACTTCCGGGGCAAAATATCCTGAGCCCCAAATAAAATTTCCTTTACTACTGTTGGTTTTTGAAACTGACATTTATTGAGGCACAAAAACAATCATTCTCTGATCTAAATGGCTAGAATAGTTAAACATTGATATGAATGAGGGGTTAGCAAACTTTTTCAATAAAGACCCATATAGTATATATTTTAGTTGTGGGCCAAAAGGCAATATTGAGGGTATCATAGAGGGTACTTAATGAGAGAAAAGAATTTCGCACACATTTTTCATTGACAAAATTCAAAACATAATATTAATAACAAAGTATAATTATTTGTATATACGCCTCCTAATGTAAAGAACGATATTCTTTTGGTAGATGACAATTTGCTTAATTGGGACTCAAAGTTAGTATTCCTTATGATCAAAATCAACTGCAAATGTTATCAAAATAATAAAAAGATCAGTGGTTGCCAAGGATTAGGGGAGAAGGAGGAATGAATAGGTGGAGCATAGAGGATTTTTAGAGCAGTGAAAATACTCTGTAGGATGCTGTAATGGCAGATACATGCCATTATTCATTTGTCCAAACCCACAGAATGTACAACATCGAGTCAGCAATATAAACTATGGACTCTGGACGATGATGATGAGTCAATGTAGGTTCATCATTTTTAACAAATTACCCCTCTGATGTGGGAGTGGTAATAGATAATGGAAGAAGCTGTGCACATTTGGGGGTAGGGAGTATACGGGCAATATATCTATTTCCCTTCATTTTGGCTGTGAATCTAAAAATTATCGAAAAATAATGTTTATTGTTAAAAAAAAACTAAACATGCAACTACTACATGACTTAGTAACTGCACTCCTGGGCATTTATTCAAGAGAAATAAAAACATATGTTTACACCCTCCCCCCACCCCACAAAAAAAGAATTGCAAATGTTACTCTGCTAATGCTAATCTGTAATGAGATTTTACATATCTCATCTTTGAAAATGTCTTTTCAAACACCTATTTGTGTATGGAAAAAATACTGCTATCCAGGAGCATATGATTTTATTTAAGCATATTCATTACTTGGATGGCATTTAAAAACTTTTATTATATTCCTCTCTTGATATCCTCCTTTTAGTATGTTGTTACATTTCAGATTCTTCACTTGCAATTAAAGTTAAGTGGAAGCTCTTCAACTGCACAGTTAAATAGATTGTGAATTATAGAAATTTCCTTTCTACTTGCATTGTGGTCCAAAAGCACTGCTGGTGCAGCTGTCCCCTGGTATCCATGGGAGATTAGTTCCAGGACCTCCCTCAGATTCCAAAAACTGTGGATATTCCAGTCCCTAGTATAAAATGTCATAGTATTTGCTTATCATCTATGCATATCCTCTTGTATATTTTAAATAATCTCTAGATTACTCACAATACCTAATACAATGTAAATGCAATGTAAATAGTTGTTATACTGTATTGTTTAGAGAATAATGATCAAAAAGTGTCTGTGAATGTTCAGTACAGATGCCATTTGTTTCTCCCAGATATGTTTGATTCAAAGTTGGTTAAAATCACAGATGCAGAACTCATGGATATGGAAGGTCACCAGTACTTAGTTGAGCCAAGAAAATGTATCTGCTACAACTGGTATGCAAACAGAGATCTCATTTCTTATTTTCACTTTTGACAGCATAAGAAGTGTATAAAGCATCTTAATATTACTAGTGATTAAAACAATGTTAGGTGGCATCTAAGTGACTTTACTTCAATATTAAGTTTCACATGTAAGCAGTTTTGCCTTATAGTTTTATGTTGAATTCATTGTCAACTCTGCAGCTAAAGCTAATTTTCAAAGCCATTCAGTCTTCAATAATAGTAGCTAAAGTCAATTTATCCTATTCAGAAAAAAATAAATCTTAGCCCTCAGACAGGGTCTCGTTCTGTAGCCCAGGGTGGAGGGCAGTGGCATGATCACAGCTCTCTGCAGCCTCGACCTCCTGGGCTCAAGGAATCCTCCTGCCTCAGCCTCTGGAGTAGCTGGGACTACGGGCATGCCACCATGCCTGGCTATTTTTTTTTTTTTTTTTTTTTTTTGTAGAAATGGGTTCTCTCTAGTTCGCCCAAGCTGGTCTCGACCTTCTGGACTCAGGCAATCCTCTCAGCCTCCCAAAGTGCTCAAGGCTAAGAAGAGTCTTAAACAATTTTGTTTTATCTGAACACATTTCTTCAGCTGCTGCAATCAAGCATGCTTTAATTAATTCACCATCAATAAATGGCTTTCCTGGCTTGGATAACAAAGGAGTCACTTGGAAATTTACTTTGTTTGCAGCTGAATTTTCTTTTGTGTGTAAAGAAATTCTGCTATAATGAAATATTTGATTTTAAATTTTCTAACTTTTCACCACTGCATTTCTGTGAGTTGAAAATATTGTGGTAAGTGATTAGTCTGGTAATGTCAGCATACCGTATATTCTTTGAGCACAGTTATAGTCTCATTACATAATAAACACAATGCTTTGCCATCTAATTTAATAACAAAATAATCCATACTCCACTATGCCTTTAAAGTATGACATTCAAAGTCTACTTTTCTGTTCTTCTGACATCAAGGATTTACACTAATAAAAAATTTAAAAAGTCACTGTAAGTTAATACACATACCACTAAAAACACTGACAATTTCTAAGTTTAAAATAATTAAATGTGGTAACTGTGATTTTTGGTGTGCCAAGCAGCAGTGAAAAGTGATCACAGAGCTACATGCAGTCTCTGTCACAACTCAACTCTGCCATTACAGGAAGAAAGCAGTTACAGACAACATATAAACAAGTGAGCATGGTTGTGATTCAATACAATTGTATGATATTAGAGCCAAAAACCATATAGAAAAAATTAATAGATAAGACTACATAAAATTTAAAATCTTCTGCAAAGCAAATACATGTAAACAAAATAAAAGAAAAATAGGGAAAATATTGATTATAGGTTGGTATATAGACAGATATCAGAAAGTTCATAGTATTATACAAAGAGTTCAACAGAAAAAGATACATGACCTAATAGAAAACTGGCCTGAAAATAGGAGGAAAAAAACGCAAACAGCCATAAACTACTAATATTTAACCTCACTGTTATTTAAAACAGATTATTTTCATCTGTCAGACTGATAAAAAGAATGACACAGAGTGAAACTGAAAATATAAATAATCCTATATCTAGTGAAGCAAAATTTTTCAAAAACTTTCTCATAAATAAAAGACCAGGACCAAATGTTCACTAGTTACTTCTAACAAACATTTAAGAAAGATAGAAAACCCATCTTATAAAAACTCTTCAAAGTATACAGGAAGAAGAAACTCCTCCCAACTTGTTTTTGGAGGCCATCATAACCATGATACCAAACCCTCACAGACCAATATTCCTCATCAACATATATGGAAAAATTCTTTAAAAGGGTCCATAAATCAAACTCATAATATAGAAAAAGGCTAATACATCCTGACAAAGTAGGATTTTTTTTTTTTTTCTGTAGAGAAACAGGGTGACGAGGTCTTACTCTGTCACCCAGGCTGGAGAGCAGTGACATGATCATCACTGTAACCTCAAACTCCTGAGCTCAAGTAATCCTCCCACATCTGCCTCCTGAGTAGCTTGGGCTACAGGCATGCACCACCACACCCAGCTAATATTTTTATTTTTTGTAGAGATGGAGTCTCATTGTGTTACCCAGGATGGTCTCAAACTAATGGCCTCAAGTGATCTTCCTGCCTCAGCCTTCCAAAGCTGGGATTACAGGTATAACCACCATGCCTCGCCTCAAGTGGAATTTATCCTAGTAACGCAAAGTGGGTTTAACATTTAAAACTTAATTGATTTAATTAACCATACTGACAGAATAAAGGAATAAAAAATAATTGTATTTTTATTGATGATCACACTACATACAGAAAATGCATTTGGCAAATACAACAAGCCTTCATGATAAAAGAAAAGACTCAGTAAATTAATAATATAATTTCCTCATTTTAGACCCCGTTTCTACAATGATTATTTTCTTAATGTGTTATACTGATTGGTAAAATAACACACTTTCACCCTAAAACTTAGAACAAAAGGCAAAGATGACCACTGTCACCACTCCTGTTCTACATTACACTAGCAGTCCTGGCTAGTACAATATAGCAAAAGGGGAGAAGCATAAATACTGGAAAGACATAATACTAACTGTATTTGACATGACATGACTAAGAAGAAAATCCCAACAATACAAGTTGGGAAAAAATTACCCATGTGTCTTCTGTGTTTCTGCATATCTTTATCGGCTTTTCCTCTGGCCTGTCTTTTCAAGAATGTTTATACGGCACACAGTCTTGGAAAACAGATAGTATCTCCTTCTGTGGCAAAGGAAAGATTTGTTTGCTATCCAGGGAAATGAAAATAACATCTCCCTCTGGCACAAAGATTAGGCAAAGTTGGCTAGCAGCCCCTTTTAAAGAATGCTATTTCCTAAGTTCAGGGTTCCTCAACTGCGACAGAAACCTACTACATGAGTAACATCGACCTGGGCTACTCTGCATTACCCCATGAAGCTTAGGGAGTGTGGAGACCCAATCTGAACATGAAGCTCATGCTGCCTGCTATGCCATGAGTAATAAAGTTCTTTATCTCTTACCCAGGATTCTCCTGTCTTCTGTCGGCATCCATGAAACTGTGGGAGGCTAACTTTTTAGCCTGCAAGCAAGATAAAATCTCAAACCTTTCACAGTTCTTGACAATATGAGTTTGAGGTTACCAGACTAATGTGTGAATTCTGAAATTTTGGATGCTGCAAGGTCACTAAATATAAATTAAATGTATTTCTATATATTAGCAGAAAACTCAATTTAAAGTTATATTACATTTATGTAAGTGTAAACAATATACAATACTTAGAGGCTGGGTGCAGTGGCTCACGCCTGTAATCCTAGCACTTTGGGAGGCCACGGCAGGTAAATCATGAGGTCAGGAGTTTGAGACCAGCCTAGCCCAACATGGTGAAACTCTGTCTCAACTAAAACTACAAAAATTAGCCAGGCATGGTGGCGAGTGCCTGTAGTCTCAGCTACTCAGGAGGCTGAGGCAGGAGAGTCACTGGAACCCAGGAGGAGGAGGCTGCAGTGAGCCAAGGTCATGCCATTGCACTCTAGCCTGGGCGACAGAGTGAGACTCCATCTCAAAAAAAAAAAAAAAAAAAAAAGAATATACAGTACTTAGAAATATATTTAACAAAACATGTTCAGAAATCTCTATACTGAAAACTATAAAACATATATAAATGTAGAGATATACCATGTTCATGGATTGAAAAAATAAATATTGTTAAGGCATCAATTGTCCTAAAATTGAGCTATGGCAGCAGTTTTCAAACCCTTCATTCTCAGGACTCCTTGACACTCTTAAAAACAACTGAGGATCCCAAAAAACTTTCAATATTTATGTAGTTTATAGCTATCAAAATTTACCAAAGAAGGAATTTAAAATTGAAAAATGTTCAAATATTAATTCATTTAAAATTAACAAGCCCATTAAATGTTAAAATAATTTTTATTTTTCCTAAAATAAAAATGTATTAAGCTTTGCATTGTTTTACACTTTTGCAAATATCATTAATGTTTAGCATAAAAGAAGACAGCCTGATTTGCCTATCTGCTTCTGCATTCAATCTGCTGCAATATCACACGTTATGTATCCTCTGGAAAACTCCACTGTACTCCTGAGACAATGAGTGTGAAAGCAAATAACGCCTAAGTATTATTATGAAAATAGTTTTCACCAGGTGTTCCAGATTCAAGACAATGCAAATAATGCCTAAGTATTATTATGAAAATAGTTTTCACCAGGTGTTCCAGATTCAAGACAATGCAAATTGTAATCACATCAGACTTAGAAAAAAAAAAAAAGAAACTGACAAACTAATTATATAATTCGTACAGCAATATGAAGAGCCTATAAATGTAAAAAAGTGGTTTTGAAAATGCAGAACAAAATTGAGGGCTTATACAACTTGATTTGAAGACTTACTTTTGAAGCTACAGTACTCAAGACAGTGTGGGACAGGAGTCCCCCCTTATCTGTGGTTTGCTTTCTGCTGTTTCAGTTACCCATGGTTTCAGTCTCATAACATTAAATGGATATAAACAATTCAGAAGTTTAAAATTCAGGAAATAAACAATTCATAAGTTTTAAATTCCAGAAGTAAAGAATTCATGATTTAAATTCCGAGTAGTGTGAAATCTGTCCTGCTGTGTCCCACCTGGGACATGACTCACGCCTTCTTCCAGCATATCCACACTGCATATGCTACCCACACATTCGTCACTTAGTAGCTATCTTGTTATCAGATAGGAAAATCATAGCATAGAGGGTTTTGTACTACCCAGTTTCAGGCATCCACTGGGGGTCTTGGAACATATCCTCTCATGGATAAGGAGGCGATTACTGTACTAGCATAAGGATCAACAACAGATCAACAGAATAGCTGGAAACTCCCAAATAGACTCACATATATATGGTCAACTGATTTTTTGCTAAAAGGTGCCAAAGCATTCCAATGGAGAAAAGAAACTCTTTTCAACAAATGATCCTGAACAACTAGATACCAGTATAAAGAAAAAAAATGAAGCATCCTGGATTCTCACCTTACACTACACTCAAGTGAACTCAAAGTTAATCCTAGACCTAAACACAGAAGCTAAAACAACAAAGCTCTAGAAGAAATCATAGGAAAATATCTTTATAATTTGATAGTAGGCAAAGATTTATTGAGCGACACACAGAAATCAATAATCATACAAAATCAGACTTCATCAAAATTAAAAACTGCTCACCAAAAGACACTGTTAAGAAAACTAACACAGTCCAAGAGGAAAAAAATGCTGTGTGTGTGTGTGTGTGTGTGTGTGTGTGTGTGTGTGTGTGTGTGTATGAGACAGACAGATAAAAGATTGGTATCCAGGATACATATTAATAAAAAATTCCAACTCATTAAGAAAAAACAAGCTGATTAATAAATGAGCAAAATATTCAATAGACATTTCACAAAGGAGAATATACAGATGGTTAATGTGTACATTAAAAGCTATTCAATATCATTAGTCATCAGGGAAATGCAAATTAAAAACATGATGAGATACCACTATACACTCAGAAGAATGATTAACATGAAGAAGACTGACAATACTATACTGTAAGCCCAGATGTGGTGCAACCAGAACTTTCATCCACTCCTAGTAGAAAAGTTAAAATGGTAAACCGCTTTGGAAAAAACATCTGAGTTTCTTATAAAACTAACCACATACCTACTTTATACACAGAAATTCTACTCCTAGGTACTTACCCAACAGAATTGAAAGCATATGTCCACAGGAAAACTTTCACAAGAATGATCATGGCAACTTTATTTATAATAGCCCCAAACTAGAAACAACCCAGGTATTCATCAACAGATGACTGGACAAACAAATTGCCATATACTTATACAACGGAATACTACTTAACAATAAAAAGGAATGAACTGCTTTTTGAATGAATACAACAGTATTAACAAATTCCAAAAATAGTATGGTAAGAAGCCTTCTACAAAAGGGTACACATTGTATAATCTCACTTACATGAAGTTTCTAGAATAGTGAAAACTATGGTGAAAAAAATCAGAAGAGTGGTTGTCTCTGGGGTAGGACTGAGAAAACTGATGAGATAACTTAGATACTGGCCAAGTCCTCTACCTTGATAGAGTTTTGGATTACATAAGTATACATTTCTCAAAATTCAAAGGGTGCATGTAAGATTTGTACATTTCAGTACGCTGTAAATTTGACCTTAAAAATAACACTATAAGCAAATACTGACCTCTAGTTAATGACATGCATGCTAAAGTGTTTATAGGTAAAAATATACTCATGATGTGTGCATCTTAGTCTGAAAGGCGTTAAGAAAATAGGGCGGATTAATGGATGGACCAGAATCATCAATCCATCTTGTAATATATATTTGTAAGATTTTTTAAAACCCACCACATTTGGTTAGAAAAAGGAAGTCTTTCCTAAATATAGACTGAATTATCTTCCACAAACACTTCAATTGCCTTATCCATAATCATCCCTCAAAGGAATGTGTCCTACCAACTCCAGTTTCTACAATTCAGTACCAGGAAAAACATCCTGGCTATTGGTCTATGATCTGATATAATCAAATACATGGTTACAATTAGTTTTCAGTTTTGATTCATGTAATTGTTTGCAAGAGCTATTTCAGAAAAAAAAACTTATGAAAGTAATATAATTTTTAATTTTTGAAAAGGCTGCCAAACAAGAACATTTCAATCACTATAACACGAGTTTTTTTAAAAACATAAACCTTGTACTATTTTTTGTTTGAAGACCAGTGGCCCTTCTGATCCCCTCATTTTTTCTTTGAATAAGAAAATAATTCATGCTCTGGTCACTTTGCTGTTAAAAACCACAGTTAGCCATGACAAATGCATTTCTTTACACACACACACACACACACACACACACACACACACACACACACCCCAAGATGATTTCAGCACAGCCCAAATTAAGATATAAACCTAAATGGCAAAATAATTGTACCATTATACTTTGGGCTTAAATTGTCCTCCATAATAATCAAAAGCCACGTTACTAAAATCAAAAGAAACTTACCTTGAATGCAAATATCCCTACAGATACGTCAATTATCTGTGTGTATTCTAGGACTCCAGTGAGTTTTTTAAAAATAGGGGGAAATTAAAAGGAAAAGGATCCATAACACAACTGTCATTTAGCCTCTCCACATTTATTTCCTCTCAACCCACTTCTAACACAATTTTGGAATCCTAAATTCTCATCCCAGCCTGCAACAGAGCATAAGCTAACTTAAATAATCCCTGGTTTTAGCACTTGAACAGTAGAAGGGCAAAATATGTGGGAGTGAAATGGAGTCTACAGTTTAAAAATAGGTCCATGTGCACAGTCCAAGGTCAGCCTCCAAGAGACAAGCTATGAAAAAAATCTCTGACATTGCCTGAACCAACAACATGTAGAAGAACTTGGATTTCTTATTCCAAACTTCTCTTAGCTATTTTCTTTCTTTAAGAACTGAGTAGAAGGCCAGTCTTCCTGCCAGAGGTCTAGAAATAGCTTGTCTTCCTATTTGCCATAGATGTATCTAAAGTCTAGAAGGCATTTCTCTGTTGTTTTAGGGATGTGTCTGGTTTTTTTCTCAGACATTCATGCCATTTCTCTTTGTCAGCTGAAAAGCTTTTATGCTCAAAATTTCACTTCAGAGTTAGTTTGAAAAGTCTATTATAATTATTTGCTAAATGGAAAAAAGTCTCCCTCTTGCAAAGTCATCTTATGATTCCCTTAAATGACATGTATTTGGTATTTGAACATGTATGTATCTGTAACTGAATCTGACCCCCCTGCATTTCCACTTCTTCAGGCCCAGACTTCTTAAACACAGCCTCTCAAATCCAAAGGCTAACACTGACAGTGTCTGGCTCCATTGTTTTAATCCTATAGAGGTTCTCTGTTTTTTATCCAAATTTTCCAGATCAGCCCTTCCACCGGGCACCACGGACATGGCAAGCCTAAACCAGAAAAGGAGTCTCTTTTAAGGTGTTTGAAATTAGATCCCTAGGCTTGCTTGAAGTTTCCATGTTCGTTCTTTTGATTTATGGGTCTCATTACTGGGGAAGGCTGAAATATCTCTTCTTTTTCTCCCTTAGTGGCTTCAAAGCACTGTATGCTTGATTACCCGAGTACATTAAAACTAATTTAAATCATCATCTTAAGCACTAATGTGTTCAACAAACCAGAAAAGACCTTGGAATCCAAAATATATGGTCACATTTTATACTTAATAGGACACAAAGTAACAAATCCATCAACAAAATGGTATAGCTTTTTATGGGCACAGGCAAAAAACACTTCTTAAATGTTGCATTGCCTAGTGCTGCCTTTTAAAGGTGAAATTCACATCATCCTTTTCCTTCTGCTCCTGTAAGACAAACTGAATTTAATGAAGATCACTTGTAAGGATAACTTCAAGTGGCAGTAAACGTGTATGGCTATGAAAATAACAAGATAAAGGCCCACATTTGTATAAACCCGAGCTAAAATTATAAGACAGCATCACACATTTTCCAACCTCTCCTGCAGCACTGCCATTTGAACGCATGCAGGTCATATTCAGCACTTCTTTAGCTTAAATGGCAATGCTTTTTCTCCCGCGACATTTATAATAAGGTACCATTCTCAAAAGAAAAATAAACGCACTGAATTAGTACCAGTGAAACAGAATTTCTGGAATCAAATATATAATCAAAAAACTGGAGAGAAACTGCTGATCTGTGCTGAAAGCTGTATCAAAATATGAAATTCACTAAAGTATTTTTTAACATGCCATTGACAACAGCTATCAATTTAAAACACAAATGTAAGAAAATACGCAAAATTTATCTTTATCTTCTTGCATATTTATCACTATAAATCAGTGATTCCGTATCTGGAAAATATTTCAGAATATTCATTCTTGAAAAGAAGGGAGGAAAAAAGGGAAAACAGGAAGACCTAACTGTTTGATTCAGTGGAAGGTACTACGTTTAGACGTCATTAGGTGAGTTTTGCTCCTGGCTTCGATTAGGCAAATCACTTAAACATTGGAAGCTTTAATTTCTCATCTGTAAAACAAAGGAGGTGGGGTAGTAGACTTCTAATTTTCTTTTAGCCTCTAAGAACCTATAGTCAATGGTCTTTTGCAAAATTCGTTGAAATAATAATGTAATTAATAATTGAATTTTAATGCTAACATAATTATATTACTCAATGTTTATTACTTTTATAAATATTAATGAATTTCTATATATTTCATTATAGTTATTATTAGTCTACAAGAGTTTTAGAGAGACCATGAAATGCTTCTCATTAACTGTTAAATGGCCTGGAATGAATTGAGAAGTCCCAGTTTATCCCAGGCCAAAGTAATTGGAAACCAAAGAGGGAAACACTCCTAGGTTTCTTACTTTTATGATTAGGTAGAGCACAGAGGATTTTTAAGACAGTGATAATACTCATTATGATACTATAATGATAGATAGATGTCATTATACATTTGTCCAAACCCACAGAATGTACAAAACCAAGGGTGAACCCTAGGACTTTGGGGAATAATGATGTGTCAATGTAGGTTCATCATTTGTAGCAAATGTACCACTCTGGTAGGAGATGTTGATAATGGGAGAAGCTATGCCTATGGGAGAGGGAGAGGGGTTGGAGGGGCCAGGGTATATAGGAAGTCTGGACCTTCCTCTCCAATTTTGCTGTGAACCTAAAACTGCCCTTAAAAATTGAAATCTTTTAGGCCAGGCACGGTGGCTTACGCCTGTAATTCCAGCACTTTGGGAGGCCGAGGCAGGCAGATCACTTGAGGTCAGGAGTTCAAGACCAGCCTGACCAACATAGTGAAAGCCCGTCTCAATTAAAAATGCAAAAATTAGCTGAGTGTGGTGGTATGCACCTTTAATCCTACTCGGGAGGCTGATGCAAGAGAATCGCTTACACCCAGGAGGCAGAGGTTGCAGTGAGCCGAGATCACACCACTGCACTCCAGCCTGGGTGACAGAGTGAGACTCCGTCTCAAAAAAAAAAAAAAAAAAAAAAAAGCCTGTTTTAAAACCTATACTTTGATCTGGGAGTCAACCTGAAAGAGCTTACAATGACTAAAGGTGGACCAATTTGAGCAAGAAAATAATAATATAACCTGAAGAATAAAACAAATGAGGCTAAGGTACTATAACTAAATGATTAAATAAATACATGAGTGAAAAGGGAGAAATTCTCCATACAGAAAACTTATAAATAGTATATGAAGACATATTCTCCCCAATAAACCAATTTCCCTTAGCATCACACTTTCTTCTTTACTTGGGCCTCTGTCTTGGCTCTACACATTTTCTTTTAGACAATAAGTTTATTGCCAACAAAATATGTAGTTGCCAAATAGTAAATCCAGTCCCTAGACTCACATGTAACACTAGATTTTAATTATTTGGGTTTTTTAAAAAATCCATTTCTCTTAGCATTCAATAATAGGGGTTTGGTCTGGTTCCTATTTCCCATTCACTTACAGAGATGATGTTTAAATATGTTTAAGTAATCTAATTCAGTCTTAGCTAGGTATGAACCATATTAAAATTGGTTTACCATTTTAAAAAGTAAACATTAGAGGCCACCTCTTCGAAGAATCATTGCATCACTAAATATTTTTTCCAAATACCACACACCCAAGTATTTGGCAATCAGTAAACTTTGGAATGAGAGAGCTGATGGGTTTTTCCCATAGCAATGGTCGAATGACGTGGCCCTCCACTGGACACCCAGAAAGCTGCCCTAGTCCTGGCTAAAGTCTCAAAACTCTGGACAGGAAAGTACATCGAAGTCCTTACCAGCCTGTCCACCCAAGGCACAGCTACGAGACCAGGCTGTAACCCTAAAAGTCAATGACTATAAAACTGGACTGAGACATGCAATGCTGACTCCCAGCTTTGCACACACATCTGTTTAAAATTCAAATGGCTTGTGCAAACCATGGATCGGCATTCAAATAAAACTTTTAAAGAGACTGTATTCATTTAAAAAGGAAATGAAAGTATGTGCCTATGTCTTTGGGTTCTACATTTCCTGGGGAGAGTTGACAGGCCTTCTAGGACTTAGATGGTAGTAAGCCTAGCAGATAGAGCAAGATGTAGAGGCAGACATAAAGTGGCTTTGAATGAGTCACCAACATCTCAGGGCCCTCTCCACAACACATGAGGCCAGCTCTGCAAACCCAGAGCAGCTTTGCACACTTCACACAACTTGGCAACACAAGCACTGGGAACCCAAGAGCAGCCTCAAGGGCAACTGAGCCATCAGAAACAAAATCCAGCTCTGAATGGCACTCCGGGGCCGTGCAAATATTTAACAGACACATCTAGAGAATTCTCAGTCTCAATTAGGAGAGGACCACCATAGTCGGAATGAAGGGGGCTGCCTAACTGCCTCTCAAGTCTCGGGCAATCCTCACTCAGTAATATTGCAGAGGACTACAGTTTTGTGTGTGTGTTTTTTTTCTTATTTTAGAAACACGGTTTTGCTCTGAAACTCAGGTTGGAGTTGAAGTGGCATAATCATAGCTCACTGCAGCCTCAAACTCCTGGGCTCAAGTAATCCTCCCACCTCAGTCTCCCAAGTAGCTAGAACAACAGGCACACACCACCACACCCAGCTAATTTTTGTATTTTTTGTAGAGACTGGGTCTGCCTACGTTGACCAGGCTGGTCTCGAACTCTTGGCCTCAAATGATTCTCTTCCTTCAGCCTCCTAAAGCGCTGTGATCACAGGCACGAGCCACCACAATGGGAGGGGACTATAGTTTTTACAGCACTTCCTTCTGTCCCAACTCATGGAGCTTCACAATCATGGTGTGAAGAATTATCATGCTCATTTTCTGGCTGAGGAAACCTCAAGAGTTTCAGGCCAGGCACAGTGGCTCACGCCTATAATCCCAGCACTTTGGGCAGCCGAGGTGGGTGGATCACAAGGTCAGGAGTTCAAGACCAGTCTGGCGAAACTCCATCTCTACTAAAAATACAAAAATTAGCTGGGCATGGTGATGCTCACCTGTAATCCCAGCTACTCAGGAGGCTGAGGCAGGAGAATCACTTGAACCCGGGAGGTGGAGGTTGCAGTGAGCCGAGATCACGCCATTGCACTCCAGCCTGGGCGACAGAGCGAGACTCGGTCTCAAAAAAAAAAAAAAAAAAAAGAAGTTTCAATAATTTGCCAGGATCATAAAGCCAGAATGGAATAAAGAGGAAATCGGAACCCAAATGTTCTGTTTCCAGGCCCAGGACTCTTAGACGCTATCTGTAGCAGAGTAGTACTTCAAAATTAATGAAGTTTTGAAGTACTACTCTGCTTTAAACTTAAGGATCGCTCTCCTATTTTTTTAAAGCAGAGTCCTGTATGTTTTTAAAGACTCCATAATAGTTCATTAATTTGAGCATTTTCTTGGTGTCTAATGTACAGGTGAGTTGTGTGTACTCTTTCTTGGAATCTGAATTTTCTCCACATGGAGAAAGATTCCGATCCTACTTTTTACCTTTTGACATCTACTCAAAGAATAGAAGTTCCTCTACCTGTTAGGTCCTATAGATACATCTCGACCCATATTGTCACCTGAATGTGCTACAGATAGTGTCTAAGAGTCCTGGGCTTGGAAACAGAAATTCCTCAACCCCTCAGAAACCAGGATGATTCTATTAAAAGGTTCTCAGCAGGTTTTTGTCTGTAGACCAATGGCCACCTATTTGGACCATACACCATTCTAGGGGAAAAAAAAGAAAAGAAAAGAAAAGACGCTTATGCCTATAATCCCAGCACTTTGGGAGGCCAAGGCAAGAAGATCGCTTGAGGCTGGGAGTTCGAGACCAACCTAGGCAACAAAGCAAGACGCTGTCTCTACACAAAATTTGTAAAAATTGGCTGGGCACAGTGGCCCACACCTGTAGTTCCAGCTACTCAGGAGGATGAGGTGGGAGGATTGCTTGAGCCCAGGAGTCCCAGGCTGCAGGGAGCTGTGATCACACCATTGGACTCCAGGCTGAGCAACAATGAATGAGACTCTGTCTCATTCAAAAAAAAAAAAAAAAAAAAAGCCTAACCTCCAAAATATACATTTATTTACAAATTATATGCATGTTCTATATCAGGATTAGAGAATCTCAAAGCTCCTTCTAGCTTTGCTGTAACACTTCTGACTGAGTATATATTCTAAAACTACACTGTCTATATAATATGTACATCACAAAACATACTCAAAAATAGAAATTTGGAAGACTGAGATAAAGATGAAATTTAAATTTTTTTAAATAGTTTTCCTTTATTAACCCTTTTTATCACTAAAAATGTTTCTTAGTGACTGCGGCATGATTGAATGGGTTTCATTTTTTTAATCTTGGTTTAACACTTACTGATAAACGGCAATTCAGAGGTCTCATTTTAAGTCCAGTATATGTTAATATTTAGTTTTAATGTCCAGCTTAGCTCAAAAGAGATATCTGAAAAAGAAACATTGATGTAAACGGAAGAAATGTACTTACAAAGTCATAATACTCATATTTCAATCTCATACACTAACTACTCAAAAGCTTTTTGGCTAAAATTAGTAACTTTCCATTTTCCCCAATGTCATTTCATTGGTCTTACAAACTTATTGGAAAATGTTACATTTTGACAAATTTTTATTGGGTTTTAAACTCTCTGGAAGATTTTAGTTTGTTTCCAATATTTTTAAGTATACAAATATGAGTTAACATGTAACGCACACCTATTGTTTTTAGGAATGAAAATCATGTCACAATGGAACTATTTCTATACATTTATTTTACAAGTGCTCTCTGTGTAGCACCAGATCACCAAATTTTTTTTAAAGGTTACTTTCTTATTCATTGTTAACGTATCACCTCTACTTTGAAAGGACAGAGTATTAACTTTTAAATTATCTGCAGGGCAACAAGACCACTCATAGCTATATATCACGCAGACGGCCAGCAATTTCAAAATGTTTGTCTTTTGTAAAAAACATTCTTAACTCACATTCAACAGTTCCTTTAAGGTATCTGCTCATTAGCATCTGTGGTATTAGAGATTATCACCATCATTCTCAATCTCATTATTAAACACTGTAAGATTTTTTGGCTATATAATATCCTATTATCTGTAAGTCTACCTGATCAGGTAGACATAATCCTCTCTGAAGAGCCAGCCCCTGTCAACAGAGCACACATGCTTCCCTCGAAATGGCGAGCTGTGAGAAAGGCTGCAGATCTTCTGGCATCTGGACCATAGGAAGGACCAGGGTCAGTCTGGATGTTGACTATTATACAGGTTGATTTCTATTTTTAGACAGAAGTAAACATAAGCACAACATCTATCCTTTTTTTTTCTTCTCGCAGCTTTAGTGGAATGTCTCATGCTCCTCTGAGTGTGAGTACCTTGCTGTGGAAAGCAATGCTATTAGGCATCAATGTGCCTGGTCAACATTTAACTCTAATAACCACTTCTAATCCAGTCACCTGTTTTTCTCTACTATTAGAAGACAACAGGATTACTCCTCTCCAAGAGAAATTTGAAGGATTTTTACTGCACTCCCAGAATCCTCTGAAGGTTCTGGATGTCTTTCCTGCTGGCACTCAGCTAATACTCTAAGGAATGGGTTCAGTTACGGTCACACAGCTCCTTGTACTAAATATGTGCTCTTCATCTCTTTCCATGAAGACCAGTCACTGCCTGAAATCCTCCTCTGCTTCTGAATGTCTATTTTATTCTTATCCTTACAACAGATCTCTGAATCAACCACTCCAAAATGGTGTCAGGTAACAACACAATGCCTGCAACAACGCTAGGGCTCTTAATTTATGCAAGGTTCATCCCTTGTGGTTTAAAAAAAAACTTTTTCCATCTCACATGCAAAGACACACACAGGCTCAAAATAAAACGATGGAGGAATATTTACCAAGCAAATAGAAAGCAAAAAAAAAAAAAAGCAGGGGTTGCAATGCTAGTCTCTGATAAAACAGACTTTAAGCCAACAAAGATCAAAAAAGACAAAGAAGGGCATTACATAATGGTAAAGGGATCAATGCAACAAGAAGAGCTAACTATCCTAAATATATATGCACCCAATACAGGAGCACCCAGATTCATAAAGCAAGTTCTTAGAGACCTAAAAGAGACTTAGACGCTCACACAATAACAGTGGGAGACTTTAACAGCCCACTGTCAATATTAGTCAGATCAACGAGACAGAAAATTAACAAGGACATTCAGGACTTGAACTCAGCTCTGGACCAAGCAGATCTAACAGACGTCTACAGAACTCTCCACCCCAAATCAACAGAATATACAATCTTCTCAGCACCACATCGCACTTATTCTAAAACTGACCACATAACTGGATGTACAACACTCCTCAGCAAATGCAGAAGAACGGATATCATAACAAACAGTCTCTCAGGCCACAGTGCAATCAAATTAGAACTCAGGATTAAGAAACTCACTCAAAACCACACAACTACATGGAAACTGAGCAACCTGCTCCTGAATTGACTACTGGGTACATAACGAAATTAAGGCAGAAATAAATAAGTTCTTTGAAACCAATGAGAACAAAGACACAACATACCAGAATCTCTGGGACACATTTAAAGCAGTGTGTACAGGGAAATTTATAGCACTAAATGCCCACAGGAGAAAGCAGGAAAGATCTAAAATCAACACCCTAACATCACAATTAAAAGAATTAGAGAAGCAAGAGCAAACACATTCAAAAGCTAGCAGAAGACAAGAAATAACTAAGATCAAAGCAGAACTGAAGGAGATAGAGACTCAAAAAACCCTTCAAAAAATCAATGAATCTAGGAGCTGGTTTTTTGAAAAGATTAACAAAATAGACAACTAGCCAGACTAATAAAGAAGAAAAGAGAGAAGAATCAAATAGACACAATAAAAAATGATAAAGGGGATATCATCAATGATCCCAAAGAAATACAAACTACCATCAGAAAATACTATTTGACTTCCTCTACACAAATAAACTAGAAAATCTAGAAGAAATATGAATTCCTGGACACATACACCCACCCAAGACTAAACCAAGAAGAAGTCGAATCCCTGAATAGACCAATAACAAGTTCTGAAATTGAGGTGGTAATTAATAGCCTACCAACCAAAAAAAGTCCAGGACCAGACAGATTCACAGCCAAATTCTACCAGAGGTACAAAAAGGAGCTGGTACCATTCCTTCTGAAACTATTCCAAACAATAGAAAAAGAGGGACACCTCCCTAACTCATTTTATGAGGCCAGCATCATTCTGATACCAAAACCTGCCAGAGACACACAAAAAAAGAAAATTTCAGGCCAATATCCCTGATGAACATCAATGCAAAAATCCTCCATAAAATACTGGCAAACTGAATCCAGCAGCACATCAAAAAGCTTATCCACCACAATCAACTCGGCTTCATCCCTGGGATGCAAGACTGGTTCAACATATGCAAATCAATAAACGTAATCGATCACATAAACAGAACCATGACAAAAACCACGATTATCTCAATAGATGCAGAAAAGGTCTTCGACAAAATTCAACACCCCTTCATGCTAAAAACTCTCAATAAACTAAGTATTGATGGAAAGTATCTCCAAATAATAAGAGCTATTTACAACAAACTCACAGCCAATATCATACTGAATGGGCAAAAGCTGGAAGCATTCCCTTTGAAAACCAGCACAAGACAAGGATGCCCTCTCTCACCACTCCTATTCAACATAGTATTGGAAGTTCTGGCCAGGGCAATCAGGCAAGAGAAAGAAATAAAGGGTATTCAAACAGGAAGAGAGGAAGTCAAATTGTCTCCATTTGCAGATGACATGATTGTATATTTAGAAAACCCCATCATCTCAGCCCAAAATCTCCTTAAGCTGATAAGCAACTTCAGCAAATTCTCAGGAAACAAAATCGATGTGCAAAAATCACAAGCATCACTACACACCAATAATAGACAAACAGAGAGCCAAATCATGAGTGAACTCCCATTCAAAATTGCTACAAAGAGAATAAAATACCTAGGAACACAACTTACAAGGGATGTGAAGGACCTCTTCAAGGAGAACTACAAACCACTGCTCAAGGAAATAAGAGAGGGCACAAACAAATGGAAAAACATTCCATGCTCATGGTTAGGAAGAATCAATATCGTGAAAATGGCCATACTGCCCAAAGTAATTTATAGATTCAATGCTATCCCCATCAAGCTACCATTGACTTTCTTCACAGAATTAGAAAAAACTACTTTAAATTTCATATGGAAACAAAAAAGAGCCCACATAGCCAAGACAATCCTAAGCAAAAAGAACAAAGCTGGAGGCATCATGCTACCTGACTTCAAACTATACTACAAGGCTACAGTAACCAAAACAGCATGGTACTGGTACCAAAACAGAGATATAGACCAATGGAACAGAACAAAAGCCTCAGAAATAATGCCGCATATCTACAACCATCTGATCTTTGACAAATCTGACAAAAACAAGCAATGGGGAAAGGATTCCCTATTTAATAAATAGTGTTGGGAAAACTGGCTAGCCATATGCAGAAAATAGAAACTGGACCCCTTCCTTACACCTTATACAAAAATTAACTCAGGATGGACTAAAGACTTAAATGTAAGACCTAAAACCATAAAAACCCTGGAAGAAAACCTAGGCAATACCATTCAGGACATAGGCATCGGCAAAGACTTCATGACTAAAACACCAAAAGCAATGGCAACAAAAGCCAAAATTGACAAATGGGATCTAATTAAACTAAAGAGCTTCTGCACAGCAAAAGAGACTATCATCAGAGTGAACAGGCAACCTACAGAATGGGAGAAAAATTTTGCAGTCTATCCATCTGACAAGGGCTAATATCCAGAATTTACAAAGAACTTACACAAATTTACATGAAAAAAAAAACAACCCCATCAAAAAGTGGGCAAAGGATATGAACAGACACTTCTCTAAAGAAGACATTCATGTGGCCAACACACATGAAAAAAAGCTCACCATCACTGGCCATTAGAGAAATGCAAATCAAAACCACAATGAGATACCATCTCATGCCAGTTAGAATGGCGATCATTAAAATATCAGGAAACAACAGATGCTGGAGAGGATGTGGAGAAATAGGAACACTTTTACACTGTTGGTGGGAATGTAAATTAGTTAAACCATTGTGGAAGACAGTGTGGCAATTCCTCAAGGATCTAGAACCAGAATTACCATTTGACCCAGCAATCCCATTACTGGGTATATACCCAAAGGATTATAAATCATTCTACTATAAAGACACACACACACATGTTTATTGCAGCACTGTTCACAATAGCAAGGACTTGGAATCAACCCAAATGCTCATCAATGATAGACTGGATAAAGAAAATGTGGCATATATACACCATGGAATACTATGCAGCCATAAAAAAGGATGAGTTCATGTCCTTTGCAGGGACATGGCTGAAGCTAGAAACCATCATTCTGAGCAAACTAACACAGGAACAGAAAACCAAACACCACATGTTCTCACTCATAAGTGGGAGTTGAACAATGAGAACACATGGACACAGGGAGGGGAACATCACACACCGGGACCTGTCTGGGTGTAGGGGGCTAGGGGAGGATAGCATTAGGAGAAATACCTAATGTAGATGACAGGTTAATGGGTGCAGCAAACCACCATGGCATGTGTATACCTATGTAACAAACCTGCATGTTCTGCACACGTATCCCAGAACTTAAAGTATAATTTAAAAAAAAAACACTTTTTCCTTTAACAACTCTATTTCATAAGAGGTCTAAATGCTTTCCTTTTGAACATTTTTAAAGCCTTTTGAAGAAAAAAAAACGAACAGAAATCTACACTGTGGATATAGAGTCTAAGAGTCAGTGGAATCACCTGACCCACTGCCTCCCTTTCCTTGGATAGGGCACAGCCTGCCTTCTCCACCCTCTACAAGGGCTCTCCTAGCTATCCCTTCCTTTGTGCTTAAGCCCTCCCTCTTCATGGCTATGTGATTGCATTAACTATTTAAACACCGTCTCTCAGTTTAGTCTCTTCCCTTCTCTATGCCTGGTCCTCCACCGCCTGGTCCTCCACCACCAGATAAATTTCCCAAAATGTTATTTCACCTGTGTTGCATTCTCAACCTCACTTATGGCTACTCCCCTAATAGGAATACTTCATGTAAAACATGATCAGCCAAATTCCTTCTTCTGCTTCCTCCTCCTCTGAGCAATTGCTTACAGATTTCCTCTCCTCTTGGTCCATCAAATACTACCTTTCCATCCACAGCTAAAACCGGCCATTCTAGCCTGAAACACTCTCTCCCTCCACCACTCTCCTCTGGACTTCATGGTCTGCACATGTGGCTCCTGTCTTCTCAAAAAGATCATAGCTTACACTCTACTGTCTTCTCCAATATATAGCATGGCAAGATGCATATATTAGACCCAGCCTATAAATTTTGATTTTTATTAAACACAATAATATAGGATTTTTTATAATTATAGTTAATCAGGAACATACTATCTGAGGTGGTTCTTTTAATAAGTAAAAAAAAAATTCTTGGCCAATTATTATAGACTCATTATGTCAGGAGGAGAATCAAAGCTGCTATATACAAGAGTCGAAAAGGCTCTGGGCTCAATCCCACTACTTTAATGTATACCTAATTTCATCTGACGCAGGACTTCCTGCCATAATGTTTTCAAGCTGGGACATGGAACATTTGCTGTGCCATCACTGTAGTGAATTTGCCAAGTTCACCCTCTAGAACAGCAGTTCACAGCCGTTTGGGGATTATAGGCCTCTCTGAGGCTGAGAAGAGCTCTGTAACCATTCCCCATAAAAATACTCATGTACACAAACTGTGTAGACAGTGCTGGGGTGCAGGTAGTCAGATGCCCAGAAGGCCTTAAACCATAGGCCTGGCTGTTTTTTTTCCCAATGACACAGGGCCTGCAAGTCAGGAGACGGGAGGCAGGGAGTGTTTTAGCTTTATATAGACTCCTTCCCAGAATAGTTTTCACATAATCAGCCAAATTTTTTTTTAAACATACCAATTTATTAGCGTAACAACATAAATGTCAACAATTGCAGCCTATTGTAAATATCTAGGCATAGATCAAAGCATTCTTACCTTTCCTAAAAGTATCTGCAGTCTGGATGACAAAATAATGTGACCTCATCTTCAGTGATAGAAACCTCCCATTGGTCTGGCCTCATCCAATTTTGGGCTGAAAAGGATGGGCATTGGGCCTTGTAGTGTTTTTTGTTGTTGTTGTCCAATTGCTTTTCTCATCAGAGTAAACCATCCCTTTGGCATGTCTAATCCTTCCAGCTTCCACTGGCAACCAAAAGAATCCCTGTTTTCCCTTTTAGACTGAAGATCAAAGTCCCTCCTGAGCTTTTTGGCTCCTATTTCTCTCCCTTTGCTCTGTCCTCCTGTATCAAAACCACACTGAGGAAAAGCACACAAAAAACCTCATCCTCATCACTCTTGCCCCAGTCGGGATCAAAGTCCATTTTAGTTTTCCCTGGCAACCACTCCTAGAGCATGTTGTTTGAAGCATTTTATAAACTGTTTATATCAAATGTACTTGAAACCTAATTAACAAATTCCTGAAAAGAAAGTTCTGTTAAAAGTCAGTCATATCAATAAATAAGAAAATAAATAGCCCAATTAAAAACATGGGCTAAAGGTCCATTTCATCAAAGAAAATATATGGATGGCAAGTACGCATATGCAAAGATACTCAAAAGCATGTGAAAAGATTGATCACTAGAAAAATTCACATTAAAACCACAGTGAGCTATGACTATACACCTATTAGAATGGCACAAAGAAAAAACTGACAATATCAAGTGCTGATGAGGATGTGGAGCAACTAAAACTTTCATACACTGCTGGTAAGAAAACAAAATGGTATAATCACTATAGCAAACAGTTTGGTAGTATCCTGTAAAGGATACACATACCATATCACTCTCAGCTACCTCACCTCTTCAAATAAATGCAACTAGATGCATCTGGTACATATCGTTATCATTATAACTATACACGTGTGTGAGCAAGAGAGCGACAGAGGGAGAGACTGAGACTTCCAGTAAACTATGAGTTCTTTAAGGGTGACTATCCTGCCTTATTTATCTGTTTATGCCCTAATACAAAGGTTGACACATAGCAGGTGTTCACTAAGAGTTTGCAGAATAAATAAAGGAATGAATGCGATTTATCATGTGCTCCATTCCAGATTAGGCACTGGGAATACAGAAAAGACACAGTCTGGGCCAGGCGCTGTGGCTCACGCCTATAATCCCAGCACTTTGGGATGCCGAGGCAGGTGGATCACAAGGTCAGGAGTTCGAGAACAGCCTGGCCAATACGGTGAAACTTCATCTCTACTAAAATACAAAAATTAGCCGGGCATGGTGGCGGGCACCTGTAGTCCCAGCTACTTTGGAGGCTGAGGCAAGAGAATCACTTGAACCCAGGAGGCGGAGGTTGCAGTGAGCCAAGATTGTGCCACTGCACTCCAGCCTGGGTGACACAGTGAGACTCCATCTCAAAAAAAAAGAAGAAAAGAAAAGAAAAAGAAAAGACACAGTCTGTATATTCAGATAGCCATCTAGCTAGAAAAAAAAAAAAGACAAGACAGTGAGCAACACAAGACTCTACTCGATGGGCCATGTGGTATGGTGGTAAAGACCTCCTAATCATTCTTTAAGGTCAGACAGGCTTGGATTCAAAGTCTAATTCTCACTTACTAGCTGTCATTTTGGCAGGTTACTTGACTTTCCTAAAACTAATTTTCCAGATCTATAAAAGGAAGGTATTAACGGTGGGGTAGTTGTGAGGCAGTCTGACAGTCAGCTGGTAGGTACCAGCACAGTGTGACCATTGTAAAATTGTCAAACTTCTTCCATAGTAAATGGTAAAGAGCTGCTATCCTGAGTCCCCCAGGTGTCACTACCATCCCACCAAACCTCCCTCAGACCTCCCCGCCACACAGCACAAGCACTAAGGGAATAACCTCCAGAAAAGCAGGTGACCCAGCACTGCAGCTGGCTCTGTTCCAACTGCGCTATGCCTGTGCTGTCCAGTAAATAGTTCAATCATTTGAATGTCTCCTCTGTTACAAATCATGCATGCAAAATACCTGACATTACCATTCAAGGGGGGATTTCACAGGCAGGAACACAAAGTGTGGAGGAGAAAAGGAGCATGAAGAGGGAAGAGACAGTGAGGCGTGGATTGGAGAGCAGTGACCTATGTGGTTGAGCAGGCAGTAGATGAACGTGTTTACCGAGGGCTTTGAAATGAGTTTAGGTTCCGTGGAGTAGGAAAACGTACATCCCTCTTCTTGGAACTCCCAGATCACCTGCTGCAAAGCTCCTCTCATTACCTTTATTACAAAGAAATATTATTCTACGTATGTACACATATGCACAGAATGCAAGTATGTCTTCCACTGACCTGTGAGCTCCTTAACCACAAGGAAGGGTCTTCTAATCATCATGTGTGTTGGCAGACAGCGCTCTCAGGAGCTTGAGTTTCTGATACCCACTGCTCCAAGCATCTGGGTCTACACTCATGGTTGGATGCCCTGTGAATTCTCTCTGAGCAGCTCCCTCCTGCTTTTAGGATCTCACTAACTACTGATTACTGCCTCCTATAATCAGGACCCAGGATCTCAAACCCACTGCTTACCCTTCAAGTAACCCTTGCTCATTTTTCTTCCAGGCCAAGGAATGAAATCTCTAAGGGCCTCCGTGCCCTACTCTACCTAGCCTTCCCCAACCACTCCCAGATTCCAAAACCTGTCCCATTCGATCTCTCTTTTCTGGCCGCTCCTTGATTCCTTCCCTGCACTCCCGAGATTTTACACCTACTCTCCTTCCTCATTTTGGTGCAGTCCCAATCTAAATCACACGCAAAACCAAGCTTCGTCATCTAAAACCTCAACTGTAAGCAACCATTATCAGCTTTCCCTTGCCCAGAACCTGCCTTTCCGAACCCATTATCACTCCAGTACTGACCCTGTTATAATAAACTGATGGTTATCAAATTCCAACTCAGATTCCTGAAAAAGAAATACAGGGTAAAAAAAATGTTTAATTTCATTCACCCCCTCAATTTATTTAATTGACTATGATTATATTATTATGGCCCCCCACAAACACAACATATAATTTCTCAATGATTTAGACAAGTCTGGGATTAGAACTGGTCAGCCAAAAATACAGTTGATTTTAATTTTGGTTACAAAAGATATTTTACTTGGTGTCTCGATATATTTGGCAATGCGCTGCAGGCTGCCAAGTTACAGGTGGCCACGCAAGGGATGAGTCTAAAGCAGAATTAAAGATGATAAATGTAGTATAAGAGGTAAGAAGCACACTCAAAATGGATACAATACTGTTTCCCCTTATAGCTACCAAAGCTACCCAAATTCATTCAGGAGTATTTACAGCTTAAAAAATATATATAGGTGGGGTTTCTCTCTCCAACAACTCTCCTTTGTAAGAACAATTATGGGGGTTTTGGTTTTTTTTTTCTCCTGTCAGATGCTACTGGAGTAAAAGCCACAGCTATGCATTTGCCCCTTTCCTACCCCTAAGTTACTATCCATTTACTCTTCCCAGAATGATAATGAACAGAACTTCAATTTTCTCTCATCAAACCCTCAAAGAGAAGAGTGGGATTATAACACACAAAGGCCAATTTAACCTCTGAACACACTAATCAGTACTCTTCGAGTACATGTTTGTGAGAGCTAGAGACTGCCCAAATGAAACTACTGAGCAAAATGAAGAATCAGGAGATGAGATTTCACAACTAGGCTGGGGACAAAAAGACAAAGGGTGGGAACTGGAGGCAGAGCCCTGAGCACAGATGTCCCAGGCAGGTGCCCAGAGGCAGGCGCCCAGAGGCAGGGATGGGAGAAGCAGCCCCAGAGGATCCTACACATCTCCCAGGCTCACGGGCCACTGGTTAGATGAGGCTCTGGCAAAAAAAAAAGACAGTTATCCTAAGACTTCTCATGTCATAATTGACAAGGAAAAGAACACCTGAATCTTTCCAAAGACTCAAGCGTATAGTCATTCAACAGTGCTATGGGTTCCTTGCAGCACAGGAAACTTTATGGTCTAGCCTCCAAATATTTTCTACTTCTCAGAACTCAAACTCTTTAAAATAAATTAACTAGGATCTCTACTTCTGGCAAAACAGAAGATTAGATGTCCAGAGAAAATTTGCCAGGATAAAACAACTAAGATTGCTGGAGAAAATATAAAATATGGCTGAGATGGCAAGAAAGTAAGAGAAATCTTCAGAGGCCAGGAATGACCAGAGAGCATGAATCCAGGGAAATGAGTTGGCTCCAGAACAGGAATTTTCCCTGTAGGGGCATCTGCCATTTCTGGATGCCTAGATTACAGGTTTTAACACGCTTCATGGGGCACGGAGACAAAGCTTGGTGCTGCATAAGGTAAAAGATTAGATCAGAAACCCTCATGTTAAAACTTTCTGCAGGGGAAACCAAAAAACCAAACACTGTACTGCTGAGAGAACAGGAGGAGTCGCATCTGTCTTAGTTTGGGCTTTGGGTAAACACGAAGACAAGCAACAGCATAAATCTCAGGTGAGAATTCCTAACCACAAGTTCACCTTCATGTTGGTTTGGCATTCAAATTAAAAAGTATCTGAGTGATCAAAACAATAATAACCCCAACATTTAATTAAAAGCGACCTGAATGGGTAGTACCCCACTAGGAGACTTGTTAAAAGCAGACACAAGTGCTCTCCTCTGTAGGAACCCTCCTTAAAACAGGATATTGGCCAGGCGCAGTGGCTCATGCCCTGTAAGCCCAGCACCTTGGGAGGCCAAGGCAGGGGGACTGCTTGAGTTCAGGGGTTCAAGACCAACCTAGGCAACATAATGACACCTCATCTCTACAAAAAATTTTAAAAATTAGCTGGGTATGGTGGCACACACCTGTAGCTCCAGTTACTTGGGTGGCTAAGGTGGGAGAACTGCTTAAGCCCAGCAGGTCAAGGCTGCAGTGAGCCATGATCATGCCACGGCACTCTAATCTGAGTGACAGAGTGAGGCCCTTTCTCAAAAAAATAAATAAAATAAAAACTATATATCTTCAGGAATTCTAGAAATAAAATTCCAATGAATACTCACAATCAGAAATCACAAAATAAAGAAGGAAACAAGCCAGAATCAGAGGAAAAATAAAAGTACCAAATCAGTCCAGTAACAACGGCAGATTATTAAGACTGAAACTATAAGATAGACAATGTATATTTAATATGTAGAAAGATATCAAAAATATGACTAAATAATAAGACAACATACACTAAGGAAATCTGAAAAAAGAGTCAAATAGAACTTTCAGAGATTAAAAAATAAATAACACTTGAAAAGATGACAGCGGGTATAACAGAACTAAATAGTGGATAAGTAAACTAGAAGAAATCAGCCAGAACCCATCACAAGAGACACAGACGATTATTATACCTTCCAAGACTTACTACACAATTACAGCACTTTCAGTAGCATGGCACTGATTTAAGGATACTCAAAAGACCAACACAGTAGGATAGAGGATGGAGAAACAGACTTACATATTTAGAAACCTGAATGAAACAAATATGATATGGTAATTTTTTGTAGTTTTTTTTTTATGAGAGGGACGGGGGTGAATTAGTCAATAAATAGTGCTAAGACAATAAGTTAGCCATATGGAAAAAAAATCACACATACTCAAAAATCATTTCCAGGTACATTGCAGGAAATGTGAAAGAAAAGCTTTTAGAAGAAAATTTAGAAAAATATAGCAATGAGATAGAAATGGATCCCATTTTATAAAGAAAGCATGATCAATGTAACTACTCTGGACAAGAGGCTTTTAAGCATTTTTTGACAAGAGTTCACTGTAAGAAAGGCATTTTATATAGCAGTGTGTGTTCCAAAAACAAAAGTTTCATGAAATAACACTTACCCTTAATATGAGGGAAGCATTTTGATATTTTTCTATTATATTCTTTTTTTTTTTTTTTGGAAATGGAGTCTCGCTGCCGCCCAGGCTGGAGTGCAGTGGCGCGATCTCGGCTCACTACAGGCTCTGCCCCCCGGGGTTCACGCCATTCTCCTGCCTCAGCCTCCCGAGTAGCTGGGACTACAAGTGCCCGCCACCTTGCCTGGCTAATTTTTTGTATTTTTAGTAGAGATGGGTTTTCACCATGTTAACCAGGATGGTCTCGATCTCCTGACCTCATGATCCGCCCGACTCGGCCTCCCAAAGTGCTGGGATTACAGGTGTAAGCCACCATGCCCAGCCTTTTCTATTACATTCTAAAAAAACTTTTTAAAGTATACAACAGAAGACTTGTAGAAAAATGTTCATCACGAGGCTGGGCACAGTGTCTCATGCCAGTAATCCCAGCACTTTGGGAGGACAAGGTGGGTGGATCAACGGAGGTCAGGAGTTCAAGACCAGACTGGGCAACATGGTGAAATCCCGTCTCTACTAAAAATACAAAACTTAGCCAGATGTGGTGGCGCACACCTGTAATCCCAGCTACTTGGGAGGCTAAGGCAGGAGAATAGCTTGAACCTAGGAGGCGGAAGTTGCAGTGAGCCGAGATTGCCCCACTGCACTCCAGCCTGGGTGACAGAGTGAGACTCTGTCTCAAAAAATGAAAAAAAAAGTTCATCACGACACTGTTGTAACAGCATAACACTAAAAACAATCCAGTGTTCATTATCAGTAGAAATGATAAATTGTGGTATACTGACATAATGGGATACTACAAAAAGTAAAAGATTCCCCAGCTTTAATCAGTGGTTCTCAAAGTGCGGACCCGTCCAGCAGCATTCAGCATTGGCATCACCTGCGAGTTTGTCAGCCACCCAGATTCTCCACCCCTCCCCAGACCCATCAAATCGGAAACTCTGAGGTGGGGCCCAACAAGCCGTATTTATTTAGCAAGCCCTCCACCGGCGATTCTGATTCATGCTCCAATTTGAGAGCCACTGTTACAGAAGAATGTCAAAAACACCTTGAGCAAGAAAAGCAAGTCTCAGAAGAATACAAACAATATGACATTTGTTTAAAAGTCAAAAACTAAACAGCACAGTATCCAGATATCCCTAAAAATGTGGTAACACTATACAGAAAAGCAGGAAACAACTGATATAAATTAGTTTCTGGGAAAAAGGGATAAAGGAATTAAGAAGGACCACATAACAGCCTCTAAGATAATGACAGTGTTTTTATTTCTTCAGCTAGGTGGTGGGTACAACAGTTTGGGTTTTTTTTATTACTATCCTTTAAAATATGTGTGTTGTAAATTATAATCATTATGAACGCTCTCTTTTCTAAAAAGAAAAAATGCTGAACTGAAATGGGGTTGAGAATGTTAAGTCGTGAACATAGAATTATACCCCATGTGAACTCAATTCTAACAAAAGGCCTAGAAAAAACTGAGTACACCGCAGGTGTTAAATATTTGTAGACTATTAAATGTTTACAGTGATTGATAGGCTTTTTCATTCTTCTTCATTCTTCCAAATTTCTCACAATGCATAAAACAACCCAAAAAGAATTTTTTATCTAGAAAGTATGAACAAATTCAGTAGACTCTAAAATAATTTGGTGTCCACCTCACCATCACTCCCATTTCAGGCTTGGTCTCTTTTCCAGATTTAAAATTCAAATCCTGACTACACAGTTTGCCTATGGAAAGATAATGGTCTTCCATTCTGGTCTCAAAATGTGTTTTTCCTCTCTAATTTTTCAAAACACTTTCATGGAACTCTATGCAGTTTTGCTTACTTCTCATCTCCATATCAAGGTATATAGCCAGTTATAATTTTTTTAATTAAAAGCAATATATGTGTCATTTAGAATTAAGTAAAACCACACAGGAAAATCTCTTATAAATCATACAAGGACTGCTTTAAGAAACTCATTTGTTTCTAATTTATTTTCTCTATTAGCAACGTGTTGCTAAAATCACAAGAGAATAGAGCATTGCTCATATGAATTAATTCCTATCCATCGGCAACAAGGGGAACCAAGGGTCGGCTACGGCATCCAAAGAAAAGCAATTATGCACAATGAGCAAAGAAGGTGGTTCGAGGTTGCACTGCCAAGAAATGACATATTCCAGTGGACTCAAACCACCCTCTTCAAATTTTGGCATTCTGTGGTATAAAAATAAAACCGAAGAACATTGAAAAGCAAAGCTTGCCACCTGCTGCCCACTGGCATAATCGTAAATGTTCAAATTGCATCCATTTTATTTAAACCCTTTTACTAATTGATTGGCATGGATATTTCCATGTTGCCTGTTTATTCATTTTCCCCAGTCTCAGAGGAAATGTCAGTCCCCCAAATTTTT
Organism: Hylobates moloch; assembly: GCF_009828535.3. Classification (NCBI taxonomy): domain Eukaryota; kingdom Metazoa; phylum Chordata; class Mammalia; order Primates; family Hylobatidae; genus Hylobates; species Hylobates moloch. The sequence goes on along the minus strand of NW_026652288.1, from coordinate 32,780,404 downwards.
AACCAGATGCTATTTCAAACCCTATACATAATCAGCTATAACCAGTGCACCTCTAACCAGAAAGCAAACCCGACTTCCAAATGGTTATACATGTTGTGTACTGTATATAATAAATCCACCAAAATGCAGTTGTGTTCATTATAGTATCCAGACCAGGGAAGAATTCCTTTGAAAATGTGCCAGCTCCGTCCTATGCTTCCAGGCCCGTCATCATTCTAGACGATACGGAATACAAAACCCATTTTCTGATCCTTATAGATTTTAAAATCCAAACATTAATAGCTTAACTGCCTTCAGCTAGTTTATAAATAGTTGATATACATTCATACTACAAAATTTTAAGTAGATGCCCAGCTAAAACGCCTCAAAGATCAGCTTTAAACATTTAAACTTAAATACCTTAATTATATTAATACTGACAAGTGTTTTCATGGGTTCTCAAAATGTTTTCAGTATTCTTTTTCATTTGAACTTCTTCTAAAGAAGTCTGAGAAATAAATGCATTTTAGCCTTTTTTTTTTTTTTTTTTTAGAACAACAATCCTTCAAGTCTTGTCTCTTTCTTAGATTTGCATATCCACGCCATCATTCCCTCAACAACAAGCCAGAACGCTGCTAAGGAGAAAGTGAAACTTTGAATTAAAGAAGAAAATGTATCTGAGAGAAAGATGCCCTAACAGCCAGTCACAAACCCAATTAGGAGGGTGAATGGTGCAAAGACAACTCCATCTGCTCTCCTGTCCCCCAGGGAGCCGGGGAGGGCAGGGCCATGGCCTCTTGAGAGGCTTATGGCAAACAGTCTCATCACATCACATCGATAACTCCTGAGGCCCTTTGAAATACAACTTAAAAGGCTTCTGCCTGCTGAAATTGTCCATATGCAAAATAGCACCAAAGCTAGTTGAAGTTTTTTCGTTGTCTGGGAACTACTATAAAGCAGACAATAAAAAATAATTCATTTTCAAGACAGATGGCACCATAATGTTGCACTATTTTCTAGTGTGCGTTTTTTCTTAAACACTAGAGGCAGCGTCTCCGTACAAAAGAAAGTCCATCCAGCTGCAGCCAGTTAGCTTTCAGATTGCTGTTTCTACAGAACATCACACACATTTAAAAAAAAAAAAGAGTCCCTTTTTTCCCCACCATAGTCAGCACAACCCTTTCTTCTAAAACTCCATAGGAGCTATTATTTCATGCACTATTATTGTCAGTGTTTCTGATCTCTTTCCCGCTTGCATCTGATTGTTCACACCTGAGAACACCTAGAAGTGGTTTGTACTTGTAAGGTTAAAGTTTAGTTAGATCTTCCTACATGCTGTCTGCAATTCAGAAGGGTGCCTGGTCCACAAAGGTAATGATACAGTAAGTTAATCCTTTAATTAATTGAATCCAGGCCCAGAACTGGGCTTTGACTGAACAGATAAAATATTTGACTTAATATCAACAGAGGGGACAGTATTACATGTTTTGTCATATAAAAATATAGCTCTCTACTAAAAATGAAAAAAAAAAACCCACTTACTAGAAATATGGAAGAAACATTCCAGTTATCAATTATTCATTGAAACTAAAGAATATTTAGTTTGGCTGCTAGCACAGTGCCTGGCACACAGTAAATATTCAATAAATGTATGTGAAATTGAAAGTCCCAATCATTTCTTTTGGTTTCTTGTCAAAGACTTCCTAATGGAGCTTGATCAAATCGTTGTTTTTCATGAACATCCTAAATTATTTGAACATAAAGCTGAGCTTGATCAAATACTTGTTTTTTATGAACATCCTAAATTAATCTGAACATAAAGCTGATACGGATATGTAAGTTTTTTAAAAGAAGCATAGCATTTCCCCACTAGGTATGAAAAGCATTTCTGATTCTGTGAAAGGCAATTACTATTATTTTTATCAAGCAGCATGTTACTACACTACTTCACAAAGCAAATCACAAAAACTTTCCTAGCAACTTTAGACATTAATAGCTAAATTAAACGTATATAAGTCTGAAACAAAAACTGCTTTATTTATTAATAGTATCAAATAAACATGCAATTTTTGTGTCATACTGTTACTTATTTTACATTATTTTAAATAATAACTAATGAGAATGCAGTCCAGCTAGGAAGACATTTAGAGCCTAACAACCTGTTGGTTATTATACATCTGTGTGTGATTACCCAAGGTTCCTTTCCAGTTCACCAATACAGGATAATCAAAGATGTAGGACTTCTGTCACCTAAAGAAGGAGGAATATAGGTGAGTGGATCACTCCTAGTGTAGCAAGAAAAACACAGAGAAGATACACGGAGGTTGATATCAATAGGGGTAGAGATAACAAATAGTAGTTATGGCAAAGCTGTAAAGCCAACAAAGATAAAGGTAGAAAACTCTTGAACATTTGAAACAGGAAAAAAGACCTTGATTATTCTACAGAGCATGATGTGTTAGTCTGATCAACACAGAAGGAAATCAAATCTGGTTTTGATTATGGGTTGATGAATTTGAGTCTAGGGATAGAGTGGAATAAGGAACAGGAAGCCTTCAACGACATCCCCTACTTTCCTGTTCCTAAAGAGGATAAGATTACATATCATTCCATTTAACATAGATAGAGAGATAGATCAACATTAGACTACACATAATTCCTTAACCTGAAACCAAAGGAATTGTTTTCTTGACTGGCAGTCTGAATCCTGTTTTAAAGGGAATTAGATCCCTCTCCTCTCAAGTCCCTGTGCAAGACAGACACTCTACAGGGCCAGCTCCTCTACACCTCCCTCTCTCTAATCTGCCCAGCAGCCAGCCTCCCAGGCCTTCACTCACACTCTCTTAGCACCCCACCTGACCTGGCTTTCCAGGGTGAGCCTGACACTTCTTCAGTGACTATCAGAGCCATCTTTGTATTCCTTGGAGCCACACAGAGCTCCTCTGTCTGACTGTCAAGGCTTTCCATAATTGGACCTGCCCACCCAATCTCATTTCCTGCTACTCTTCAATCCCCACAAAGAGATCAATTCCCCAACAGGAGAATCATTCCCACCCTATCGTCCACCTGTTATTTATTTAAAGGCCAGACCCTCCTTCACTTTTCCAAGTCCTTCCAACTCTGGTCTATGTTCCTTTAGTCCAGTCCTCCAGCCCCTGCCAATCTCCCCCTTCCTTACTCACCATTAGAATTTATACTAGGTACCACATAGTTTAGCAGCTTATTAGGTATTATGCTATGTTATTCACTATTTTTCAGACACATTAGCCTGATCCCTCCAATTGGAGTACCTAGAACAGTAGTTGGTATGTGGATGGCACTCAGTAAATATCTGCTGATGGAATGAATGAATCAACTATTGAAAATCTGTGTTCTGGGGGCCAGGAGGACTGAGATTCTATCTTCACTATAGTGAACCAGAGATAACGCAACCAGTTAGAAATGCACAGAGAACTTGGAAAGTTATAGATGGTTCAGTGGTGTATTACGATTTATGTCTGTGTAAGTCTCTCTCAGAAGACCAAAGAATTCTGAAATAAATTATCCGGTCAATGAGTAACAGATTGTATTCTTGTCCTCATGGACAAGGGGGGATTTTTTACAATCCAATTTTAGATGTTTCTTCCAAATTTGAGGATAAATAAAAAAAAAATCAGAGTACTAATAATATTTTTTGCATAAAAGTACCTTTCCTTGGAGAATTCTTAAATATTTGATAAAAACAATATTTAATATGAAAAGAGCTCTTATAAATTAAAATTAAAGAAAATTATAAGCACATGCAACAGAAAAGGGTGTGAAGATGTTAATTATCCACATAAAAAATATGAAGGACTTATAAAAATGTGGAAAATGTTCAACCTCACTAAAAAAAAACTAAGAAACACAAAATTATTTCATAAGGTGGTAAGATCACACTTCATAAGACCATTCAAAGCCACTAAGACTTTACAGACAGCAATTTATTTATTAAAGACTCATTTGACAGAAGCCGTATTTAGTCTGCTTAAAATATTAAAGGAAAATAATCTAATAAACGTAATGCCACTGACTTGCATATTTACTTTCACATAAAAGTCACTAAATTGAATTAATAAAAAGCAGCACGGCAACAAAGAAATTAATCAAGGAGACTGTGAAGTGTTTCAACTTTATGTAAAGTATTTCAAATATGCACACTAAATTTTCCAACTGTTTAGACTCACAGGTCACCTTTCAAGACGTTAAAGCAATTAAGGTGTGAAATGCCTGTCTCATTACACGGAAATGGTTTTTTTTCTGAATTTTTTTAACTCCTTCAAAATAGCTTCATTAAGCCAGGAGATAAATAGGAGCCACAGGAATGAAAGAGGAATGGAGAGGGAGAGAAAAGAGCTTCACAAATGGAGCAGGGGAAAATGGTTGTTTGTGCCCAGGGAGTAAGGAATGGGAATTGGAGAGTGTTTCCTTTCAAATTTCTTTTCTCAGAGTGAAGTGCATCCTAATCTCAAAATGTCTGTCATCTTCCTGTCTGAGTTAAGAACATCCTTCCTAGAAATATAATTAGGAAGGATTAGCTGCTGCATAAAGAGGCTTTGAACGAATTAAGGAAGAATGATGCCTCACTTCGAATGCTGTCCATCAAATCTCCAAATACCGGCACTTGGCAAAACACCAACATCAGGCAAAGAAACAAAAGGCAGTGCTCTGAAAGCAATCAAAGTCATGCCCATGTCAAAAAAGCCCTTAAAAGAGAGTTTTTTTAAAAAAAATAAATTCTGTGTCTACAGTAGACAGTCCAGCTACTTCTAAAGATTTGGGAACAGCTCTCTATATTGGTAACTGACTATAATGAATAGGTTGTCACATTTCCTTCATGAAACAGAATATGTTTTAAGTGAATCTTTATTGTTTTGAAAATAAACAATTTCTGGTCAAACAACAGTGGTTTACTTGAGAATTCATAAAATAACTACAATTTTTCACTCCTTTATGCCTTTTATTTGAATGTGGGGCTTCAAAAATACTGTGCAAAGTATTTTTCCATTATTTTGTTAACCGGAGTCAGAAAATGACATGTAAACGATGCAAGGAGAACATGGAACAAAAGGTCAGGAAGCCTGGGTTCAAGTCACGACTCTGCTGCAGCCCTGCTGAGTGACTGTGGGCCAGGCATTCAGACACTTGCAGTTATAAAACTTTATGGTTTGTACTGGTTGAAAATTCTGGAAAGTTGGAAGGGAAAGTTGTCCCTAATTTTTGTTCTCTTTTTCATTATGCTCAAATAATAACTTTTTTTTTTTTCTTTTGAAATGGAGTCTCACTCTGTTGCCCATGCTGGAGCGCAGTGGCGCAATCTCAGCCCACTGCAACCTCCACCTCCCAGGTTCAAGAGATTCCCCTGCCTCTGCCTCCTGAGTAGCTGGGATTACAGGTGGGCACCACCACGCCCCACTAATTTTTCTATTTTTAGTAGAGATGGGGTTTCACCATGTTGGCCAGGCTGTTCTTGCACTCCTGATCTCGGGTGATCCGCCTGCCTCAGCCTCCCAAAGTGCTGTGATGACAGGTGTTGAGCCATCAGGCCCAGACAAATAATAACTAGCAAGTGCCCAGGATAAATCCTATTCAAAGATACTAATATTGATTAAATATTTCTTCTGTGTTTTGGTGAGAGCTAACTCCATTACTCACACTACTCTAGAACTGTATGACCTCTAAGTGAAAAATAATTAAAGTTTGAATGTCCCTGTTTGCTTTCTACCAGCACTTGAGCCAAACTTGTGTCAAGGTTCATATCAATATTTAATTGAATACTCTTGAGTACTAGAAAATTTCAAGCCCATAAACTGGATTTATAGTACCAGTTTCAGTAATTTTCCCAAGAGGCTGGCAGCCTGGGCTTTGCTGTC